>NC_074665.1:22264070-22566570 GCF_029448725.1 Salvelinus fontinalis
TTGTTTCTAGAGTTCCATCACCAACGGTAATGTTCATACATGGTGTATATGCAATATTATCAATCATATACTTGGTTTAGGCTACGCTATAGACCCATTGGCCCGTATTCATAAAGCTTTTCCGAGTATGAGTTTTGATCTAGGATCAGTTTGAACTTTTGGCTCATCGCAAAGAAGATGACATGGACACGGGGGAACTGATTCGAGATCAGTAGTCCTACTCTGACATGATTTATTTAGAGTTCACCACGTAGCTGACCCTGTGTTGACCCATGGAGCGAACACGTAGTCTACATTTGTTTAGCGCTTGAGTTTTTACGCAAAGACTTGAACATTTCGTGGCATAACTGTCAAGGCACTGTCTTCACGTACATCACTGTTGGTATTTGCTAAGTATAGACCGTTTTTATGAGCCACAATAAAAATACTATCAGAAATGGTTTCCAGTTCAACATGAATAGAAAGTTGGCAAGCCAGCCCTTTTGGTCTTTTGCCCAGTTTCGTTAAGTACATACAATTTAAAATAGGCTGTTTATTTGAAACAGAAACCCTGTTAAAAGTTATGCTAAGACAAAGAGATGGCGATGACAGTGCTCTAACAAACACAACAACCAAACTCAGTAGGACAGTCCCTCCTTATCCTCCGAGAGACGCCAGTGTTATTTTTATACCGTAAAGTTCAGGGGGCCCTACTTGGACGGTTATTTTAAGAGACATACATCTCCTCTGAAATCATTAAGCTGGTAGGAGGCAGTTAAGTTGCAGGTAAATACTTCTCTTTTTATTCCTCCATGAGTCATATGGCTGTAAATACTTATCACCTCACGTCTTCCATTGCTCCTTAGTACCGGGGGCTTGAAGAGGACTTTCCTAAGATGACATCCAACACACGGTTCCGGTTCAAATGCCTCGTGCTCAGAATACATTAGCGTCTCGTTGCGCCAGCACACGTGTTTATCTCATTGTTTATTATATTATTTATTTTGATTGATCGGTACCATCTGTGATTTGTTTGATCAAGAACCAGGGGTGGGGGGGGTGTAAGATCAGAGGTGTTGCTGCACACTTGCTGTTAGAGTAAGTTATTCAATTGAATGTGAGATGAAGCTTGTTTTGTTATTTCCCCTCCCGCCCTTCCTCTCCATCTATCTCTGACTGAGGGGAGTTGGATTAAATGTTTCCCTGGTTTGCATCATTCCAGTGTTAACAACGTATAGACAGATGGGTATGGTCAGAGATAACAGCACCTTGCGCCTTCGTGTCTCAGTCAGCGTGTAAATGTATAGATCGCAACCCCCTAACCAACATGGCCTATATGTTAGTCTACGTGATCCCCTTATCAATAAATTGAGCAGTAAACAGTGGTTTCTTTTTGCTTTTAAATGGGAAGAACCTTGACCTCTTTGGCTAGGAATATGCTGTCTGCACTGCAGCGATAAGAGCCAGCCGATAGGCACCGAAGATAAGGAAGATAAAGTTCAAGTGACCCTTCAACAATCTTAGAAAAAGTCAGAGACAGTGAAACAGTAAATAAAACAAAAAGATCAAGTTTGAGACATACAAATGCTAAATTGAGCAGAGAGAGATGGAGTAGGACAAAGACAGATGGACAGATACACAGAATGAAACAAAAATGGACTATCTTGTGAAGAGTCTCTGGGTAGGTCAGTGTCTGGGGTAGAAGTGGGTGGAGCTCTTGAGGGTCAGCCATGAAGGGAAGGGAGGAAGTGACCTCGCAAGGGCTTGTCGTTACGAGGCTGCGTGGTTTGCCCATCACCTCCACGCTCGCAAAGGGGGCACGCCAGGGCCTTTGAAGTGTCTGACCGCCCTGCGGGGCAGCCTCCAAACCGCTGCCGCTGAACTTTTAGACCATTGGCTGAATGTTATTATTTATTGATATGTCTATTGATGTGATTTTTTTTACAGAAAGGAACCCAGGGAGAGACATTTTTGTATTGTGCATCTGCCTCACACAGTCAACAGTCCGAGATATTGTGGGAAATCGACCCTCAGTCCGTAGTCATACAGTTCCTAATGTTATCTTCATGTGACACATCATGAACACAGTCTCAAAACTCAAGTTGTCAGTCATCTTCATTATTGGTGCACCACAGATAACCCATTGGCTGATGTTTTATGCCACTTTTTCTAGTAGCTTAGAGGTGGGATTTGTTTTTAGACAGATTTATGATTTGTTACGGGATTTGTTGTGTGTGTGTGTGTGTGTGTTCCCCCACATCACAGTCACTGCTGCGACTCAGTCAGTCATCATAGCAGTGGCCAGGCATAAAACGGGGCTGTTCTGGTCATGCCATTTCTCAACACGTACAAGTTAAGAAAAGTACTTTACATTTCTACTCTGTATAAGACTAGAAAAGGGTAAGGGAATGTAAGAAAGGTGATGTCACTTGTTGTTGGCTTTAAAACATTGAGTCATCTTCTTAGTCAGTCATCTGACAAAGTAAATTATAGGCTATGTGATGAATAGCCTTCATTTCGCAACCACTTTAGACTTACTATTATGGTGCAAGTCAAACATTTTTAACAATGTTTCTTAAATTGACATGCTGGGAACTGGGGCAGAAATACGCATATGTTTGAGAGCGAGAGAGTGCACGTGCGCACACACACACACACACACAGTCCTTTTGGTAGAGTCTTGTTTAGGCCAGACAATGTCTGCATTGTTTTCTGGGCTTTCACTAGCAACAGGGGATGGGCTGGAGTGTTAACCATTTCCCAATTGGGCCTCCGTGTAGTGTGTAGTGTGTGTGTGTGTGTGTGTGTGTGTGTGTGTGTGTGTGTGTGTGTGTGTGTGTGTGTGTGTGTGTGTGTGTGTGTGTGTGTGTGTGTGTGTGTGTGTGTGTGTGTGTGTGTGTGTGTGTGTGTGTGTGTGTGTGTGTGTGTGTGTGTCAGGAGCAGTGTGAAACATGGAACTTGAGGGAGTAAGGGAAAGGTGTTGTGTGCCTATTCCGAGTGTATGATAATTAGCTTTGAGGAAGCGATGGAACCTGACCGTTACATCTATGTATGGAAAGACCTCCCACCTGAGGCTTTCTAACCAATGAACACTCGGCTTTCACGTTGCAGGCCCTTTTGTCACTCTGTATAAAGTGCACTGGAAGAAGACCTACAGAAACGAGTGGGAGCTGGCTTGAAATGAAGTGCCCATCCCTACATTTTGAAATAGAATAGATGTGTTCAGGAAATGCCCACAATGACTTCTCAGTCCCCAACTGTGGCTGAACGGCTTGGCCGGTCATCCTTAGAAAAGAAGTGGCCTCTTGCCCACTCTGCGCCCATCTTTATGTACGTTGTGACAAGTTAAATAACGATATATCTCCTCCCTCTGAATCACAGTGCACCTGGGTTGTACAGACAATAGCCCTTTGGGTTGGAAGCCCTGGTGTGAAATCCTGGCCTCCTTCACTGTTAATGAGCGCCCCCAGGGTCACAGACTGGAGACACTGCCCTCACTGTCTACGAGAGGAGATCTCTCTCTCTCTCTTCTTTCACATTCTCTCTCTCTATCGATATTTCTCTCTCTCTCTTTCTTGATCTTTATCTCTCTCTGTCTCTGTCTCTCTCTCTTCTCTGTTCCTTGCTCTGAAACTCCCCTCAACTACAGTCTGTAAGCTCTGGCTAGTCTGAGCAAAGTCAGTGGTAGCGTTATCACAGATGTGTTCAATGGTGTCTGTTGTTGTGGCAGCAGTGCTTTATACCAGAGCTGTTGGTAGGAGACATGGCCTCACCCTGAGACAGGGGGCTTTGTGCCTCCTATGGGCACCCAACCAGGCCTTTGCACTGTCCACTGTCTCAGACGAGACTGTCAGGCTGACATCACAACCAACTTAGGTGCCAAATGTGAGACCAGCCGAGATGAGACGTGTGTCAATCATGGGAACTGTGACGAGAGGGCAGTAGGGGTTTGCTGTTTCACTCAGTGAAACCTAACCTAGACAAAGTCATTGTTTCTCTACGACAACGAATGTCCAGTTGTTTACGAACACCCCAACGACAGTCAGTGGCTGCTAAGCAGACGACAGAGACATTTCTAGAGAAGTAGCATCCAGATTCTGACCTGTAATAGCAGGAAGCCTATTTTCTCCACCGTTCGTTGTCATCCGATTTGCACGGAGAAAGGTGGATAGCGGCTTTGAAACTCACAGGAATAGTTGACAAGTCATTGTCCTCTTTACCTCTGAGTGGTATTTTAGCGGTTATAACCCTTGTGAACTAAGGCCTCCCTGGGGAATGTGTGACGGAAATCTAGAATGTGAAGGAGATCTAGTATGTGCGACGGAGATCTAGAATGTGCGACGGAGATCTAGAATGTACGACGGAGATCTAGAATGTGCGACGGAGATCTAGAATGTGCGACGGAGATCTAGAATGTGCGACGGAGATCTAGAATGTGTGTGCGTGTGTGTGTAAGCACTGACAATACTGTAAGTCTGTTCCGAGAATTGACTCATTGACCTTAGTGCAGAGTGACCTGTACACGACAGTAACGTAATGTATGAGGTATCGGTATATGGAGAAACACACTAACCTAGGTGGTCCAGTAGGGTTTTGTGTGTGTCTGAATGACTTTGCACAATGTGATTCGTGTGCACGTGTTGTCTGTAAACTGATGCATGAACTCTCCTTCCCTGTCTCTCTTCCTTTTCCCTCTTTTTTTCCCTTTCCTCTTTCCATGCCCTTCATAACCTGATTTTAGAGTGATTTCAAATGTGATTTGGCTGTTAGCTGCACACCTACCGACATGCACAGGAAGACCTCTTCCCATGTTCACCCTAGTGCACGCTGCAGTCTCCTAAGTCAATGTCTTTGAACCAGCAGCAAGAAACAGCCAAGTTACTCCAGTGTTAACAACTAGCCAGCCAGTATAACAGCCATGTAACCAACCCAGGGCCAACCCATGTTCTCATATTCTCTCTGTGTAATGTGTGTGTGTATAAGGAGAGTTAAGGCACCCCAGAGAAAGAAAGCTGAGGCACTGAAAAGGAAAGGAAATAGAAGTTTTAAATAAATGAATAGCCTAGCTAGTGAAAAGGGGGGGTGCATTATGCTTAAGTGAGAACACATTCCTTTGCATTCATGTCCCTGGTAGGCTAGGATGATGTGTGTGTGTGTGCGTGTGCGTGTGCGTGCGTGTGTGTGTGAGCTGATATAATTGTGTGACTCGGGAACGTCCGTCTTTGCCTTTCAGGGGCCCTTCTGCTTGGAATTCCCCGGACAGTCAGATCTGAGCCTTCACCAATTTCAGTTGGTGAGAACTTTGAATTCCAAGTATCTTGCTAGCTGGTTGATGATGCCAAATAACAACTGACAAATGATGATGATTAAGATGATTTTTTATTTATTTTAATGAATAATAGTAGTCATAATTCTAATGATAGCCTAATCATGCTATGTTGTTGTGTTTGCTGCTGATTGAGTGTGCTGTTGCTGCATTGTTATTGACTTGCTTTTTGTTGCTCTGTAATGGGGGCTGGTGCAGATATTTTGGGGGATACTTATCAAGTTTCAAGTGCCTAGTGACTTTGTTTACCCTTGTTCTCACACTAAATATGTACTGATGTCTTGTGCAACACATACATGCCTAGTTCTCTGACAACCCTGATTTCCAGAAATGGTTTAGAAAACTGTGAACTGTGTTTTGTAAGTAATTGGCTTGTAAACCCCCTCTAGCGTTATGATAGTCGGTGTAGCCTAGCTCTGTCTGCTGCCTGTGCTTTGTAGCTAACATTAGATGGTTTAGAATGTTTACTCTCGAGGTAGCGTTACGCTCTCTGTCGATAGAGGATTGTATCATTTGCTTTAAAATAGTGCCAAAGTGTCTGTTGATTATATGGAAAACTCCACCCAGAAAATATTTTGGGGTAATTTGTTTCATTACTCCGTTGTTGACATAGTCCCAAAACTTTCAAATTATAGAAATGATCCGCGGATGCAACATGCATCATACTGGGATGATTTATGTATTTTGAAATGTACGTATTTTGGGACTATGTCAACAGACTAATGAAACACATACAAAAATATACTTTTTTGGTGGTATTTTACTTTAAGTCTATACTGTTTGAACATGGTATAGATTGATGATTTCAGATCCACAAAGGTTTCTGTCAGACAGTATAGGGTATTTATTCTGAGGTTTTTGGTAATTCTTTTTTCACATATTATGAGATGTCAATCGTTTTCCAGTCTTTTGCTGAAGGACTGTATTCTGTGTTCGTGTTTGAATTACCATCCGGGAGAGAGAATCTCTTTCTGTTCTCTTTTCATCTATTTCTCTTAGCAGCTGTCTTGAAGAGGATTCTCTTTATTATCGTCATCTGAATGCAGAGCCAGCGAGAAGTTAACTAGGGAGTGGAGTGTGTGAATCTCTCTCTCTCTCTCTCTCTCTCTCTGTCTCTCTCTGTCTCTCTCTCTCTCTCTCTCTCTCTCTCTTGTCTGAATTGTTCTCCTGTCGTCAGGAGCCATCCACGGACCATAAATAGTCAGGGCCTGTTTCATTTCTATATTACTACTTTTCAATTATGGTTCACTCCTTGACGTACCCAAACGGTCAGAGTTTGAATGGAGCAGGACATAATGGCTAGCCTTCATCTGCAGAGCTGACTGTTGACTGCTGCCAGATCAGTGGGCGCTAGGCTAGATTGTGGCTCATGGTTGCACGTTTAGCCTGATGACGGGAGTGAGAGGAACTGTGGGACGTGGGTTGTCATTGAGGAGCCAAGACAAAAACAAATTGTTGTCTCCTTTGTATGGACCCCGGATTCTTTTGAGTTGCCTGCTTGAGTTGCTCCGGCTGATCAATTGCTTGATTTTCCACACTCCATCGGGACCGTGTCTGTAATAAAAATGTTACACTTGGAAAAAACACTTTCGGAAATAACCTTTAATGTAAACACTGTTTACAAGTGGAGAGAGATATCCCTCCCTCCCTCCCTCCCTCCCTCCCTCCCTC
The DNA here is from genome assembly GCF_029448725.1 of Salvelinus fontinalis. Classification (NCBI taxonomy): domain Eukaryota; kingdom Metazoa; phylum Chordata; class Actinopteri; order Salmoniformes; family Salmonidae; genus Salvelinus; species Salvelinus fontinalis. The sequence continues at coordinate 22,271,047 of NC_074665.1, forward strand.
CCTCCAGTAAAAAGTGTCTGCCAGAACTTGTTTGATTAGGTAAGGCAGGAGCTCTGTTGGGTGTGTCTATGTCTGTGTTTCTTTGTGAGTGCGTCTTGAATATGTGTTTGTCTGCACAAGTGTGTCTGCATATGTGTTGGTGTCTGTGTCTCTCTGTCTAAGATGTAGATGTATGGTTGCCCAATCCAATTTGAGGTGTGTCTGTTTGTGTGCTACATTAGTGGTCTTAGTCAGGTCAAGTAAGGTTGTCAAGCACAGTTGCACATGACATCACAGACACCACGCCTTGTGACACACTGCAGGCGTGTGTGTGTGTGTGTGTGTGTGCGCGTGTGCGTGTGCTTGAGAGCAAACTAGAAAAGTGACGAGAAAGTGATGGCACTGAATTTAAAAAAAATAGTAGTTTAGCTTTGCAGTCAGATAGAAAAATGTCTCTTAAATAATGGTACAGTGTGCAAACAGATATGTTAATTTGGCATAATGGTCTTCAGGAACCTGGTGAAACATCCCACTGCGAATTTTCCAAATAATGATCATTAACATTAAGCCCTTTTTCTATATCCCCCTGCTTGTCCAACCCTCCCTCCCTCCTCCTCTGCCCAAGTCCCGCATCTGATTCTGTGGCTGGGCTGCTGTGAGCGATTGAGAGGGGGCCGTGTACTGTAGTAGGTCTTGAGGGCGTTTCACAGGGAAACTCGTTTTGACAGAACTCCAGGTGTCTCATTGTTGGAACTGCTATGGTTCAACAGATTTACCAATTAGTATTGGGCTGAGGGCATGGTTGGGCGGGAAGGGGGAAACGGGGGGTATGGAAGAATTGAAATGGGGAGGTGTTGTTCCGGGTTGGGTAGAGTGATGGAATGAAATGGGGGGGGGGGGGTTCTTCTGAAGGGTCTTGTGGCTGTAGAGGGAGAGGGACGCTGGGTAAGTCGATACGTGACCTCCTTTTCTCAGCTGAGGAATGGAATGACTGGTTCCAAGGAGGAGGAGAAATAGGAGGAGGGGTGATGGGAAGGCTGCAAAGGAGGGAAACATATTACAGTGAGTTAACATGAAGATTTAGGCTATAACTTTACAAGTAGCCTATAGTCCAGCCCTGATGCCTCCAACAAAGCATGACAAGTTGTATTTTCTTGCTCTGTCAGTTATTGCCAATGTTACTGCAAAATTGAGACAATTGAATTTACCCTATCTCAAGTGGGCATCAGCACACAAAATTGATTGACTCAGGGGATAAAATCTCAATCTTTGGAGGGTGTTTTTACACACATCTGTTCGCCAAACCAATGAGTTGTTTTTGTTGAAATGCTTCCTCCCTCTGTTCTCACTTTCTTACCAGACTGAATTGTGTGGGATTATACACAGGGTTATTACTTTGTGAAACTCTTTGATTTTCCTTTCGAAATGCCTACTCCAGGAAGTTTTGACATGAGAGAGTAGGGTTAAGTAATTTAGAGAATATCCTCAGGGACGCCTGTAGAATTTGGAGCAGTGTTTGCCTCCAAAGTACAGTATGTGTTTGTGTGTGCGTCATGACTCGTGTTAGCGCTCTATGAAATCACTGCCCGTGCTTACTTGGTCAGAAGGTTAAAGGAAAAGAAACTGTAAATAACAAAAATGATGATCCCTCTAGAATTAAAGTCTTAAAGATTTCTCTTTTTTTTTTTTACAGCAAAGTCTCTATTCTTGATGTAAATGACATGTTATAGAAGGGTCCAGACACTTTTTTGCAATTTCACTTGTTTTTGAGAAACTTGCATGACATTGTGTCATTTTGAACTTTATTCGCAACGTTATATTCCATTTTGTTTCGACTCGAGTGACTATTCTAGCAGCAGGCTAGAGTAAACGTCTTGAGTCGCACAAAATGGAATATTATGTTGTGGATAAAGTTCGTAATGACCCAATTTCATGCGTATAACATCTAAAGACCTGAATCGCTATACTGAGAGATTTGCTGTTTCTAAAAGGACATATTTGGGTGTTTTTGGAGCATTTATTCATGTTTTTTCAGAGTCCCCCGTACTGCACAACAGGAATGAGTTTCTCAAAAACAAGTGAAAACGCTAAATAAGTGTCTTGACCCTTCTAGCTATAACATTCCATTTACATAAACAATAGAGATTTGGTTGTAAAAAAGTAATCTTCTCCTTTTAAGGACTATGTATTGCTGTATCTGGCTGAAAGATGTCCAAAGGTCAGGGTCAAATAGCAGTGCACCCAAAGGAAGCTGGATGTACAACTCTAAAATTCGACTCTAAAAGTATATAGTGCTACTGTCTGCTGTCCTCTTGAATCACATTCACTGGCTAGACTGGTACAGCATCCCTTGTGTTGAGGCACCCATCCCCTGCCTGCTTCTTTGCCTGACTGCAGTGGCCACACTTTGTTTGGGGTGAGAGATTTTGGGTGGGATGTTTTGAGAGGGGTAGTGCGGGCTGGGGGTCTATGGAGAGGCGATGAACCCCACAGCCCCAAATAACAATTTATTGCTACGGTTGAATGCACTGTGGCAGTCAAAGTTTAAAATCTTCTCTCTCTCTCTCTCTCTCTGAGTGTGTGTCTGTCTGTGTGTGTGTGTGTGTTGGCCAGTGGAATGCTGACTGTTTCCAGGGAGCACTTAAGCTGCCCTGAATTAGGTTTAGTTTCCCTGCTCGTACGGCGTGAGAGCGGGTCAGGGGGATTAGTTGAGAACACTCGGTATCTGATTTCTGAATAGTTTTCTATTGTCCTCAGTGAGTTTTTCAACCTGAGTGAGACTAACCTCCAATTTATTTTATTTTATTCTTCTCAGCAGTTTCAGTGAAGACATCGCTGAACTTTCTTTATGTGTTTGGCTGTGTTTTTATTTTCCACAGTCAGTGTAGTCAATGATCCCTGAGTGCCAAGCCCTGCTTTTGTCTCCTGAATCCTCAAAAAAGCAATGACAGACTATTTAGAATATTTAGTGGAAATTTGACAGTTCACACCAAGGCAGGTGATTGTATTTGCATGCTCTTGCATACCTCTGCAAGTATGCACGTTTCTTATTTATTTATTTTTCTCAGCCCTCCAAGAATCACCTCTGACTAAAAGGCTTATTAAAGTGCCACTTAAATCTACCTGAGCATACCACAAGTGCACTAAGTAAGGGGACATTCTTAAATTATAATTACCATACGTGTCAGGGAAACACTGGCCAATTTCATTCAAGTATGGGTATGTTGTTAAGGAAAATCAATTATTATTGTCGCACTGGTCGGCGCTACAATAGTATGGCGTTGGTTGAAACTCAATATGAAATTCAAATTTCCTTACCATCATATCATATTTTTGAAATATATTTTTGAAACTTTTATTTAACTAGGCAAGTCAAGAACAAATTCCTTATTTTACAATGATGGCCTCCCCTGACCAAACCCTCCCCTAACCCTGACGACCCTGGGCAAATTGTGCGCCGCCCTATGGGACTCCCGATCACGGCCGGTTGTGATACAGTAGTAGTGATGCCTCTAGCACTGACATGCAGTGCCTTAGACCACTGCGCCACTCTGGAGCCCTTTAATATATGACACTAATGTCGATGAAAATTCTCAAATCACCTCGATTGGAGGTAACTCCCTGGCTCTCATTATTAGCCGTCACCGCAACCATATACAAGATTTTGAACAGGGTCGTTAGCATTAGGGAAAAAAAGATTTTTTTTGCCCCTGCCAAGCTCAATATCTAGGCGTTGGATAGGAACTAGACTAAAGTGTCCATAAAGTGACCATTAGACTTGCCACCTTTTCGGACTGAATACGTTTGTAGGGGCAACCGTTTTGATTAAATGCATACTTTATCACTCTCACGTGCCAATGACGTGCTACCTTTTTTGTAGCATTTCTGACAATGCTAATACACCAGGTCAAGCAATTCGGTGGCTCGGCAACAACACAGCTGCACCAGGATACCAGTCATGAGAAAGTATAAGAACAAACACAGGCTACAGTAGATAGCTAGCGATATGGTGGTATTCAAGCTGAGCTTAATCAACAAATACAAACAGATATTTTGAGTAGCTAGCTAGCTAACATTAGCTTACTTGTCAAGCTGACACCAGTCAGCTGAACGCTAGCTAGCTAATGAACAAGCAAAGAAAGATAACGTAAACTCACTCACTTTTGTACATCGCCTTGGTCCGTACAATTGACCTTATTTTAGCGCCCAAAAAACGTAATACTTCCAGATCAACTGTAATGTCAATACCATTGTAAAGCACAATTTCTCCCCTTTACAACAGAATCAATTACATGACCCCCACGCTGCCCGTTTCTGCATGGTTCAAGAAGGCAATGAGCTCCGTCGGGTCTTTAAAAAAATGGCGGGTGGGGAAGCGAAACTAATGCGTGGTAGTGAGAAGGAGAGGAGATGTATGGGAAACTGCTTTTTTTCACTCGATCTGTCCAACTTATCACCTTATCGCCCCTAAAATGTAAATAAAACACTCTAAAGAGTTTATATAATGTGTCATTACATACCTATTTGAAAGTATGTGTCGAATTTGAATCTGGTTTTTAGGGCGGTGCTAAAGTGATTTTCAGAAGTAAACAGCGGCTTTGAGAATCATGATCGCTTGCAGTGATGACGCAAAAAATGACTAGGTACCCCCCCCCTTACCCCCGTCACTGTCCATTTCTTGTTTTTAAACGATGAGAAAAGTGCTACACCTGGTGGAGAGAGATTGTAAGACAGAAATAGTTGCTTTAGGCGTGTTGTACGTTACGGCATGACACGTCACGATGTAACAGAGGGTCAGTTTTTTCAACTTTTCTCCAATACTATAGAGCCATTATCATGTCGATCAACGCATGAATAGAAACGTAATTCACACCCCAGATTTTGAAGTCAACACAGTCGCTACAGTCCCGTTAGTTTTTTTTGCAGCCTCGTTTGAATGTCGCGGTTGCGCACATTTGTACGGGATGGGGTGAGTTTACGTTAGCTAGCTATTTTTGGTTATGGAAGATTTATATACAAAAACAGCTGGCAACAGCTGACCTTGACACAGAAGCTAGCTAACGTTAGCTAGCTCATATCCAAATGGGAGTCCTACATTTTCCCACAAAACATAGCTAGCTAGTACATTAGTTCAAAACCAACACTAAACTTTGGACAAATTGTGACACTGCTACCGTACAATGCATGCGATTGGCTTTTGCAACACTAGCTAGCTAGCTAATCCATACTCCAGGTTTCATAAAGGGTTAGCCACATTTCACTCTCAGACAGGACACAACTCAAACTGTAATGTTAGCTGAGAAAACAAATTGCTAGCTAACGTTACATGTAAACAGTGCCCCGGTTGTGCACTGACTGCAGTGTGCAAATACATGCTTGCTAGCATCAGAAAAACTCACCAGTTTCTAACATCCATAATAAATTCCAGTACGCTCCATCTCCTGTTACATTAATGTGGATGCAACCATGGTTACGGATAATCCGGAATTAATCCTGAATAGTGATTAGCGAGAGGCACAAATATCATACCCCCAAGACATGCTAACTTCTCAACATTACTATAACAGGGGAGGTTAGCATTTTTTCTGGGGGAATGATATTTGTGCATCTAACTTTCTCACTCATCATTATTCACGATTCAGTCAGGATTATCTGTAATCATGGTAGTATCCACATTCATGTAGAAGTGTATAGAAACTTATTCTGTTCTTATTTACAATAAAAGTGACTCCAAAATGAGACAATACATTATTTACCATCATCCTGACTGGTTGCATCACTGCCTGGTATGGCAACTGCTCGGCCTCCGACCGCAAGGCACTACAGAGGATAATGCGAACGGCCCAGTACATCACTGGAGCCAAGCTTCCTGCCATCCAGGACCTCTATACCAGGTGGTGTCAGAGGAAGGCCCTAAAAATTGTCAAAGACTCCCACCACCCTAGTCATAGACTGTTCTCTCTGCTACCGCACGGCAAGCGATACCGGAGCGCCAAGTCTAGGTTCAAGAGGCTTCTAAACAGCTTCTACCCTCAAGCCATAAGACTCCTGAACACAATGGCTACCCAGACTATTTGCATTGCCCCCCCTCTTTTACACCGCTGCTACTCTGTTATTGACTATGCATAGTCACTTTAATAACTATACCTACATGTACATATTATCTCAACTAACCGGTGCCCCCGCACATTGACTCTGTACTGGTACCCACCTGTATATAGTCTCACTATTGTTATTTTACTGTTACTTGTTACATTTATTTCTTATTCTTATCCGTATTTTTTTTTAAACTGCATTGTTGGTTAGGGGCTCGTAAGTAAGCATTTTACTGTAAGGTCTGTTGTATTCGGCGCATGTGACTAATAACATTTGATTTGATTTGATTTCCAATCTAGGTCCAAAAGGCTCCTTAACAGCTTCTACCCCGAAGCCATAAGACTGCTGAACAAATAATCAAATAGCCACTCGCTGTTTATTATCTATGCAGAGTCACTTTACCTCGGCTAACCTGTATCCTCGCACATTGACTCATTACCGGTACTCCCTGTAAATAGCCTCATTATTGTTTATATATAATTATATATATATATACAGTTGAAGTCGGAAGTTTACATACACTTATGTTGGAGTCATTACAACTCGTTTTTCAACCACTCCACAAATTTCTTGTTAACAAACTATAGTTTTGTCAAGTTGGTTAGGACATCTACTTTGTGCATGACACAAGTAATTTTTCCAAAATTTGTTTACAGACAGATTATTATTATTATTTCACTGTATCACAATTCCAGTGGGTCAGAAGTTTACATACACAAAGTTGACTGTGCCTTTAAACAGCTTGGGAAAATTCCAGAAAATTATGACATGGCTTTAGAAGCTGGATGTATTTCAAGGTCTACCTTCAAACTCAGTGCCTCTTTGCTTGACGTCATGGGAAAATCAAAAGAAATCAGCAGAGACCTCAGAAAAAAATGGTATACCTCCACAAGTCTGGTTCATCCTTGGGAGCAATTTCCAAATGCCTGAAGGTACCACATTCATCTGCACAAACAATAGTAAGCCAGTATAAACACCATGGGACCACGCAGCCATCATACCGCTCAGGAAGGAGACGCGTTCTGTCTCCTAAAGATGAACGTACTTTGGTGCGAAAAGTGTAAATCAATCCCAGAACAACAGCAAGGACCTTGTGAAGATGCTGGAGGAAACAGGTATAAAAGTATATATATCCACAGTAAAACAAGTCCTATATCGACATAACCTGAAAGGCCGCTCAGCAAGGAAGAAGCCACTGCTCCAAAACTGCCATAAAAAAGCCATATGGGGACAAAGATCGTACTTTTTGGAGAAATGTCCTCTGGTCTGATGAAACAAAAATAGAACTGTTTGGCCATAATGACCATCGTTATGTTTTGAGGAAAAAGGGGGAGGCTTGCAAGCCGAAGAACACCATCCCAACCGTGAAGCACGGGGGTGGCAGCATCATGTTGTGGGGTGCTTTGCTGCAGGAGGGACTAGTGCACATCACAAAATAGATGGCATTATGAGGAAAGAAAATTATGTGGATTTATTGAAGCAACATCTCAAGACATCTGTCAGGAAGTTAAAGCTTGGTCACAAATGGGTCTTCCAAATGGACATTGACCCCAAGCATACTTCCAAAGTTGTGGCAAAATGGCTTAAGGACAACAAAGTCAAGGTATTGGAGTGGCCATCACAAACCCCTGACCTCAATCCTATAGAAAATTTGTACGCAGAACTGAAAAAGTGTGTGCGAGCAAGGAGGCCTACAAACCTGACTCAGTTACACCAGCTCTGTCAGGAGGAATTGGCCAAAATTCACCCAACTTATTGTGGGAAGCTTGTGGAAGGCTACCTGAAACGTTTGACCCAAGTTAAATAATTTAAAGGCAATGCTACCAAATACTAATTGTGTGTATGTAAACTTCTGACCCACTGGGAATGTGATGAAAGAAATAAAAGCTGAAATAAATAATTCTCTACAATTATTCTGACATTTCACATTCTTAAAATAAAGTGGTGATCCTAACTGACCTAAGACAGGGAATGTTTACTAGGATTAAATGTCAGGAATTGAGTTAACATTTTTAAATTGAGTTTAAATGAAAAACTGAGTTTAAATGTATTTGGCTAAGGTGTATGTAAATTTCCGACTTCAACTGTGTATATATATATATATATATATATACTTTTTTAAACTTTAGTTTATTTAGTAAATATTTTCTTAACTCTTTTTTCTTAAAACTTCATTTTGGGTTAAGGGCTTGTAAGTAAGCATTTCGCGGTAAGATCTACACCTGTTGTGTTCGGCACATGTGACAGAGAAAGTTATTGGGCACAAAATAATCTCAAACACAATCAAAACAAACAGGAAATGCATCCAAAAAATGTGTATAGTAAGCGTGATATGGTCATTGCCTGCTATGAATATGGGACCAAATACTTAACTTTTTACTATTTTAATACACATATAAGTGAATTTGTCACAATACTTTTGTTCCCCTAAAATGGGGGGGCTATGCACAAAAAGTTCTGTAATTGCTCACTAGTTCACCTGATGAAAATACTCTCAAATTAAAGCTGACAGTCTGCACTTTAACCTCATAGTTATTGTTTGAGTTCAAATTCATTCTTTTGGAGTATAGAGCCAAAAGAAGACAAAAGGCTTCACTGTCCATTAGTTATGGAGGGCACTGAATATGAAAACAGCTTTGCTTTTATACTTACAAGACCTTCATGCTTGATTGAGCAAGCTATTTTGTCTTGTAGTAATGTGGTGCCTGCCTGTATTATAATTAAGCTATAAGGCACGAGGGGGTTTGGTATATGGCCAATATACCACGGCTAAGGGCAGTTCTTAAGGTGTCCGCATGCTTCCCAGCCGAAACAGTTCAGAAGAGTTTGTGCATATATTACAGCAATATTTTTTTTAATGTTTTTGTTTGTTTTGGACTTCGGTAAGGGTTTTTTCGGCTGTTTGGGCACACAACATTTTTGGGGGAGGCAAGCTGTAAGTCGGTAGCCAACATTTTACACTCCTTCGTTGGTGATTGGTCATCTGTAGGGATTCTTCAATAAAGTCTTTGTTGTCATTCAACGAGCGACGACTTGTTTTCATGCACATTTTTCATTGAGAAATACTGCATGAACATCTTAGTTAGATGTACATTTGTGTGGCTAAGATCTTCTCTGCAAAAAAAAATAAAAACTTCATGACAGATTTATTGAGTTATCTTAGATTCATTCTGACTATTTTGAGGAAGTGTATACTGGCAACAGCGTTTCAAAATGGACAACACTTTTTTTTTTCAAGCAAAGGTCTTTTAAGGGAGTATGCGAGCACACGCACTCATTTTGACTAGCCGAAGCCAGCAGAACTGAAGTATGTTGAAGCATTTATTCACAACACAATGCAGAGTGCCTGGATACAGCCTTTAGCCGTGGTATATTGGCCATATACCACAAACTCTCAAGTTGCCTTACTGCTGTTATAAACTGGTTACCAATGTAATTAGAAACGTACAAATATTTTTGGGGTCATACCTGTGGTATACGGTCTGTTATACCACGGCTTTCAGCCAATCAGCATTCAGGGCTTGAACCACCCAGTTTATAATATTTAATATAGAATATAACTAGTGGATCCAATAGAATATAGCTAGTGGATCCAATATTGTTTCAGGCAACATTTCACACTGCTGATGGGCAAGCAGAAATGCCATGTGCACCAGACACTAACCAGACTGTAAACAAAAACATGTACAAGTGTTAATGAACCCACCATAATGAACCAACCCACTGTCATGCCCTGACCTTAGAGAGCCTTTTTATGTCTCTATTTTGGTTTGGTCAGGGTGTGATTTGGGTGGGCATTCTATGTTCTTTATTTCTAGGTTTTGTATTTCTTTGTTTCTGGATGAGTGTGGGTCCTAATCAGAGGCAGCTGTCTATCGTTGTCTATGATTGGGGATCATACTTAGGCAGCCCTTTTCCCTCCTTCTGTGTGAGATCTTGTTCTTTGTTTGTGTGCAGGTAGTTTGCACATCGAAGCTGTTCGGTCGTTGTATTCTTTATTGTTTTGTCCTTTCAAAGTTTCACTTCGTTATTAAATTATGTGGAACTCAAAGAACGCTGCGCCTTGGTCTCTTCCTTCCGACGACAACCGTTACACCCACCATCAAAGTCCTCAGCATTGGGATATGTGTCAAAAAGCAAAACAGCAGCTTACTTTTCATACATTATTAACGTTATCTAAATGCATTATTTGTGTATTTATTCATTCATTTGTCTTGTTAACATCTTTTCAGAGTAAAATAAATAGCATGGATGCAGCCCGGCCCGAGTGGCTGTGTGACAGTTGTTTGTGTGTGTGTGTGAGATTTGAAATTAAAAACCCGTTAAGCGTTGTGATTGGAGTGAGACAGGCGTGGTTTTGCAGACACGCGACAGGCTGCTCTTTAGATGCTGATTAAGGGACAGTGAGGCGATGATGTCGTATCTGCTCAAGTTTTACCGGCCTGCCTCTTTGAACACTGCCTCTTTGAACACTGTCGCTCTGTTATCTGCTACATGCTCTGTTCCTCCGTAACGATGTCGCTACCCTTCCCCCTCCTCTTCATGCTTATTTATTTGGTGCTCGGCAGAAACCGAGAAGATGCGGCTTGTCCGCAGAATTTGTTGTTTTCCTCGACTTTGTTGGAAAGCCCAGCATTTGGGCTCTTTCCGTCACACGTCTTGCTGAATGGAGGTTTTAATTAGAACTTTTGGCACTGTCTCCATCTTGTGTTGAAATGGCAGACAAGTGACTGGCTGGTGGTGTGGCCGGGCGGGCAAGCTGATTGGTGTGTAGTGAGGCATGGATAAATCAACTGGCAGCCTGAATGGCTCAGTGGATTCTCACTGGCATTCATTGAGACCATAGCCGTTGTGTTTTTTTTTATGGGATTCTGTCTTTAGAGAAGTCTAAAATAACAGACAAAAGACAGAATGCTTCCTTGTTTTATGAAGCATGACTTGCAGTGCTATGTACACAGAATTGATGTCCAATTTATGTTTGCAAATAAATGCAAACTTATGCATTAGCTATTTTTGTTTCTATCACTATCATACAGTTTGTTGACAAGCTGCTAAAAGGGCACCCTTTTGTCATGTTAGTCTTGACGGATGCTAAAACGCTGGTTAACCTCTAACGAGCCTCTACCCCGGATCCGGGAGCACCCCCCCCCCCCCCCCCCCCCCCCCCCACACTGATTAGCATCGCTAGCATAGCGTCAAAATTAAATAGTAGCATCTAAATATCATTAAATCACAAGTCCAAGACACCTAATGAAAGATACAGATCCTGTGAATAAAGCCACCATTTCAGATTTTTAAAATGTTTTACAGGGAAGACACAATATGTAAATCTATTAGCTAAACACGTTAGCAAAAATCAACATTTTTCTTGTCCACCATTTTCTCGCAACACCAGTAGCTATCACCAATTCGGCTAAACTAAGATATTGATAGCCACTAACCAAGAAAAAAGCTCATCAGATGACAGTCTGATAACATATTTATGGTATAGGATAGGTTTTGTTAGAAAAATGTGCATATTTCAGGTATAAATCATAGTTTGCCATTGCAGCCACCGTCACAAATCTCACCAAAGCTCCTAGAATTACTACAGACAGCAACGTGTATTACCAATTTACTCATCATAAAACATTTCTTAAAAATACACAGCACATAGCAATGGACAGACACAGATCTTGTGAATTCAGACAACATTTCAGATTTTCTAAGTGTTTTACGGCGAAAACACAATAAATCGTTATATTAGCATACCACATACGCAAACGTTACCCGAGCACTGATTCTAGCCAAAGAGAGCGATATCATATCATCGCCAAAATATATAAATTTTTTCACTAACCTTCTCAGAATTCTTCAGATGACACTCCTGTAACATCATATTACAACATACATATACAGTTTGTTCGAAAATGTGCATATTTAGCCATAAAAAAACGTGGTTATACAATGAAAATAGTAGCAAAACAAGCCTGGAAATGTCGGTCGCCATCTTTGAGTGATCTAGTTTAATCAATAGCTAATCATATACTTGACTAAAAAATACAGGGTTGACAGGAATCGAAAGACAAATTAGTTCTTAATGCAATCGCTGATTTACATTTTTTAAATTATCCTTACTTTTCAATACAGGTTGCGCCAAGCGAAGCTATACAAAACAAGATGGCGGCGTAAGCGTTTAACATTTTTCGACAGAAACACGATTTATCATCATAAATTGTTCTTACTGTGAGCTGTTCTTCCATCAGAATCTTGGGCAAAGAATCCTTTCTTGGGTCTAATCTTCTTTTGGTCGAAAGATGTCCACTTGTCCGTCGAAATGCCCACTAACGTACGACCGGGACCCCGAAATGTGCCCAGCGCGTCAAAGTGCACAACAAAGCAATGCCTCAAAATCGCACTAAAAGGATATAAATTGCTATACAACGGTTCAAATTAACTACCTTATGATGCTGTTAACACCTATAACGGGTAAAAACATGACCAGAGAAATATCACTGGCTACACTAATGCTTGGAAAAAGAGCAGGGCGGTGTCCACCGCGCGTCCGGCGCAGCTGGAAAAGAGTTCCTACCTACACGTTTTTTTGTTTTATAGTGGCTGTGATTGCGCAATCGATACCATTCAAAGCGTCATCACGTAAAGGCATCCAGGGGAAGACGTAAGCAGTGTCTGTATCCTCATAGCGTTCACAGTGGCCTTTAAACTGACTCCAGATCAGGGGCCAAAATGTGTGAAATCTGACTCCATGTCAGGGAAATTGCTGTAGAATGAGTTCTGTTCCACTCAGAGACAAAATTCCAATGCCTATAGAAACTAGAGAGTGTTTTCTATCCAATAATAGTAATAATATGCATATTGTACGAGCAAGAATTGAGTAGGAAGCCGTTTAATCTGTAATGCAAATTATGCTAATGAGAAAACAGCACCCCCTGTAGTCGCAAGAAGTTTTAAGCTCTTGTCTTGACCGATGCTAGAGTAAAACGCTGGTTAAGCTCTTGTCTTGACGGATGCTACAGTAAAACGCTGGTTAAGCTCTTGTCTTGACTGATGCTACAGTAAAACGCTGGTTAAGCTCTTGTCTTGACGGATGCTACAGTAAAATGCTGGTTAAGCTCTTGTCTTGACGGATGCTAAAACGCTGGTTAAGCTCTTGTCTTGACGGATGCTAAAACGCTGGTTAAGCTCTTGTCTTAACGGATGCTACAGTAGAACGCTGGTTAAGCTCTTGTCTTGACGGATGCTAAAACACTGGTTAAGCTCTTGTCTTAACGGATGCTACAGTAGAACGCTGGTTAAACTCTTGTCTTGACGGATGCTACAGTAAAACGCTGGTTAAGCTCTTGTCTTGACGGATGCTAAAACACTGGTTAAGCTCTTGTCTTAACGGATGCTACAGTAGAACGCTGGTTAAACTCTTGTCTTGACGGATGCTACAGTAAAACGCTGGTTAAGCTCTTGTCTTGATGGATGCTACAGTAAATCGCTGGTTAAGCTCTTGTCTTGACGGATGCTAAAACACTGGTTAAGCTCTTGTCTTGACGGATGCTACAGTAGAACGCTGGTTAAGCTCTTGTCTTGACGAATGCTACAGTAAAACGCTGGTTAAGCTCTTGTCTTGACGGATGCTAAAACACTGGTTAAGCTCTTGTCTTGACGGATGCTACAGTAGAACGCTGGTTAAGCTCTTGTCTTGACGGATGCTACAGTAAAATGCTGGTTAAGCTCTTGTCTTGACGGATGCTACAGTAAAACGCTGGTTAAGCTCTTGTCTTGACGGATGCTACAGTAAAACGCTGGTTAAGCTCTTGTCTTGACGGAGGCTACAGTAGAACGCTGGTTAAGCTCTTGTCTTGACGGATGCTACAGTAGAACGCTGGTTAAGCTCTTTTTGGCTGCTGCTCCTTGCTGTAGCTTAGCGGTCACCAAATGATCGATCGCGCTCGATTGGTCGCTCTTCAAGGCGTTCCTAGTCAATCACCAAACATTTCTGTAGAAAAGCCAACTATAAAGGATGTGAAAGGCTTGCTTTCCTTATTTTTTGTTTTATGTTGTGCTGTTGGTGGTAGGTGCTCTTGATTCAGAAGCCTTGCGCACCGGGCAAGCAAAGTGTTCCCATTTGAACCATTTAATTTTTATGAAAAGAGAAACTCTGCCTACCCGGCGGACTGGGAGATCTGTAGCTAAATAGAGTATGCCTGCTGCGCTGGCCAATCGGATATGTCAAACCACCTACAGAGACTCCATGACCCTGGCCACAGAAAATGTTAATACTAGTCTACGTAAGATTTACAAACTTTTAAAACGTGCTACTTCCGCTCGCGCTGCATCTGCAATGAATGACAAGACGAGTATATCGATAGCCCTGCGTTTTTATTATTATTAGCAGCACGTCGTGTCTACTTTAATATCGAGGAATATTTCACTTTCTCTGGTCATGCCGTGTTCAAAACGACTGGGAACTCAAGATCCGACTGGGAAAAATTGTTTTGAGCGGTTATCCAACTCGGAATTCCAATTCGAGTTGGAAAACTCTGGCAACTGTTTAGACCTCCAACTTTCGAACCTGAAAAGTCACTGATGTCATGACTTGACCTTGTTTTTTCCCGAGTTCCCAGTTGTCTCGAAAGCATCATGATCATCAGATGCAGGGAGCATCAGTCCAGTAAAATAAAAAATAAAATGATTTGCAAATGTTTTCAATTTATGCTCAGCTGTGCCTCGCAAGTGATCACCAACTGATCTATAGCTCAAGTTTTGAAATATAATATGGTCTGAGAAGAACAATATTGGCAGGCCAGGCATATAGCCAATATGCTGTGATAATGTATTAGGCCTACTGTACAAACCTCATTCCTACAGAACTGTTTTTATTAGGTTCATGTTTAAAAAAAAATCTGAGTGGTAGATCTCTGCTTGCTTTTTGATTGCGAAAGTGGTCTTGACTTGGAAATGGTTGGTGACCACTGCTGTAGCTAATGCAGACCACATGTTCCGTTGCATCTGGGTAAGCACACCTGTTCAAACTATAGATGACCCTGCACCGTACAGCAGAGTCAGTCCTGGTATACTGTAGGTATAGCACGACAGACTAAAGGCAAAGGAGTTGACAGGGGAGGATCGCAGTATATGGGGACTGGGGAACAGGGTATGATTTGAAGTCATTGTAATCCTCCTTAAAATTATGTGGGTTTGTGCCTGGCTGTGTGTCAAACTGATTCTGCAATTGTAGGGGAGGTGTGTGTGTGTGTGTGTGTGTGTGTGTGTGTGTGTGTGTGTGTGTGTGTGTGTGTGTGTGTGTGTGTGTGTGTGTGTGTGTGTGTGTGTGTGTGTGTGTGTGTGTGTGTGTGTGTGTGTGTGTGCGCACTCTCTATCTGGGCTGGTAGTCAGTGCTGTGTAATTACCTGGAAGGTTGCCACTGAGAGGAGTAAAGCCGTGTCTTATGCAACATGGAGTCACATACATTACAGGCCATCTGGGTTTTAGTAACTACCACTAAGACGGATTGTGTTACCACTAACTCCAATTGTGTTGATGAAAGAGAGGTAATGACAGAGAAGCAACAGAGAGAAAATGGAGATGGATGGAAAAGACGCTACTAGGAAATATGTGTCAAGATCCTTCATCGCTTGTACCGCGGTCTCTGTCGGTGCTAACCCGTTAGCCACCATGCTAACGCCTAGCTTGCCTCTCCTCCATTGTGGCCCACCTTCTGAGTGGGCGTGCTTACGGCACACGAGCTCTCCTGCATGCGCATGAGCCTGTGTGCTGTGCATGCGTGCCGTGGTGCCTGCCTCTCGCCATTTTAATTGTTACGTCTCCTCACCCTTAATATGAGCAAAAAGGGAGGCCTCGGCAGCGCCTGGGACTTCAAAGGCTACCTCCCCCAGTCTTACAAGTTGCCCGTCTCTTTGGAAGAGTAGGCTCCAGAGAGCGGGGGGGTTTGAGAGGCGGCGCCGAGTCTCGGCTGGAATGAGTTTGATTGGTTAATTGTAGCCCCCAGTGGACACAGCTGCACATCACAGAGAGGACTAGCAGAGTGGGGAGCACTGGGTGAGAGTCTACAGCTCTGGCTCATCATGGGAATGAATGGAGACTGCAAAGACTCCCGCCATCTCATTCTCCCTTTCTGTAGTTGCTACCTTACCCAGCATTCTGACCGTGCTGTCTTTTTTCCCTGGCTCTCCGTATCTTGCTTCATGATGGGGGAAATGAATGGACGTTGCAAAGACTACCTTCGTTCTTCTCTTTCTCCCTCTGCTGTCAAGCTTTCTCTACCTGTCATTCCATAACTTACCATCTCCTTCTCCCAGCTCATGTATCTCTTAATTTGTTGAATAGTAGTGATGTTCTTTATGTTTCTCCCTGTGTCTGCAGTTTAATACCGCGCATCGAGTGAGCGAATGTATTCACTTCGTCTACCGTTCAACTCCATAGGGATAGGCCGTGTACAGTAGGTCACGTGCTGGAACATTCTAATGATCGTATATCAGCGTGTCGTAAAGCTGTTGCATGTTTTCACTACATTTAATGAACCTACTGACCACATGGAATCTGGGCGTGAACTAAACACAACGCAGAATCAAAGGAATTCACAGATAGACGCACACAAATTCACATATACAGTCTTTGTCTACTGTTTACTACTGCCCCTACTAACAAACACCACTACTGTAGTGGTGATCAAAACAGAATCTCCACGGCGGCTTTGAACTGTCCCCCCCCCCCCCCCCCCCCCCCCACCATCTCATCAAACAGAAATCAATAGATGAAACTTTGGACCGCATGTATCAGCTTTTCTTTTCTTCACCCGCTCCTCTCTGACGGGTTTAGTACACTATGCCACTAGAGTAAAGCACGGTTAAAAGGAAGGATGGTGCTGGAGATGACACCGTCAAGGAAGGGCCCCGGCTGAGAAGAATCAATGGGAGGGAACACTTCCACACACGGAAAGGGCACACAGGGAGGGAGAAAGGGGGGGGGGGTGTTTTTGGGGCCGGAAATTAGGGATTTGTTTTACCCAGAGAGAGAGGAGAGTAGAAAAAAAAACCACTTCAGAACATTTTTGAAAACAAATAGTTATTTGGTGAAGTTGAGTTGTGCGGTTAAGGTTTGTTTTATCCAACTGTGCAGAAGCGCATGTAGTTGTCTTTCTGGTCTCTTTTTTTTGTTGTGTTGGTGCACAGAAGGACTAGCTTACTCATGGCATGTCCAGGACAGACTCAGTGGGCATGAATTCCATAGAGGAGGTAGGGGATTGGGTTGTGAAATGTACTACAGTAAGAATGCCATAAACAGTATTCAGACTTTAATTTGGTATCCAGTAGTAGTATTAAGTTGTGCTGGCAGGTGAAGGTCATTGTGACTGACACAGTTGGCACCACAGTGACGTGCACTCAGAATACTATTCTCCAACACTGCGAAGAATGCCTCTTCTGAAAAGGACTGCATTCTCATTTTCCAGTTTTTATTGTCGGGCTTCCTGTTTTGAAAGCCATTAAGGAGCAAATTTCCTCACAGCATGAGGCGAGATAAAAAGCCCTGGTCTTTTGAAACGTGTCCAAACGCAAAACGTGAAGAAGACAGAATGATAGCTATCTGTAAACATCCCCGCGATGGGGTCGAAGGAAAGGGGGCGATTGTGGAAAACGATGCATTCATTTGAGGCACATTTTAGATGCGATGAAGACTGATGAAAGATGTGCCGGTGTTTTGTTCCATCACAGCTGTAGTATTACGCTATTCACACACACAAGTATCCCAGGGCAAGCTCACATGACTACTGTATGTAGGCCCCTCCCAAATTGCTTTGTGACATCTGCATTCAGGCGTTTTTGCTGTCAGATTTCAGATGGGTGGTATTTATTAGGGCTGGGAATTGATTCTCACGATTCTACAATTCCTTCAGAAAGTGTTCACACCCCTTTTATCCCATTTTGTTGTGTTACAAAGTGGGATCGAAGTGGATTTAATTGTCGTTGTTTGATGTCAAAGTGGAATACATTTTTTAACATTAGTAAAAATAACACTAAAACACCACCTTGCCAAAAGTATCTGGACACCCCTTCAAATGAGTGGATTTGGATATTTCAGCCACACCCTTTGCTGACAGGTGTATAAAATTGAGCGCACAGCCATGCAATCTCCATAGACAAACATTGGCAGGAGAATGGCCCGTACTGAAGAGCTCGGTGACTTTCAATGTGGCACCTTCATAGGATGCCCCGGTCAACTGTAAGTGCTGTTATTGTGAAGTGGGAAATGTCTAGTAGCAACAACGGCTCAGACCCGAAATGGTAGGTCACACAAGCTCACAGAACAGGACCGCCAAGTGCTGAAGCGCGGAGTGCGTAAAAATCGCCTGTCCTCAGTTGCATCACAGAGTTCCAAACTGTCTCTGGATGCAACGTCAGCAGAATAACTGTTCGTCGGGAGGTTCATGAAATTAGTTTCCATGGGCAAGCAGCTGCACACAAGCCTAAGATCACAATGCAATGCCAAGTGTTGGCTGGAGTGGTGTATATCTTACCGCCATTGGACTCTGGAGCAGTGGAAACGCGTTCTCTGGAGTGATGAATCATTCTTCACCATCTGTCAGGCCGACGGACGAATCTGTGTTTGGTGGATGCCAGGAGAACGCTACCTGCCCCAATGCATAGTGCATAACTGTAAAGATTGGTGGAGGATGAATAATGGTCTGGGGCTGTTTTTCAGGCTAGACCCCTTAGTTCCAGCGAAGGGAAATATTAATGCTATTTGAGACTTACCCAGAAAGACTCACAGGTGATTCTGTGGGTGGCAGGTAGCCTAGTGGTTAGAGCGTTAGACTAGTAACCTTATTCAGGAGCGGAACAACAGATTTTTTCCTTAGCTCAGGGATTTGATCTAGAAACCTTTCAGTTACTAGTCTAACGCTCTAACTACTAGGCTACCTGCCGCCCACAGAATCACCTGTGAGTCTTTCTGGGTAAATCTCACATTGCTTTCCACACCAAAATTGTGCAACATTTACTCATTATTCTACAAAATAAAATATTCAAGATCTGTCAAATTCATTGTTGATCATTGCAGGACAACCATTTTCATGTCTTGCCATAGATTTACAAGCAGATTTAAGTCAAAACTGTTACTCGGCCACTCAAGAACATTCACTGTCTTCTTGATAAGCAACTCCAGTGTAGATTTGGCCTTGTGTTTTAGGTTATTGTCCTGCAGAAAGGTGAATTTATCTCGCAGAAAGGTGAATTCATCGCCCAGTGTCTGGTGGAAGCAGACTGTGCCATGTTTTTCTCTATGATTTTTCCTGTGTTTAGCTCTATTCCGTTTCTTTTTATCCTGAAAAACTCCTCAGTCCTTATTACAAACATACCCATAACATGATACAGCCACCACTATGCTTGAAAATATGGAGAGTGGTACTCAGTAATGTGTTGTATTGTATTTGCCGGTAAGATACAGTGCATTCGGAAAGTATTCAAGCCCCTTGACTTTTTGCACATTTTGTTACTTTACAGCCTTATTCTAAAACAGATTTTTAAAAATTATAATCTCATCAATCAACACACAATACTCCATAAAGACAACGTGAAACACGTTTTCTTTTAGATTTTTTGCGAATGTATTAAAAATTAAAATAAATACCTTATTTATATAAGTATTCAGACGATTTACAATGAGACTCGAAATTGAGCTCAGGTACAACCTGTTCCCATGAATCATCCTTGGGATGTTTCTACAACTTGATTGGAGACCACCTGTGGTAAATTCAATTGATTGAACATGATTTGGAAAGGCACACACCTGTCTCTATAAGGTCTCACAGTTGACAGCGCTTGTCAGAGCAAAAACCAAGTCATGAGCTCGAAGGATTTGACCATTGAGCCACTCTACCATAAAGGCCTGATTGATGGAGTACTGCAGAGATGGTTGTCCTTCTGGAGGAACTCTGCAGCTCTGTCAGGGTGACCATCGGGTTCTTGGTCACCTCCCTGACCAAGCCCCTTCTTTAGGGGGCTTGGGTATTGTGTGTTAGGGTATTGTGTGTAGATTGATGATATATATATATATTTTTATATATATTTTTTAATACATTTTAGAATAAAGCTGTAACGTAACAAAATGTGGAAAAAGTAAAGTGGTCTGAATACTTTCCAAATGCACTGTAACACTTTGTATTCAGGAGAAAAAGTTAATTACGTTGCCACATTTTTAGCAGTATTACTTTAGTGCCTTGTTCAAAACAGGATGCATGTTGAATATTTGTATTCTGTACAGACATCCTTCTTTTCACTCTGTCAATTAGGTTAGCATTGTGGAGTAACTACAATGATGTTGAGCCATCCTCAGTTTTCTCCTATCACAGCCAAAAGACTGTAACTGTTTTATAGTCACCATTGGCCTCGTGGTGAAATCCCAGAGCGGTTTCATGAAGGATGCCTGTATCTGAAACACAACAAAATGTGGAAAAAGTCAAGGGGTGTGAATTTGAGTTTTGATCAGTCATGGAAGTAAAAGTGATGAAAACTTGTTGGCTCACTATTTAAAAAGTTGAAAGAAAATTTCCGCAATTGTGCCACAGGTACAGCTGACTAGCGTTAGCTTATGGTACTTTACTTGGAGTCAAAGTATCGATATAATATCATCCAAAATAATATGGTGAAATGGATCTGAATCCCCAAAAAATCCCACCATCACTGGTATTCATACATTTCTACATTTCCCGTTGCCCTGTTGATCAATTGTTAAATCACCGGTCATAAAAGTAAGTAATCATACCATGCTTTTTCTAGTTTGATAACTCAGTAATACAGTATGGCGTAGCCTGGCACACAGTACTGCCTCTAAACCTGACTGTTAGTCCGACCCCGTTTCACCTCAAGGATAGATGATCAGTGTGGCCTGCCAAGCGGGGTCTTACCCTGATGATGTACATTAGGCCAATCATTAGAGCACCGGAGGTCAGCTCACCTGCTGACCCCGGCCTGGTTGAAGAATAGCTTTAAACTTTTTCTCTTTTTCTACACCTCCATTGTTTACATTCTCAGCCGAGTTGTTTAGTCTAGTTGTCTGTCAGTTGTCTTTTTTTGGTTTGCTGACGTCTGCTTCTGTTTGCCCTTCTCCTCAGAGTTATGCCTCTATTCCCCTCAGTCAGCCAGTCTGGCTGCGTGCAGTGCAGCAGTTTGGTGCTGCTGCAGCTCCTACTCCCCGTGCTGCCCCCGAGCCTGGCCAGCCTGTGCCTCTTAATAAAACCGACAGGCTGTAATTGGACTTAATTGCACCCTTCGGGCGTCGTCAAATGGAGTGTTGCTAAACAAACTGCAGGGTCTGCAGGCAGGCCAGCACTGATGTCTATGGAGGCATACAGTACATAGACCTACATGTGAGGGGTAATTTAATAGTGGGAATGCAAGGTGGGTGTGTACGGTATGCGTGAGTATCCGCAAAAGGGTGTGTGCATGTGTGTGTGCTGTATTTGTGTGCACGCTGAGATTGGAGGCTATAGCAACGCGTTCCTCCCGCACAACGAGCCAAGAAAACAAGAGAGCACAAGCCTGAGAATCTCATTCAGCCAGGCAGCGTCACCTGACTGAACCTATGTGTGTGCCACCGTTAAATAGTGTGTGACAGTAAAACTGAGAGTTTCTATGCATTTGTGGAAGTGTCTACAACTCCAGGTGTCAAAATGCCTTTTAAATCCCTGCTAATAGAAAAAACAAAAACCACCCCCCCCCCCCCACCCGCAGTAGGCCCCGCGTTTCAGGGTAAAAACCTGAAGCACCGCTGCCTGGTGCGGCAGCCATTTTGGAGTTGGTCTTCCCAGTGGCACTGGCTCCTCCTTCGTGAATAGGGCGCCCCCCTCCCAGGACGGTGAGACGTTGGTGGGCATTCTCCACAAGTACCTCTGTGGGGCCACTGAACACAATCGATTGAGGGCTCCTGACGCAATTCAATCATTGAAATGGCAAGGCCAGGCATGTGTGAATGGCGCCGCTGACCCCGAAACCTGCGGCCAGAAAGGAAAGAGAGAGATAATCACATTGAGCTGAGCGCAGGGCTGCTGTAGTCGCACGTCAACTGGGCTCGCTTTTCTGGGCATTTGTTCCTCTTCACCACCTCCTCAGTTATTCCCCCCACATTGCAGCCAAATGGATTTGTGTTGTTGTTTTTCAAATGCCCATGTGTTAGAAGAGATAGGTTTACTGCGTGTCATTAAAAGACTGTGTATGTAGGATCTTGATTTTGATAAAAGGAATTATAATTTTTACGATAATGCAAACAAGTGGCGCTTCATGTGGAGCTTTTGAGACCTATTGGCCTTGTATAGTGTGTGAGCATGTGCCTGTTTAAATGTGACACACTGTTTAGAGAAGGCCGTGAGTTGTGTGGTAATGCGGTGGGTCAGACAGAGCCCATAAAGTCTAGCAGAGATTCATTACAGAGGCCTTCTGCTGCCCTGGGATGACTAGGAGACTCTTCTCCGGCTCCACTCTCCCCTGTAGGAGAAGAAACACAGCACATAATTAAGATGTATACAGCCAGGCTGGTGCTGAATACATAGAATAAGACCAGACTACTCTCCCTCAAGCAGAGCCTGTGGTTAGTGTTGGACTACTGCGAATACGAGACGTGTGTGTGTCTGTCTGCCGTCTCACAGCAGTCTGAGCAGCATGCTATTACAGGGTGCCAAGCAGAACCATAGCCTCTCTGTGTGAAGGGGTCACTGGGAACCAAGTGGTGTGTATGCTGATATAGGTGTGTGTGTGTGTGTGTGTGTGTGTGTGTGTGTGTGTGTGTGTGTGTGTGTGTGTGTGTGTGTGTGTGTGTGTGTGTGTGTGTGTGTGTGTGTGTGTGTGTGTGTGTGTGTGTGTGTGTGTGTGTGTGTGTGACCCAAAGCATTCCCTCTGTCCCATCTCTCCATACACACCCCTCAGTAATGTAGGACCACTCTTAGACGGCAATAGTGTGTGTCTGAGGGGACGCATCCTCCTGCACCCCGGCATCAGGCCCAACACACGCCTCAGTCGTTTCAGTGCTTTGTCACCCTCTAATGATAACTATCCATCAATGAGGGGGGCGGTGCCGGGAAAATGAAGATGGATTGAATTACCAATGTTAAATGAGATGGTTGGGGCGTTGTGGGGAACCCGTAATTACACTGTCAGGAGTACTGAACCCCTTCTACCACAGGGTAACCTTAACACATTTGCTCCAGTGTTAATTACAAGGTATTTTATACAGACAGATTCACCTCGTGTAGTTCCTAATAGCAAGTGACTGGTGCAGTCGTTTAGGAGGTATTAGCTGGTTGTGTGTGTGTGTGTGTGGGGGGGGGGGGGGGGGGGTATGTCTGTCTGTGTCCGTATGTGGTAAGATGGAGAGAGTGAAAAGGTGGGAGAGATGTTATTTTTTTCCTTCTAAAACCTTATGACACACACAAGCTACCAAAGTCTAGGGGAAACACTAAATTGACCAAACCATATTGGGGACTCATGCCATTTTCTCTACCACCACCCCACAGCTGCATGTAGACAGGCAGCCCGATTCTGATCTTTCTTTTCACTCATTTGTCTTTTAACCAATCAGATCAGCTCTGAAAAAGATCTGATGTGAAAAGACCAATTACTTGGGGGAAAAAATCAGAATTGGGCGTTCTGTCTAAACGCAGCCTTGTGCACGTACTCATGGCAGTGGATGATGTTTATCTGAAAGAGAGCTTTGTACACCATGGGGTATCTATGAAGAGCATATGATGGTTCAGGAATCATGGGAAAGCAGTGTAAGACCAACCAGCATAAACAAACAAATAAATAAACAAACAAACAAGCAGACATGGTTAGATTAACACAGCCTTTTTTTCAACTGTGTGGGAAATGGAAATTGGGCTGAAGTGTTTGTAATTAAATAAGTTGTGGAAACTCCGGGAAATGGCTTAATTTCATATTGAGACACATGACTCTGGGATCTTAGCGAACCAATTAACCCTAGTGCAACTCATTAAAGCGCTGCTTTCAAGGCCAGGAGCAGCGACTTATCTGCCAACACGGGACATGAAAGTGCACATTTCTAAATCCCAAACTCTAAAAGTAATTGGAAAGGTAGATACGAAGGGTGTAATCAAGTGACACGGCCAAACTTTAATGGACTGAAAATAGAAGTGATTATAAAGAGTAGCGACTCTAAGATTGCTCGCTAGTTTTCGACGAAAATAAGCAAGTCTGTCGAGCGTTTAACTAAAATAAGCACGTCTGTCGACTGTTTAACTAAAATAAGCACGTCTGTCGAGCGTTTAACTAAAATAAGCACGTCTGTCGAGCGTTTAACTAAAATAAGCACGTCTGTCGACTGTTTAACCTGTCTAGGATCAGCGTGGCGCTAGCGGCACCCCCCCCCCCCCCCACTGAAAAACCAGTGCCGCGAAATTCAAAAAAAATATATTTTTAAAATATTTAACTTTCACACATTAAAGTCCAATACAGCTAATGAAAGACACAGATCTTGTGAATCCAGTCAACATTTCCGATTTTTAAAATGTTTTACAGGGAAGACACAATATGTAAAGATGTACATCTATTACCTAAAAACACATTAGCATAATCCACCATCTTTTATTTGTCCACCAACACCAGTAGCCATCACCAATTCGGCTAAACTAAGATATTTATAGCCCCTAACCAACAAAAAAACTCATTAGATGACAGTCTGATAACATATTTATGGTATGGGATAGGTTTTGTTAGAAAAAAGTGCATATTTCAGGTAGATGGCATAGTTTACAATTGCACCCACCATCACAAATGGACTAGAATAATTACAATGAGCAACGTGTTTACCTAACTACTAATCATCAAACATTTCGTAAAAATACACAGCATACACGAATCGAAAGACACAGATCCTGTGAATACAGACAATATTTCAGATTTTCTAAGTGTCTTACAGCGAAAACACAATAAATCGTTATATTAGCTTAGCACATAGCAATTAGCAGCCCAGCATTGATTCTAGCCAAAGTGAGCGATAAAAGTCAACATCGCCAAAAGATATTAATTTTTTCACTAACCTTCTCAGAATTCTTCCGATGACACTCCTGTAACATCACATTACAACATGCATATACAGTTTGATCGAAAATGTTTATATTTAGCCACCAAAATCATGGTTAGACAATGTGAAATGTAACTCAGCTGGTCAGAATTTGTCCTTGCGCCACTTAGACAGTGATCTACTCTTATACATAAATACTCATAAACGTGACTAAAAAATATAGGGTGGACAGGGATTGATAGACAATTTAATTCTTAATACAATTGCGTTATTACATTTTTTAATTTATCCTTACTTTTCAATACAGTTTGCGCCAAGCGAAGCTACGTCAAAAAACATGGCGTCCTAAGCCACTAAAATGTTTCGACAGAAACACGATTTATCATAATAAAAATGTCCTACCTTGAGCTGTTCTTCCATCAGTATCTTGGGCAAAGGATCCTTTCTTGGGAGAAATCGTCTTTTGGTGGAAAGCTGTCCTCTTGCCATGTGGAAATGTCAACTGCGTTCGGGATGAACTGAAAAGCGTGCCCAACTTTTCACATCGTTGCAAAAATAAATGTCCCAAAATCGCACTAAACGGATATAAATTGCTATAAAACGCTTTAAATTAACTACTTTATGATGTTTGTAACTCCTATAACGAGTGAAAAGATGACCGGAGAAATATAACAGGCTAAACTAACGCTTGGAACAGGAGAGGGTCGGTGTCTTCCACGCGCGTTACGCAGCAAGAAAAGACTTGCTAGCTAAAGGTTTTTTTCATTTGTAGGGCCTGTGAACGAGCAATCGACCCCGTTGGAATCGTCATCACGTAAAGGCATCCAGGGGAAGACGTAAGAAGTGTCCGTATAGTCATAGTAACGACAGTGCCCTTTTAACTGACTTCAGAAAAGTGGCCAACATTTCTCAAATCTGACTCCATGTCAGGGAAATTGCTGTAGAATGGGCTCTGTTCCACTTAGAGACAAAATTTCAACTCCTATAGAAACTATAGACTGTTTTCTATCCAATAATAATAATAATATGCATATTGTACGATCAAGGATTTTGTGGGAAGCCGTTTAAAAAATTAGCCACATTAGCATAAATAGTCTAAACAGCGCCCCCATCCCCAACAGGTTAACTAAAATAAGCACGTCTGTCGAGCGTTTAACTAAAATAAGCACGTCTGTCGACTGTTTAACTAAAAGAAGCACGTCTGTCGAGCGTTTAACTAAAATAAGCACGTCTGTCGAGCGTTTAACTAAAATAAGCACGTCTGTCGAGCGTTTAACTAAAATAAGCATGTCTGTCGACTGTTTAACTAAAATAAGCACGTCTGTCGAGCGTTTAACTAAAATAAGCACGTCTGTCGAGCGTTTAACTAAAATAAGCACGTCTGTCGACTGTTTAACTAAAATAAGCACGTCTGTCGAGCGTTTAACTAAAATAAGCACGTCTGTCGAGCGTTTAACTAAAATAAGCACGTCTGTCGACTGTTTAACTAAAATAAGCACGTCTGTCGAGCGTTTAACTAAAATAAGCACGTCTGTCGAGCGTTTAACTAAAATAAGCACGTCTGTCGAGCGTTTAACTAAAATAAGCATGTCTGTCGACTGTTTAACTAAAATAAGCACGTCTGTCGAGCGTTTAACTAAAATAAGCACGTCTGTCGAGCGTTTAACTAAAATAAGCACGTCTGTCGAGCGTTTAACTAAAATAAGCATGTCTGTCGAGCGTTTAACTAAAATAAGCACGTCTGTCGACTGTTTAACTAAAATAAGCACGTCTGTCGAGCGTTTAACTAAAATAAGCACGTCTGTCGAGCGTTTAACTAAAATAAGCACGTCTGTCGAGCGTTTAACTAAAATAAGCACGTCTGTCGAGCGTTTAACTAAAATAAGCACGTCTGTCGACTGTTTAACTAAAATAAGCACGTCTGTCGACTGTTTAACTAAAATCAGCACGTCTGTCGACTGTTTAACTAAAATAAGCACGTCTGTCGAGCGTTTAACTAAAATAAGCATGTCTGTCGAGCGTTTAACTAAAATAAGCACGTCTGTTGAGCGTTTAACTAAAATAAGCACGTCTGTCGAGCGTTTAACTAAAATAAGCACGTCTGTCGACTGTTTAACTAAAATAAGCACGTCTGTCGAGCGTTTAACTAAAATAAGCACGTCTGTGGAGCGTTTAACTAAAATAAGCACGTCTGTCGAGCGTTTAACTAAAATAAGCACGTCTGTCGAGCGTTTAACTAAAATAAGCACGTCTGTCGAGCGTTTAATTAAAATAAGCACGTCTGTCGAGCGTTTAACTAAAATAAGCACGTCTGTCGACTGTTTAACTAAAATAAGCACGTCTGTCGAGCGATTAACTAAAATAAGCACGTCTGTCGAGCGTTTAACTAAAATAAGCACGTCTGTCGAGCGTTTAACTAAAATAAGCACGTCTGTCGAGCGTTTAACTAAAATAAGCACTCTGTCGAGCGTTTAACTAAAATAAGCATGTCTGTCGACTGTTTAACTAAAATAAGCACGTCTGTCGAGCGTTTAACTAAAATAAGCACGTCTGTCGAGCGTTTAACTAAAATAAGCACGTCTGTCGAGCGTTTAACTAAAATAAGCACGTCTGTCGAGCGTTTAACTAAAATAAGCATGTCTGTCGAGCGTTTAACTAAAATAAGCACGTCTGTCGAGCGTTTAACTAAAATAAGCATGTCTGTCGAGTGTTTAACTAAAATAAGCACGTCTGTCGAGCGTTTAACTAAAATAAGCACGTCTGTCGAGCGTTTAACTAAAATAAGCATGTCTGTCGAGCGTTTAACTAAAATAAGCACTTCTGTCGAGCGTTTAACTAAAATAAGCATGTCTGTCGAGCGTTTAACTAAAATAAGCATGTCTGTCGAGCGTTTAACTAAAATAAGCACGTCTGTTGAGCGTTTAACTAAAATAAGCACGTCTGTCGAGCGTTTAACTAAAATAAGCACGTCTGTCGAGCGTTTAACTAAAATAAGCACGTCTGTCGACTGTTTAACTAAAATAAGCACGTCTGTCGACTGTTTAACTAAAATAAGCACGTCTGTCGAGCGTTTAACTAAAATAAGCACGTCTGTCGAGCGTTTAACTAAAATAAGCACGTCTGTCGACTGTTTAACTAAAATAAGCACGTCTGTCGAGCGTTTAACTAAAATAAGCACGTCTGTCGACTGTTTAACTAAAATAAGCACGTCTGTCGAGCGTTTAACTAAAATAACCATTGTTTTTAAAAGAAACACCAGGATTATATAGACCTAGAGTTTAGACTGGGGTTTCCCGTTTTTGTTTTTGCCCTAACACTACACAGCTGATTCAAATTATCGATGATTAGTTGATTATTTGAATCAGCGGTGTAGTTCTTGGGCAAAAACCAAAACGTGCAACTCTTGGGGTCCTGAAGACTGAGTTTGGGAAACCCTGCTATAAGGTATCACCATTTGCGCCACACAAAAGAAAACTGAATTGCTTTCTTGTAAAATGATAAATGGATCAAACAGAATGCTATGTTCCTGTTTTTATTGCAACATTATATGACCTATTATATGACCTATTATATGACCTATTATAAGATATATTATACGACCTATTATAAGACCTATTATACGACTTATTATAAGACCTATTATAAGACCGATTTAAGACCTATTATACAGCCTATTATACGACCTATTATAATACCTATTTAAGACCTATTATAAGACCTATTTAAGACCTATTACAAGACCTCAGGAGAATAATAGATGTTAGTATAAAAACATTCGGCCTACTGACATTGCCTTTATTTATTTTTTACATTGCTTGTGTCTAATTGCTCCTTTAAACTGTCAATGTGCAGGTAATGAGAATAATATGATGTGAGTGCTTTTCAAGAAATACTTTTATCTTTCACTGGAATTGTTGTTCATAGTTATGTTTTGGGAAGAACAAGAACTATGAATTCTCCTTTACAATTGAAGCCACAGGAGATGTGTGGGTGGCCCTGATTGCCCATTGAAGCGCTGTCCGCTAGCATGGCAAATGTCATGCCGTGGTCGTCGAGTTTGCCTGTTTTTCTACCTCATTGAAAGTCCATTAGTGTCACGTCACCAGAACATTACTGTCAGTCATTACTTGACTTGAAGATGGTCATTGTGTGTGCTCAAACCTGCTCTTTCACCTAAAACAAAACGCTTACTGTACGTCCTTTTGTAAGTAAAAAAACAACAACTATCTAATGGGTTAATGGTATTTCGAGGCACTACTCTGCTTTGTCCATGTAGAGGTCTTTAACTCACTGGGCGTACGTGCGTGTGCGTCATCAAGCCTTACACACCGCCGCTCAAACAATCTCCGTCATCTGCATCAAAATAATTACAGGGAGATAAACAGAACAATTTGACCATTTTCACAGTGATCTAATCTGAAACAGGCCTGTGAAAGCACATGGGGAAGATGATCAAATCCCTGCTGAATGGAAATGATCACTGCTGTATGTTCAGCATTAATCTAGCAGAGGTATTACAAATGCACCGTTGCTCATTTTGTTCTGCATTTAGCCAGCTTGTTTGTTTTAGCCATATTTACAATGTTGTACATAAAACGTTAGGTAAATGTGTCACCGTACATTTCAGTTGTGTTCTTCTTCATCAGTGTGATTTGTAGCCTATAGCTAAACCTCAGATGGATGTATTAAAGGACTTGTTTTTGAGGTGCAGACATGGACTCTGATGGACTAGGGGAAGTGTATTGGTTACAACCCTTTTGCTCTATACAACCCATCTCCCCTTGGCTAGAAGGCAAATAGCATCCGAAATCTGATTAGCCCCGTTATAAAGAGTGATATTTACATCCCGCCGATTCTCGGGCACTATGTCAGTGCACTCCACTGCTTCAGTGCCGGGAAAAGCCTGCTCTTTTGACAGATAGTAGATATCCCCACCGTGGCTTGTTTGGACATCTATGTCTTTTGTGACGTGGAAGAAAAGACGGGCAAGAAAATAAAAAGCATCTAAATAATGTCAAAAGATCAGAAATCAATGGGCCGGAGGAACGTGATCCCCGCGTCTCTGTATATGATCTCCCCCATCGCATTACGAGTGTCTTTCCGCAGCTGCTGAAGTTGCTTCTGTTGGCCCCCTTCGGAGATGTAATTCAAGCATGAGGAAGCCGTCTGACGATGTTTGGATATCAGCAGAAAATAGCCTTTTACTTAAAGGTTACTATCCAAGGTTTATTGGGTTACATGTTCATCAATGTTAGGAAAGAGGAAAAGTTGGGCAAAGAAAGGTTTATTAATGTGCAGGTTCAAATTTCAAAAACACTTTGTGATGTCATGCGTACAAATCTGGAATTTATCAATTGAAATGAGCTGATGTATGGTATTTAATCATTTTTTTGTATTTTTGTGTAGCATATCATGTATCCATGATCCATTAATGGGTAAAAAATATAGCATTTAAATGCAAAGTTAAACTATGAGGGGGGTGTTATACCATGCCACATAGGCTATATTCCAAGACTACTTATCAGTACAGGGGATATTGGATATTAAAATCTAAACTAATTTAGACTTTAATTTAAGATAGGATTAACGTAAAAACTCAATAAACAGATTTGTTAAGTGATATGAAATCTGGTGTATTTAATTACTATTTTAGGATAGAAGTTAAATAATTCAACAGTAGGCCTAGGTCTATATTTTTTATTTGACAATAGGTTGGTTAAAGGGTTTTTATCAAAGTCTCAATCCATCACAGAAATTGTTACATTTTCTGGGTTGGATTTGGCGGTTTCAAGTTCTGTGGAAGAAGTTGTGATCTGTTCTGTGGAAGAAGTTCCAATCTGTTATAATGAACGAAGGAAAATATGGCCCCACTATGCTTTGTGTTGCCCACAGTGGCCGAGCAATAGACATAGGATAACAATAAAAATAACTATTTTTGGTCATTTCTAGAAGATAAATTGAATTTCTTTGCTATTTGGAGGTCCTCTTTGTAAATGCAATTGTAATGAACACATTCAGAAACCAGAGAATAGATTTACCCTCAGCTTCAAATAAGTCCGTTATCAGACTCTGTGATTCGCTCCTTCCCATTTTCCAGCTGCTAATTGATGTTTTTGATGTTGGCTAGAAAATTGAAGAAAATGTCATGTGTGAACCAGCGCGGAAGTTAATAAGATTGACTTCGTTGACTGAATTCACAATGAGCGAAGGGGAGGTGTGTGATGGGGACTTCGCCCGTTCGTCTTCGGGGGGGGGGGGGGGGGGGGGGGGTGAAATTGACACCCTGCATGCTGTAGGCCTAAAACGATCGATATGGAGAGATGGAGCTTTTGGGATGGTTTCCCCCCTAATCTGGATCTCTTTTTTTAGCTGGTTTTTTTTAGTGTTTTGTTTTCCCACTTTGCTCTATGGAGTTGCTGATTCGTGCGCATAAGCAGCTGTTTATCCAGAGGGCTCTTGCCCCGGACCAGGCCTAACAATTCTGTGGAATCGTCTCCCAGGGCGGCCTCCCCCCCTCGCTCCAAACAATGCTCATTCTTAATGCTGTTTTGAGTCTGAAAAGCCACAGAGCTTTAAAAAGGTAAGATTAAGATATGGCTAAAAGATGCACCGATATCAGTTAGGGTCATTGCATATGCTTGGGTGATGTGTAACAGAGCTCAAACCCAAATCCCCTTGAATAAAAGGATCGAAGCACCACCATGGTTGTTCCATCTTGAGCCATTTATCTAGCCTTGGCTGAAAGCCGAGTGCAGTCCCTTGTTCAAAAATTCCCTCCATAAATTTTCCATTGTTGTTTTATTCGTTCTCTTTATTATCATTATTATTTTGTAACTTCGGAATAATTCGATGTTCCGACCTTTTTATCACTCCCTTTTTATTTCGATTGGCATTACTGTGAGGTGTTTTGGGGTTTCAGAGTTTTTAATTAGGGTGCGGATTAGCCGAGTTTGGTTCAGCGCCTCAGATTATTTCCCCCTGGTCTTTAGGGGACTAAGCTAAAACCCGAATACGGCCAGTACCCCCAAGCGGTCCTCTTTTTGAAGACACTGAACAAAAAAAAGTGCCCTCTGCTAGCGTTAGGCCCTCCGAGGATCGTGGGTAAGGGACATTATTCTCGGAATAGCCAATTAATTCCACTGGCAATGATCGGTTAGTGCTTCTTTCCCCCACCCCTCCAAATACCCCCCGCCCCCCCCCGCCCTCAACTCGCCATTTGAAATGCTAACACAATGAAATATTTTTCTATTGGTCCGTGTCCCTCGGCTAAGCCACTGCCGCGGGCAGAGAATTTCATCGACTGATGAGACCAGAGGCAGGCCCGATAAAAAGGTTACCTATACGTGACATGCACTCCAAGTAGCTAGCGATACCTTGAACTCGAAAGTTCTGTAACTTTTATTTGACTTTTTATCGTTAGTGATGCCACAGTGAGGCCGCGAAGGCTAGAAATGAAGCAAGCCTTCTTGTTACTGTTTACTGAAAAACGGAACAATGTGACTAATGCTTTACTCTTTGTTTGATTGCGTCATTTTTACGAGAACCGTTTTCCATTATTCCATTATACATGATACATTTTTTTTATCGACTAGATTTTCAGTAAATGAGCTTTAATCAATGAAGGTGCTTTTCAGATGATAGTAGAAATATTTTTGCAAACTTAATGCAGCATTGCCAATAATTTATTGCTCAATGAAATAGATACTTCAGATTGTTTATGAAAGTCCCCCAAAAAATTGAAACGCATCATTTATTTGTTGTATTTTAATTTCACAAATTGTACTACCAAACGGTTAGTATATATATGTGTGTGTGTGTGTGTGTATATATATATATTTATATATATTTATATATATATATATATATATGTGTGTGTGTGTGTGTATATTATTGTGTGTGTGTGTGTGTGTATATATATATATATATATATATATATATATATATATATATGTAATTATTGCATTTTTGAAACAATATTATGCATTTAATTTTTTGCAGTCTTTGCACTGACCCAGGCTTTGTTTGGCTTGACTAGTTGAGAATGAAACAGTACAGGTGCACCTGTCACATTTGAACACTTCAGGTTTGGGTAAGGTAGGAAGGAAGAGAGGGGAGGAGGAATTGAGGCCTTTTCTCAAATTGTTAGTAAAATATATGTGGGCACAGAATAGGTATAAATGGTTGCTGCAGTACTCCCAACCCTATCTTTCAAATTCACACACAGACACACACACACACACACACACACACACATTGCTGTCTACGAGGACTGAGGCATGTGTCTCCCCATGGCTGCGGCTTCATGACAACATGCCATTAGAAATAGCAGGCCTGTTGATCAATCCTGCCGACATGACAGCTTCGCGCCGCGAGGCCCGGCTCTTTGAGTGCCGGTGCTGCTGCAGCACCCTCTCCCGTTTCTCCCCACTAATTGGTGAAAGTTCTCTTATATATGCTCGTGGCACAGGGCCCCCCCTCCTCTTCCTCCTGCTCCTCTTCTTCTTTTGCATTTTCTCCCCTTCCTCTATCCATCCCCCATGCATATTTTTTTATATATTTTTTGACTTTAACATTGTCACAATGGAAATGCTAACTTTTAGTTAGATAGTGCGAGTGGGTTAAGATAAAGGCTGTGTGTGCCGCAGGCGCTGCTCCTCCTGCATTTACTACGGTTCTAGTGCAGCTCGGGTTTGACGTTGACTCCTGGCACATCATCAGTGCAACATAGGAAGCGTCAGAAGAAAAATAAGTCTCTCATTGCTGATTGGTGATTTTACTTGCAGGGAGAATGAGGTCATGAACGTTAAAGCAATATTTGACCTTGTCAAATCACTTGATATTGTTTGAAATAGAACATTTTAAATGAAATGTTCTTTGTCATTCAATATCATAATGTCATCAAATTCGAAACCAATTTAATTGTTGCCTTTCACAACAGCTGTATAGTAGCACAAGTCTTTTTACTTATTCAATTCATTGTATAATCCCTCTCCTTTTATCAAACAGAATTAAGTTGAACAGTGAAAAATGTCAAAACAATTGGCAGGTAATCTCTCTCTGTTGCCTGCTGGCTGTCACGGTATTTCTGCGGCATCGTTTTAATTCACCGGCATCTCATCAGTCTTTAACACCACCCACTCTGAGTCTCCTCTGAAGTAAATACATGAGTGCGTGAGGGGGGAGATAAACACACATTAAATGTTTAACTGTCTCACATTTGCCATCTATTTACCCCTCTTAATTAAACAGACAAGGCTTAGCCCTGGCACTCCAATGTATCCACACACACACACACACGCACACGTAGACACACACACACCTCTTTAGCACTGGAGCCTGAGCACAAACACTGAGTTACTGATGATTAATTTAGTTATTAATATTTATTTTACTCTGCCCTTTTCGGTTAGTCGAGGAATGGAGGCAGAACCTGAAACCTTGTACCTCTTGTGTTTACAGTGGGGCTTGTTGAAATCCATTTCCCGGCTGTTCTAGTAGTGGAATGGAGAGAGCAGATAGGACTTCTTCTGAGTGGGTCAGACTCTGTTTTTTTGTGTTAGGTTCATTCAAGTAGCCCCTGTAGAGGGTTTGCCCGGAAAAGATGGTGTTCCGTGGGCTTGTCTGGATTTGTTTATTACTCGGTATGTAATTGTGATTTAGTGTGAACTGAAAACATTAACTACTACCCCCACCCAGTGGCACAAAAGGAGAAACAAATCCCAGGTATGATTGGCAGTGTGCAGTATCTAATGTGGGTGTGAAGACTTGCCTTGGGCGGGGGGAGAAGGAGGGGGATTTTACCACACAATAGCATTGCTAGATTTAGCATTCTGCATTGTTCCTCTTATCCTTACACTATTTCATACTGTAAACTCGGTCAGGAGACTCCCCTCATTATCAGCAGTGAATTGTAATGGTGACGTCTTTAGAAGCGGCAGCAGAGCCGACGTGAATGTGACTTTTTTTATGCTTCGTAGCACGCAGTCAAACTGTGTGTGTGTGTGTGTGTGTGTGTCTGTGTGTGTATTTTCATGCGAGTGTTTGTGTGAATCAGCAGGGAGATCTGCACCACTGTAAAGGCTACTGTATTTCTCCATGTTAATCATTCCCTTAAATCTGCTGCAATTAACAGTATGTGTGGTTGTACAGTAGTGGTGTGCCAGGTTTCCAGGCTGCCGGAGAGAAAGAGAGAGAAAGAGAGAGCCGGTAGTAAAGCCCGGGCCTCGGGTGAGTGGGAGAGAGAAGAGTAGAGGAGAGAGGAGACGAATTGGGGGTTCCTCAGAAGCCCCTTCTCCAGATCCGAGGCGGGATCAAAGCGGCTTGTTTTATGTGGCTGGTGCGAGACTTTGAAGTCCCTGAGTCACCTACAGCACTCACTTCATCAAGTTCACTAGTGTCTTAATAGCAGATCAATAAGTTTCAAAGTCGGAGAGTTAATTTGATACTAGTGCTGATGTGATCATGCTGGGCCACAGAGCTGCTCTCCTCTCCTTCACCTAGATTGGACCTGTTTTAGACTCTCAACATGCATTTTAGATGTGGAGGGGTTCTCTGATAACTGTTTGCTCTTAAACACCGACTCCGGTGAACACTTAGTTAATTCGGTTCTGTGTTGGTGTCAATTACATCATTATCCAATAAGAATTATATTTGTGTCGTGTCTAATTTTGTTGTTCTTGTTATTATTATTATTCATAGACATAAACATGTATATCGATGTAAAATTACAAAATACTGTACATCTATGAGGAACACGCAATTATGTTGTAAAATTCAGCATATATTAAACTATTACTGCTATGTTTGGTAAATATTCTCCCATGTTAAAGTATAACTCTAAATATAGCAGTAGATTAAAACAAATATTGACTATGTTCAATTTCTTTTCAAAGCAATATCAAAATATGATATTTCACACTAACCATAAGTGAGGTAAATTATAATACATCTCTTATAAAAATGACAGCTATATACTATACTTATCTAAAAATAAAAACACTCAATACAAATCCCGGCGACGGCTTTTTGAGTCGCGGAAAATGTAGACATGGAGCTGTTGGTCCTAAACTGCTTTCTTCATTTCGATAAAAGACACTATCATCTGTATTTTGGGGCGGTAGTGCTGGTGGGCTGTTGGGGTCGGATCGGCACCTTGAGAACAAAAGCCCAATTTAGAATGTTCATCTAAGGGTTGCTAATGGTATTAAATGTCCGGCGGGGTGGTCGGCAGGGGCCCGACACTCCAAGGTGCGCCCAAAGCTTGACCCCCAATCTGCACCAATTCACCGGGCCGGTGGCATTAGTGCTCCACATCTGCCATTTTTTGTACACCCCCCTCAGCAGCATTTTACTATATTTCATAGTAGTATTTTCTAGAGAAAAGATAGAAAGTATTAACGTGCCCAAAAAAAAGCTTCAGACTTTGGTCACCCCCCTGACCGATAACTGGAAAACGAAAGCAGCGAAAGCACGTCACAGAATGGTAAAAATCGTTTTTATCAAACGAGTTCGCTTTCTGTTTGTTCAAAATCTTACGCCTCATGCATGAGAAGACAAAATCATTTTTTTGCAGAATATTTTTTTTTCAAAATATGTTGGATTAACAGTAGGACTGAACTAAATGGCATGTTACCCGGCTAAGTTCTCAGCGAGGCAGGTGAAGGTAAGAATGCTGGTGATTAAGGCGCTATTTGTTTAAAGCACATTTTTATTACGACTTGGTATTATTCTGGCCAGTCTCGATCAGAAAATATGTGATTATTCAGACGTGTTGTTTGATGTACATCCCGGATTGTACGTAGTGCATTTGAGACTGGTAGGAAAAGGTTCTCTGGTTTGAACTGTAAGCGGGTGGTTCTGATGGTTTAGGGAAAGGGTTTCCCGGTTAATGTTGAAATGTTGGTAGCGGGTGGTGGTAAAGGCTGCATGTGTGGTCCATGGCAATCGGCACTGTGTCAGGCTCCGCGTAGAGCGCTGGAGGTCCAGGTTTTTGATTAATGTTTCATGGCAAATTTGTGCAGGGATTATTTACTATTCCGCGTCTGCAGCGCATTCCTCTTCATTCCAACTCATATTAAAAATCACCCAGGAGAAACTGTTCCATGAGGATGGGAGCAATGTCCCTCATAATTCAGGTTCTATCAAAAGGAGAAAAAAATATCATAATTTTGGAATGTTGTCACAGTAAATATTTGTAATTTGTTGTTTCTGTCCTTTCAGTAAAAACTGTAAAAATCATTAGTCAGAATATTTATATTTTTCTGACGTTCCTCCAGCTCACGCACAATGAAATCGTGATTCATTAAAAGTGTATTAATCTTGTCTCCAGGGAGGCACCTTAAGATGAGGAGTCTTTTTCTTTAAATTGTTGGAGTAGAAAAAAATCTCCCAGATTTGGTCCCTGTCAGTCAGAAATAATTGTGTGCTTAATCTTGTCCCCGATGGATGACTTGGAGTTCAGCAATGGGCCAGGTCCAATGACAAATACAATATTAATATTCATTAACTGCTTTGACAATGCTAATTTTGAAGCAGTAGTAAAGGGCCTTCCAAAGTTAGCGGCCAAAGCATCAGAGCTGCACAAGGTGGCAAGATAATTTACTGGTTTACTGAGCTGAATGCTTTTAAAGTCTAAGGAAGGGGAAAAAAAGCTGGGTACCACAAACAAAATACAAGGGAAAAGTTCAGACACGTTGGAAACCAGGACTGCGGAAGTAATACGATCAAGAGACGGCTACAAAAATTTGACACCTCCGATGCTGCATCTTTGAGCTAATATATTTTTTTTAAACAAAAATTTGAAACCCAAAAAAATAGCATAACATGGTAAGTCAGCACATTCTCGTTTTTGTTTAATCTTTTTGATCTTTTCAATTATCGCCATTTGAAGATCAATAGTCATTTTTTTCTGCTATGGTTGAAAGGCTCACAGCGGTGGTACGGTGGATGGTCTGAACACGGCTTTAAGAGTGGGCTTCCTCTCTTCAAGCCACCAGTTGGCCGGGCTTCATTTCCTTTTGCCAGTCTGCTAGGAACCCTACCGGCTTGTTTCGATGTATTAGTATTTTTGTTATTGTTAACTGCTGTTGTTAGCTTGTCTTCTGGCTTTGTTTGACTTTGGAGTTGGGGCTCTTTTTTCTTCTCGGTTGTCTTTAGAGATTACAGGGAGACAGTAGAGGTTACAAAGCTGTAACAGTCTTTTGTTAATAAATGTCTGGTTGGTCTTTTGGTGTCGTTGTATTTCTCGGGGTCCCTTCATGAAAATCTGGGGCTATCGGCAGGCAGGACCGGGGGCAACGTGGCCACAACACCACACACCCGCTGCCCGATCGGATTACTTTCGTTGGCTTTTTTGTTGTTGTTGTTGTTGCCCTGTGTTGTTTTTTTATTTTGCATTTTATTTCGTCCGACTCCTATTGAATGGAGCGTGGATAGCGTTGGGGATTAATGACATGACCAGGGACACTCCACTGCTTGAGTTTAGCCAAGTTAGGGCAACTCCTATAGAAAAGTCGACTATCTTTATGTCTGCCAAGCCGCCGAAGGGAGAGAGAGAGGCTTTCCTATCTCTCACTTCTTTCTCTCACTTCTTTTTATTGTTCTTGCAACTTATCATGGAAAGAGAGATGGACACGAAAGAGCTTATTAGGGGGGATATGAAGATGGGCCAGGGGGAGAGAGGGACTCCTGGTCAGATGCGGAGGAGAGCAAAGCTGCCTGAGTGAGTGTGTGTGTGTCTGAATGAGGGGGCTGAGTGTTTGCAGCCCGGTTTGGGGCGCTTGCTCTCCTCTGTCGGACCTGGATGTGCTTGCCATTGCTGGCTGGTGTTCCACTGTTCATTTTCTCTCTTTTTTGGGCTGGTGTGTTATTGACTCAGCCGATCGGGCGTTTGGTTAGCGAGGGGCTGTCGTAGATGGGGTGCTGCCCCCCAGTGGATTAGGGGATGACATGGTGATGGGCGTCTTGTTGTAGTCTGTGCACTGCCATGAGCGCCAGCATGCTTGTTTTAACCAGGAGCCGAGCAGCATCCCAAATACAGCTCTTTTAAATGGTAAGACTTCAACATTATTTATTACCTCCTGTGCTTTCTTTGTTCAACTCATGTGAGCGTACTTTAAATCTGGCTTTAAATATCATTCTTTTATTGGAGTTTGTTGACATTATTGTATGTCTTCCATTTGGCAATTTATAATCGTTTAGTTGCTAAGTGACAGGTTGAAAGGAAGTGTTTGATTGCTTTGTCTGACAGTCTGACAGGGTTTTTTCTCAGGCAACACTAATCTTAAATGATATGTATTATTTTGTCAAAATAATCATATTGATATTGATATTAAATCATAACAATTATGATTAAGGTAATGAAAACAGTGAAGTGCTCCGTACTACTGTTAATTACTAAATATCATGTATTTTTTCTTCAGTTTCTTCTAATGCATTTCTCTATATATATTTTTTTCTATCAATTTTGATAGTATTGTTCTCAAATAATTTTGCTTTAAAAGATAAAAAAAAAGATTTTTAAATAATGAAACTCAATTTCTATTATCATTACATTTTCTATGAAATCAATTATCATGGTATGTAGATTAGGAGCATCTCTTGGAGTTTATGCCAGTAATTTTCATTTAGTGACCAGTCTTATATTCCTCAAAGTTAAGTCCAAATGAGTGGGATTTGTAACGGTCTCTGTCCATTGCTGTCTATTCCGGTGTTCTCTCTTTCTACAGACTTTCCTCTCGGTCATTTCTTTTCTTGCACACTTTTTAGTCTAGTGCGAACGGCGGAGACAGTGGAGTGGGATGGAGGGTCTTTTTATTTCTCTCTTTTTTCAGAGTCGTCTCTCCTGTTGGTCGCACTGTTGCCATTGTGGCCCGGCGGATCGGGAGCTGTCCATCATTTGCGGGCGAACTGGCAGTTTACTTAAGAAAGTGCACATGGGACAAAGGAGGTCGCGGGAGTGTGAATGGAGGGAGGGAGGGCAATTAGCCACCACGTTGTGAGGGGCTCATTTACTTGTCAAGCCGGAGCCTCGTTGCTTTTGTGGGAGCCGTGTAAAGGACATTCCCAGTGCTTTGTTTTGGCATTAAGGGCCTCGGGACTGCCTGGCGAAGGCCAGAGAAGAGCAGGGCAAAAAAAGAGAGAGAAAGAAAGTGAAAAAACATATTGAAATAAAATAGTTGGATAAAAGCCATGCGGTAGGTTTTTGTCGTTTCCGTTGTGGTCTTATTGTTGCTCAGATATTGAAATATACTGCACCACCTTTTCAGTTGGCCCTATATTAAAAAAAAAAAATGTAGATTCATTATCACTCGGTAAAATGAAGTGACAATGTGTTTGGAATATAACGTCGGCCAATTGCACCTTTTTTTTGTCACTAAGTAATATTGCAATGGTATAATTATAGATTTATTAGAAACCAACCTTTTACATTTAAAATAAAATATCTAATTAAACCTTGGTGAAGCAGGTTGTAGTGCAAATGAGTTAATTCGCCCTGCGTGTTAATTGGTTCCTACGTCTCCTAGGTATGCTTGCCCTGGTCAAACGCCCTGGTCAAACGCCCTGGTCAAACGCCCTGGATGTGCTAAGAGTCTGCTAAGAGATGGGGACAGGAGCATGGTTGTGGGGCCCGAATATTCAGAGGAAATGATCTCAAGATAATAATGTTTAAGAGAGGGAGTACAGTGAGAGCAGTAGGGGGTGTGGAGGCTTTAGGCCTTGCCTGGTTGATCTCCTCACACGGAGAAGTCAGAAAGAGTTAACAGTGGAATCGCCCACTATTGTTGGACAGGACAAAACAGAACGAAAACCCCATGCAGATGTCACGTCCGTGTCAAAGGGAAGACAAATACCTTTCTTTCTCATATTCTCCTTCCCCCCTGGAAAGTGGGGTTGGACAGGGGACTGTCAGTATCACACGGATAAGTGACTGTTGGCCACACTTTGCTGAGCCTACCCTCCCTTTGTGGATGTTGTCGTGTCTTGTTCTTTTTTTGTCCCCCTCTCTCCTCTTTGTCTTTTTCCTCTTGCCTTGCTGGCTTTACCTTGTAGCCAAAGCTTTTCAAGCCGCCAGTTCGACTCTGGGCATCCTGGAGGGACTGCAGAGCCCACACACACATACACACCCATATACACACACACACATATACACAGATACAAGCGTGCAATCTGGGAGTTGAGTAATAACATGATTTTGTTGTTTATATTTTTTCTTGTTTGTTGCTTGTGGGAACACTTCTCTGCACAGCCGGGAAGCGGCCCTTGATTTATTTTTTCTCGCCTCGGTATGTGTTCTCGCTTTCATTTCTTGTGACCGGCACAAACTTTCCTGAGAGAGGAGGCTGCAAAGGGCTGCTAAGAGTGGTGGAGGAAGCTGAGGATTCCTCAGGCTGTTTTAGGGGAGGTACGGGGGGGGGGGGGGGGGGCAGGCCTCTAGGCCCCAGACCCTGAGCCCCATCCATGGATCTTCAGAGACATACGCCTGTGGTACCTTCAGTCACAAAACCCCTTGAACAATAGACCCGTCGTGTGGCGATGAGGATGCCTCAGTTTGAGGGACACGCACATGCCCAGCTGCACACACTCCAGTACTTTGGGGGAAGAAGAACTGAGGTCTAAGAAAAGACGAAGAAGAAGAAGTAGAGGAGGAAAAAGTGGGCGAAGAAGAAAGGGAAGGCCGTGGTAAGGGAGGAGAAGTGGGAGGCAGGTGAAAGGAGAGCGAGGGGTCATGTACCCGCGGGATGGCGTTTTAGCGGGGCCGGAGGAGAGGTGCTCCAGAGGAGGAGTCCTCGCCCCCGGGCTCCCCCTCCTCCAGCAGATTGGCTGCTGGCATCTTAATCTCAGTGGCTGGGTGAGTAACGCACACTCCCCTGCCTCTCTCCATCTCTCTTCATCTCCCTTTCTCTCAATTCCTGTGCTCCACACTTTTTGTTTCCGTTGAACTTTGAGGATCAGATGATGGTTGGTGTGATTAAGGGGGGCCCAGAGGGTATTCCCCCCACTGAAAGTGCAAGCTGGTGGTCATCTGCTTTAAAGTGGCTTTAAAGAGCGCTTTTTCCTTTCAAATATTATAACTCTTAACCTTCTTTATTTTTGGTGTATGTGTGTGTTTATGTGCGGGGAGGCGGTTCTTGATCTTAATGTGTGTATGGGAGGTGTGTGTGGGGATATGTTAATGAGCAGTGTACATTTACTGAAACAGTCCAAAAAACAGGAAGTAGCAGCATTGGAAATAATTGTGCTTTTTGCCATTTTGTTTTAAAACTATAAACAGTTATTTACTAACACATTTACATTTAAATAGTTATTTTAATATTGCATGGTTATTCCTCAAAATATCATATCTTGTTATCCAGCTGAATAGTATTTCCTAGACAAATAATTACATGATTATGCTCACGTCTAACCATGAAATGTTAAATATAATTGAAATAACCCACAAATTATCATATTCCTCTGTTCATTTTGCAGTCTAATTCAAAATTATAATTGGCTCTTTCAACTGAAAATGTGAGGCGCTGATTGCCTTTCAAAAGATGACAGAACTCGGTGTAGCTCTTGTACTGCTTCGAGACACCTCTTCAACTCAGGTAGGAAAGCTCAAGAGATGTTTACATTTTAACGGGAAAGCATAAACACACACAGCATTCATGTTGCTCTTGTATAAACCTCCAAATTGAAGACATTCAAATCAATGTCAGACAATTATTTTTCAAAATCACATTGACAAAGTTTTGTGTAAGATATATTGTGGAATGTAAATTTGACAAATGAAAGACTTCGGTATGAAAGATTGAATGAAGAGGGATGGAGAATGAGAGCAAAGGCTTTTTGCCCAGATAACATTTTTGTTCGGTTTTGTGATCAGCAGCATGCAGCATGCAGCAAAGTGAATAGATTAAGTTTTAAATATACTGACTTGGTCTCTGGAGCAAGATGCTCTGGGCTGGGCTGCATTTCCCACTTTCTGGAATAGCATTTCTGATCGCCTGGCGCCTTCCTAAATTCTTTCATTTTTTCCCAACGCAGCACTGAGATCCTTTAATGTTACTGACAGATACTATTTTAGTCCAAACACGACAGTGAAGGCTGGTTTCACGTGTAAACAAAAGTATGTATTTAATGCTGTAGAAATTGTCCAGTTTTGACTACAATATGGTGATCTAATTGAATGTTTTTACTGATAACAGTGAGAGGGAAAATGTAGTTACT
Organism: Salvelinus fontinalis; assembly: GCF_029448725.1. Classification (NCBI taxonomy): domain Eukaryota; kingdom Metazoa; phylum Chordata; class Actinopteri; order Salmoniformes; family Salmonidae; genus Salvelinus; species Salvelinus fontinalis. Next base: position 22,314,373 of record NC_074665.1, read on the forward strand.
GGAAACAGAGGTGGGAAATGGGCATCACTTGGAGATTAGAATCTTTTTGCCTGGAAGGGGCACTCTGAGGAAGGGAAGGGGCACTCTGAGGAAGGGAAGGGGCACTCTGAGGAAGGGGAAGGGGCACTCTAAGGAAGGGGAAGGGGCACTCTAGGGAAGGGGAAGGGACACTCTGAGGAAGGGGAAGGGGCACTCTGAGGAAGGGAAGGGACACTCTGAGGAAGGGGAAGGGGCACTCTGAGGAAGGGAAGGGGCACTCTGAGGAAGGGGAAGGGGCACTCTAGGGAAGGGGAAGGGACACTCTGAGGAAGGGGAAGGGGTACTCTGAGGAAGGGAAGGGACACTGAGGAAGGGGAAGGGGCACTCTGAGGAAGGGGAAGGGACACTCTGAGGAAGGGAAGGGACACTCTGAGGAAGGGGAAGGGGCACTCTGAGGAAGGGAAGGGGCACTCTGAGGAAGGGGAAGGGACACTCTGAGGAAGGGAAGGGACACTCTGAGGAAGGGGAAGGGGCACTCTGAGGAAGGGGAAGGGGCACTCTGAGGAAGGGGAGGGGCACTCTGAGGAAGGGGAGGGGCACTCTTATGAAGGGGAAGGGGCACTCTGAGGAAAACTTGAATGTTTTATGAAAATAGATCCTATCCTGCCAAAAACAGTAATTGTGGACCATAATTTCATGTTGCCATGGTAATGACATCAGTTTGTGTGTTGCTTTTTTGCGCTTATCAAAGTCCACAGACACACACACTCCAATCATTCCCTCTTTCTCTTTCCATCCCTACCTCCCACTCCCCTTGTACAGTTTGTGTTTTCTGCAAACTGGCACGTTTTGGGAGCGGTTCAGGGCCTTGGCAGCCACTTCTGTTTGCTCTGGAATTTGTGGGCCTGTGAGTACCCCTATCCATCACTACGCTGTCAGCCCCCCCAACTTCCCCTCCCCGGCTCATCCCCACTACAGCTCATTACAGCCCGCAAGCCATTGTGACAACTCATCATATCATGACACAAAGGACGGAGAGACGCGCTAGGCCCCCCAGGGGCCACAAGGTCGCCACCTTCACATTTAGTCTTCAAATTGCCCTGCAAGGTGCCACCAAGCGGATATGCAAGGCCAACAGCTTTTCCCTGTCCTTTTTTCTCTCCAGGGCCCCTCTCTCTCTTTCTCTCTGTCCTCCTCCTGTCCCTTTCCTTCTGTCTCTCACAGGGCATCCTCTTGTAACTGTCATTCCCACATATCTGTGGTGAAGTCCCAGGTAGGCCATCATTGTAAATAAGAATTTGTTCTTAACTGACTTGCCTAGTTAAATAAAGGTTAAATAAATAAAAATGTTTTTTTTAAATAAAAAAGAGCGGGTTGTAAGAGTAAAAAAAAATGACAGTTTGATTAGCCGTTTCGTCTTATTTATTTAAGGAAGTTTGTAACTAGACTAATTGATAAGCAATACATAATTAAAACATAGCTACTGACTCTAACATACCATTTGAACGTCAAATACCACTTGATATCTTCAGATCCAAAACCATGGTCAGTTGAACCATAGAGCACAAGGCAGTATGAGAGAAAGAGGGTACCTAACCAACTCTGTCAAGTTGTGTCCGCCCTACATCAGCCCCAGTGCGTGAGTGGCTGATGGGAAAGCCTTGGGGTCAGGGGGTCGGACAACGATGCTGAGTGAGTGTGACACTGCCTCTCCGTGGCAACCAGAGAGCCTGCACACAAACACACAGGCCCTCTCTCCGTCCACACAGCCCAGACACTAGTGAGGTCACCACCAGGGGTCAAAACCCTGAGCTCTGCGGCTGTCACTCGCACTCACTCACGCAAACTTTTCTCGAGGGAAAACATAGCTCTTTCTTGGCAGTGTGAATCATTTTTGTATTTTCTATATTTTAATAAAGTAGTGTTTGTGTGTGTGTGCAAGTACTGCAGGTCTTCTGGAAAGAGCTTAGCCATTCAGCGGTTGGAATTGCTGCAGGACACTTTGGTTCAAAATTAACATCAAGGAACAGCAGTGCATACAAAGTCAGAGGTGTGTGTGTGTGTGTGTGTGTGTGTGTGTGTGTGTGTGTGTGTGTGTGTGTGTGTGTGTGTGTGTGTGTGTGTGTGTGTGTGTGTGTGTGTGTGTGTGTGTGTGTGTGTGTGTGTGTGTGTGTACGCACTGTACTCAGCAGCTCTCTCATGACTGGTCTCCTGATATATTTCTGTCTATTGTAATGCAGGAAGTGGTGAGATTGATTGAAACAGAAGGGCCAGGAAGTCAGCTTTGCTCCTGCCTTTGTAGAGAAACAGAGAAAATACTCCCACATAGTTCCTTTGTGTAGTGTGCGTGCTTTGCATAATGCTCCGCTTGTTTTGAGGAGCTGTGTTGTGATTCCGTCAGTGCCTGTTGTCCGAGGGTGTAAAAAGCAGACGTTTCACCGAGGTCTGGCTTACACAGGTAGAGCAGGGCTTGGATTCACTTGAATGGAAGAGGTGTGTGTGTACAGTGTACAGTGTAGGCTGTATTTTATTTTCTAGAAGCAAAAATGTATTGTTGATCGAAGGCATATGGTGTGCACCTGCAAAAAAGGCCTGAACTTTAGGTTTTATTGGTCTCACAGCAGTAAAACAAAACAAATAATCCTGCTTCTCTCCACGGATGATCCACTAGAGCTCTGGGAATGTGTTACAGGCCAGATGGGCTCTGCACTGTAGGTGTTGGAATCTGGGATGGCCCACCTGCTCTCTCTGTGAGTGTGCAGAAGCTCAACTCATGAGCTTGTCAGGGAACTCTGGACTCTAGGTCACGTAGAGGTGTGTGAGTCGACTTGACCCAAATGGAAGTGGCAGAGAATCGCTGGCGCACACCTCTCGCTGCACACCTACTGCAAGCATATCACTGTGAGTTGTTTTAGAATAACTGCACGGCGAAACAATCATTAGAAAGAATTCAGAATGCATTTATTCTTTAGACTTGATACAGCCAAGGTTTCTCTGTAAGGCAGCACACCTCTGTTGCTTCTGCATTATTCTCTCTGTGTGTGACATTACTCCTCCCTTTTTCCTGCTCCCTTCCTGGGGGGGGGGGTTGTGATCCTCCCCTCAGTGAGACAGAGAGAGGCTGGCCGCTACAGTAGCCAAACAGCAGCAGTGTCCGCGTGGACCCAGAAGCCACATAAACTGGAGCGCTTGTCTTGGCTATTATTTACCTGGCTCTGCTCGGGACTTCTGAAATGGAGGCCTGTTAGCCCCTGAAGTGACTGTGATGTAAATCGGTTGTCTCTCTCTCTCTCTCGCTCTTTCTTTTCCTCTTTTGCTGTCTGTCTCTCCTTCATTCTCTCACCCTCTCGCTCACTCTCTTTCTCTCGTCTCGTTCGCTGTCTCTCTCCCTCCCTCTCTCTCTCTCTGTCTCCATCCATCCATCCATCTCTCTCTCCATCCCTCTCTCCCTCTCTCTCTCAATGGAGACTCAGTGGATGGGCATTTTAAACTGTCTCTCAATGGAGACTCAGTGGATGGGTATTTTAAACTGTCTCTCAATGGAGACTCAGTGGATGGGCATTTTAAACTGTCTCTCAATGGAGAGGGCCCTGGACAAAAGAACTCATTTAAATGGCCACTAAAGCCTTTCGGCACAGGGAGAATTGACAACATTCTTTCACATCATTACTGAGGGGGGTAGAGGAGGAGGGGAAAGGGGTTAGGAGGAGAGAAGGCCGTTTGGCGTAACCAGTGCGCTGCTCAATGGCTACCTTCGTCAGCAGTGTTTGGCAGCTGTCATCTCCCTCAATATTTATTGAACCCTCCATTCTAGATTTCTAGATAGGGGGACTGTGGGGGAGAAACATGTTGATTTGTGTCTTGTGTTCATTTTAACGAGGCGTGTACCTCCACCCCCTCCCTCTCTCTCTCTCTCTCTCTCTCTCTTTCTCTCCTTTCTCTCCTTTCTCTCTCTCCAGTCTTTTGAGCTCAGGGCTGAATGAGTCCCCAGAGTCTCTCTATGTCTCCCAGTAGTCCTACTGGGTTCATTAATCTTTCATTGGGACCATGGCAGTGGGGAATGATCCCTCCCTCCCTCTCCCCTCTCCCCTCTCCCCTCTACCCCTCTCCTCCCTACCCCTCTCACAGCCCCACTGAAGGGGGAGGTCTGGAAGGGTACTTTACCCACTCCAGCCTGGTACAGTCCAGACCGACCCCTTTTGCCACCCACCCTGGGTATGGAACATTGTAGGGTCAGTTGGTCTGGTAGTCAGTCACATAGAATAGGCCATTTATTTCATACAGTGCTCACAGTAAGCTCAGCCAGAGTATGGAGATGATGATGGCTTTTCAGCATTAAGCTCTGCACACATGTGTCTTGCCTAGGGCCCTCAGCTTTGCATTTGTATAGTTAAATGGGCATAGAGTCCATGTATTATCCCTCCCTCTCCCCCTTAAATGCATTTCAAAGTCTGTTGGAAAATTGCCATAGCCAGGCTTTGGGTTGGTGTCTCACCATGGTTAGGGTAGCTAATGAGTGTTTGGACTGTTAGAATGGAATATTACCCACACCCCCGTTGCACCTTCATACTCCCTCCCTCTCTATATACACACACACACACACACACACGCACGCACGCACGCACACACACACACACACACACACACACACGCACACACACACACAACCCAGCTAGCTCCCTGTCTCCTTCTCCCCAGCACACATCAGCCATGTTATCGTAAGCCTGATTAGTGATGCTTCTTTGACTGCCTAGGGACGGAATAGAATATCGGTTGAAGAGCAAGACCAGCTCACCGCTAGTGGTTTGTACCAGAACACTAATCTGGTTAGTGTGTGTGTGTGTGTGTGTGTGTGTGTGTGTGCCTGGAGAAAAGGGGGCTAAGCTCTGGTTATCACGGGGCCCATAGCGGAGAACCCCTCAGCTTAACTATCATCTTTTGGTAATTGAAAAAGGGGCCTGCGTCATTTAGTGGTACAAAGAGCAGATTACATGGCTAAAACTCATTTGGCAAATATGTAGAAATTGACTTATTACAACGTCCCCCTATCCCCTCTACCTCCCCTCCTCCTCTACCCCCCAAAACCAGGCACTGGGGGAGACAGAGAGGGGGGGGGTAGAGATCAGAAGGAGGAGAGGGAATCAGTGGGATAAACCACTAAAGGAGAGTGGGGGGATTGGATGGTGGAGTGTTGCTGTCTGCTGTTACAATGGCTGTGGTATTTTACACGTGTTTGGTTGAAGCCCCCTTGTCATGCAGCCTCAATCCAAATTTAAAATGGCAGCCCTGCGTCTGAGATGGCATTACTGAGTGTCACCGCAGAAGTGTTGTTAATTACAAACCACACTGTTTTCACTCGGCTCTGGCGGTTTGGCGCTCCGAGGGGGTCGATCATTTGATAGCTCTCGTTTTTCAACAGCTTTCTGAGCCATGTTAGACTTCTCCTGTAGGCGCCTGCAATCTCTACCCCAAATATTAACATGCACTTCTCCCCTCTCTCTCTCTCTCTCTCTCGCTCTCTCTTGCTCTCTTGCTCTCTTGCTCTCTTGCTCTCTTGCTCTCTCTCTCTCTCTCTCGCGCTCTCCCTCTCTCTCGCTCTCTAGTCTAATAAGGTCCCAGTGGTACAGCACCCTCACCACGTGCACCCGCTCACGCCTCTGATCACCTACAGCAATGAACACTTCACACCGGGCAACCCCCCTCCGCACCTACAGGGGGATGTGGACCCCAAAACAGGTAAGACAGACTACACTACACTACACTGAGGCCCAGTTGCGAAATGGTTAACATGGTTTGCAGATGATTAACTCTCCAGCCACTCAGTCCTCAAATCCAAACAGTGATATTCTAGTTATTACCATATATACCTTCAACAGAACAAAGAATTGTCATTGTTGTCCACATACAAAGGCTACCACTGTTCATTTATGCAGCCACCACCTCATTGTATTTATGGAAGATATAGCCCTCACAAAGTACAGCTTTGCAGGGCCCGCTTTCTTTGACAGTGGATTTCCACCGTGGATCACAGGGCAGGTGGCGCTGAAACTTTGGATGCCAATCAGTTTCAGTGGAGGGGAAGGAAGTGGGCGTGGGGACCGATGGGTGGCGCGAGCATGGGTCAGGGAGCGTATAGAAAAGCTGAACTTTATGCAAGTACTCCGCAACATCGCAGCGCTATTGACCAATCGAAGCTCACGATAGATTCCAGCCCCCTTCTGGATTGACTGTTAATACCTAGCACCACCTAGCCTGCTAGCACCCACATGAGGGCGAAGCTAGCGTGTCGATCCAAGTTATCGTGTTACGTGGAAATCCCCGGTGACCAGGTCCGAGATATTTGAGGGCAGACAACAGTTAGGGCTACTCAGAGAGAGACAGAGAGCTTCTCTCTCCTTCATGGCCTGTGCTATTGTGTCTCTGGACCTGCAGAAGTAAGCCTGTTGACCCCAGTCCCTTGAGCGTCTCTGCACACATGCTCTGGCAGGTAGGGGAGGGCCACTGCTTCCTCTCTCTGTTCTGACACTACAGGAGGAGGTAGGTGTGTGGAACCTCACACGGCTGAATGCCCCTCTCCTACATACCCCCCCCCCCCCCCAATATGACTTGTCCACCTGCAATAAACATTATGACCTAATAGGGTAACTTACTTTCAGTGTGTTGTACAGTGGTAAGCATTGCTTTGAAAGGTGTCTGGTTGTTTTGTTAGGGATTTGGGGTCATAATGGTCTCTTATTACGATTGTCCTCACAAAGGAGCAATAATAACGACCCCACTGCTGTTTAATGTGCCAGTTAATGGCCTTGCTTAATTGAGCTTAGTGTTTAATTAATTAACCAGCTATATTAAGGCCTCAGCACTGGATAGCAATGGAGAGCAACATTCGGAACGCTTTCCTCTGAGTAGTGTGTCAGTCAGAGCCATTATGTCTATAGAACTAGGTCCTACAGCAACATTTTTGGAACCCTTCTCAGCATCAAATGCATCAATTAACGATCTATAACTTGTGATTAATTTTTAAAATTTTATTCTTGAATCCTAATTGTTCACAATTAGTTTGCCGTCAGATTAAGAGACCAGTGAGAGTTTTTCTACTTTTTGGATGCACAAAGGATTCTTTAGGTACCTGTCACTGAACAACGTCTGCTTTCCACATACCCGGCTCTGCCTTGTTGCCTTGGGTGTGACACACACCGGCAACATACAGGCTGTGGATGGATTCATGCGGCCAGGTTCAATTTCTGCAGAACTCTTTATCTGGGTCCACTGTGGCCATATCGGCACCTGCAAAAAACTGCTGCACCGACACGCAGGCCAGGCAGACCCACTGTGAAAGAATGCACCGGAGACAATCAAAGTTCCTCTGCTATGCTGTCTGCCAGTGGAATTCAAACACTTCCTTGTCGCGTTTTAACGCTCAACACTGGAAAAATGGAAAAGCCATTATTTCTTTGCTTTCTCTATTTCTCCTTTTTTGGTCTTGAGTTATTTTTTACGACAGACCTTTGGAGCCCTAATGTTTTGAGTTGGCTTGTGTGCGTGTTTTCTTTGCCTGTCAGCTGCCACAGTAAGTGAAAGCGACATTGGCAAACGTGTGATCGTTTCGCCCTCTGTGAGAGCTGTCCTTATGTAGGACATCTGTCACTGTTCATCTTTGTTAAACATGAAGATGAATAGTGGAACATAAATACTTCTGCTAAAGAGAAGCAGGAGACCAAGGGCCCCTATTTATAAGACCGACTTTATAATGGCATAGGCATGTCATAATAGGTGTCATAGACAGTCATAAGAGCCTATGTAAGTTGAAAACAGCTAGGCTAATACAACATGTAACACAGTATATTGGGTAAGCCGACAAGCTATGAAACAAGCTGGTCATGAATAACACGAAGATACGTTTATAACATCACTTCGTTCATGCTCACGACAGTCAGAGGACTTCCTGGGTCAGACCCGGTTTATTTTAGAGTTAAGCTCTACCTGCAGCCCTCTAAAGGAACAGATGTCAATTTCATCTGTATGAGACTGTACACATCGTTTGTTATGTTAGCTTCTAAACCTCAATTATCGCACGTTGTTAATCCTCTCATTCAATAGGAGACTAATGTGACAGGATCATGTTGGGGTAGTCCCCGTCCCCCACCCTCTTTCTTTCTCTCGGTCTCTCTCAACACGCTATGCCACCGTACCGCCTGACTCGGAACAGCTTTGATCAGGCCGTGTGATTTTAGTACTGTGAACATGCGGGCGCAACCGCACCTCCTCCTCCTCCCAAAGCCACCCGGCTTCCAGTGATGTCTACTTTGTTCAATTGTGAAACTCACAAAGGATTCATTTAACACTGACTTTTATTTTGGTTGCGGGGGGAGGGGGGGGGACTGCGATGTTGGGAACAATTTGATAACTGTTTGCCCTCTCCCTCTCTTTGTCCCTCTACCCTTTCTCTCTCGTTCTCTCCAGGAATTCCAAGGCCTCCACAACACCCAGACATATCTCCCTATTACCCTCTCTCCCCTGGTGCTGTAGGCCAGATCCCCCATCCGCTCGGGTGGTTAGTACCACAGTAAGCAACATTCTATTACTCTCTTCTTAATGACCCGTCCCCTTAAATGTATGTTGTTCTGTCCTTGACCTGTTCTTGTCTAATGATGTTCTGTATTATGTCATTCTGTCATTAGAGCAATGAAATGTGTTCTGTTTTGTGTGGACCCCAGGAAGAGTAGCTGCTGCTTTTGCAACAGCTAATGGGGATCCTAATAAAATACCAAATACCTGTCATTAAATATGTTGTAGTACTCTAAGCATGCGCTGTTGTCGTTGTTTGTAACTATGTCTAGATGTAGATTAAGAGCATTCAGTTCTGTAGTACATTACGTTGTAAAATCAGCATCTCTAATGTAGAAGATATCACGTCAAATAGTTCTCCGTCAGAGGCAATGTCTTCTGGTTTGTTGTGTATGCTAATAGAGCTTGGTTTCAGTATTTTCCAGACTGGTAACATCATAAGCAGAGCGCATAGGGAAAGCTCTGTATCCACTTATCTCAAACTGGGTCCTCTCAATTTTGATCAGGCACTGATTTGACTCCTAGCTGCCCACAGTGCAGAGAGAATGGCTAAGTCTCCCTCTCTACCAGTGTCTCCAGTTTATACATTCAAGCAATGGACTGACTCATGGGCCACAGAAGCACACTGTGGTTTCTTAAACCCCCCTCCAACCCCAACTTTGTGTCGAATGCTATTTTGCATGTCTCTGTATTGTCCAATTAGAGCAATGAACCGTGATTGCCCGTATTTTACCCACAATTCCACATGGGAGCTATCCCTGGGTGACTCTTGTCAACACTTGTTAATATGACAAAAGGCTACAAATTAAGCTCTGTTAATTTAATGTTTTCTCACCGCAATCTAAATACCAGGAGAGGTTCCACAGCCTTTGATTTGCTGCACTTTATTTTGGTATAAATTTACATTCATTATTGTTTGTCTTTAGATGTGTAGACCTCAATTAGCGTGATGGCTCCATTAAAGAGTTGCGCTTCGTCTTTAATTATCACAACAAAACACCTAGTTTCAGCTCGGGGAGGAAGGGGCCCCCTCTCCGTCGACACCGAGCGAAGGGTTATGAAATGTAATTAGCCATTCGTATCAGATTTGTGGCATTCAAATTGTTCGGTGTTTGCCTCTCCTTTGATCCGCACTCTGCAATCCCCTAGATTTTAGTCCTGATCAAATGAGAATAAAGAGGCCTGCGATCAGGGAGAGAGGGAGAGGGCTTTACCTCCTCTACTTCCATCAACCATGTTTCTTTACCTCCCTCTCTTCTTTGTCCTTCTCCTAGGCAAGGTCAACCTGTTTACCAGGGTTTTAGACACCCCTACCCGACTGCGCTCACTGTCAACGCATCCATGCAAAGGTGAGTTGAGCCTTGGGAGATAAACACACACACACACACACACACACACACACACACACACAGGAGGAGGCTGTGACGTGGAGAGTGCACACTCCCGTCTCCACGCTTAAAAGGCCAATCCTCCAGTGTCCCCCACTAATCTGTTGAAATATTAATTATATGTATCACTTTCGAGCTAATGAGGCCCCCGAAGAACATTTACCCTAGCTGCATGTCAGCCACATCTGTAATGGACGGGGCATGTCCTTGCTGCTAGTTTTTAAACAACCAGACACGTTGATATATAAATGTCTATACACTTAAAATGAGAGAATGATGCATGCTGGGGCTTGACACTTGGTTAGTTCTTTGTTGGGCCCATTAGGGTCCAGCTCAAGGGGAGAGCTCTGGACACAAGGGAACGGGGGGGGTTGGGGGGGGGGGCACAAATGTTTGTTGTTGTGTTATGCGTTTTGAACTGGGCCTGGTTCTCCCAATACTCTGTATTGTATGGAATGTGGGAAGAGTTAACTGTGGATGACAAGTACCCCATGATTTGTGTGGCTGCTCTTTCCCCATGTCCCTCTCCCCCAGCCCAGAGCAGTATTCACAGGCGTTTCAGTGCAGGCAGCTAGAGAGTTTGGAACTAGGAGCCAGACCAAACTTCAGTTTCGTTACAGGCTGATTGGAAAAGCAGCTCCTGAGGGTCGACTGTTCAAACCTCTGGGACGTTGATGGATAAGTGTGAGCGAGGGAGGAAAGGAGAGAGAGGGAGGCCTCGAATGGGGTATAGCAAGGTTAATGTTGTGAAATAGTACTTCACGCCCTTAGTGTTTTGACATTGAACACGTTTCGTGTGCACTCGGTTTCCTCATCTGTCGCTCGCTCGCTCTCTCACTCACACGCACACGCACACGGACACGGATCTTGAACGCTGCTTTTAATTAAAAGCAGAATAGCACATTCACACTGTTAAAAAAAGAGGATATGTTAGCCAATAGCTCTTAGTTTGTCCTCTTTCTTGGTTAGCCTTACATTGAACATGTATATCTTCACATATATTCCTCATTAATATACAACACTTACGCATTTAGGTTGATAGTTTCCATCATCACCTTGATCCAGACTCGCTCATGACTTTAGCGACTGTTCACTGTAACACAGGCTGGTTAAAGCAGTGTTATTATAAAGGCTCTCATTTATAATCACAACCCATCTGTTGGATCCCTCTTCCACTCCCAGTGACTCCCTTAAAGCAGACGTCGCCCCCCTCTCCCCAGCCCAGCCCTGGTTGCTCCGCTGTCCGGTGCAGTCAGGGTGTGTCTGGTTTCTGGTAGAGCCGGGCAGCCAGACTAACCCAGGTCTGGCTAGGTCTAGTGGACCTGTGCTTTAAGTGACAGCTAATTCAGCTCTAATGACGGCCTCTACATTGTGATCATCTTATTTCCAGCGAGGCTAATTGAATCTGCTGGATGGGGGCTAGGGGGATTGGCTGCGGGGCTGGGGAGAGCTAATGCGTTCTGATGAGACCTAATTGAATTAGCATAGCTGAATAGGTGGAGGTCTCCATCTCTGGAGAGAAGGGATTTAGCACGTCCTTGTTAAAACTGCAATGGGGGATTTGACAAAAAAATATGTCCATTTGAGTTGTCAAAGGTATAGATAAATGGTGCAGAGTTGAAAGGTTTGGATAATTGTGTATATGACAGGGTTTCGGAAGCAAAAAAATGTAAACAGAATTAGAGAATTGTGTCTTGGCTTTAAAAGGGCTGTCTTGCTTAAATATGCCTCAAGACATCCAGTAGTTATGAAGTCCAGTTCATGTCTAATAATCAAATCATATTTTATTGGTCACATACACATATTTATCAGATGTTATTGCGGGTGTAGCGAAATGCTTGTGTTCCTAGCTCCAACAGTGCAGTAATATTTTATTATTATTATTATTATTTATTTTTTTATATATTATTTTTACCCCTTTTTCTCCCCAATTTCGTGGTATCTATTTGGTAGTTACAGTCTTGTCTCATCGCTGCAACTCCCGTATGGACTTGGGAGAGGCGAAAGTCAAGAGTGGTGCGTCCTCTGAAACACAACCCAACCAAGCAGCACTACTTCTTTAACACAACGCCCACTTAACCCGGAAGCCAGCCGCACCAATGTGTTGGAGGAAACACCGTACACCTGGCGACCGTGTCAGCGTGCATGCGCCCGGCCCGCCACAGGAGTCGCTAGTGCGCTATGGGACAAGGACATCCCTGCCGGCCAAACCCTCCCCTACTGAAAGGTTGCAAGATCGAATCCCCGAGCTGACAAGGTACAAATCTGTCATTCTGCCCCTGAACAAGGCAGTTAACCCACTGTTCCTAGGCCGTCATTGAAAATAAGAATTTGTTCTTAACTGACTTGCCTATAAAAAATAACCCGGAAGACGCTGGGCCAATTGTGCGCCGCCCCCATGGGTCTCCTGGTCGCGGTCGGCTGCGACAGAGCCTGGACTCGAACCCAGAATCTCTAGTGACACAGCTAGCACTGTGATGCAGTGCCTTAGACCACTGCGCCACTCGGGAGGCCCAGTGCAGTAATATTTAACATTTACATGAGGCCTGAGTGCTTGAGATGTCCTGATCCTGTATTTCACTGGGTAGCCAGATCTTAACAAGAGACCAATCCCCTAGTGCCACATACAGGCCCGATTAGGATGCAGAGGGCGAGTCACACTTCCGTACATTGCACCCCCTCAATGAGCACCTTACACTCAGGACCTGTTAAAAAAGACATTATCTGGAAGGAAAAAGGCAAGCAGGAGAGTGCAGAGTCAGTGGACGGAGCAAATGAAAATACATTATTTGAATAATGGGGTTGGAGCCATACAGGTCCTTCATATCTGGCAGGCCTGTGTGTGACACATGGGAGGAAGTGTAGGCCTCTCGCCCCCTGCCCTTTGATATGTTCCTCCCTCACCCCTCTCTCTCTCTCCCTTCCTCACTCGCTACCTCTCAGACTTTTTCTGCGGAAGGGAAAGTGCGCCGGGCGAGTCATTATACATTAACCAGGCACGGGGATACCGCCTCGCATTGGCAATTAAATGGCCCTGGCTGACACTGGGCCTCCGTTACAGCCAATGACCCACCCCCATCCCTGTCTTTCAGATTGAGACGTAGGAGCCTGGGGGTTGGGGGCTCCCTCTCTCTATCTCTCTTTCCCTCTGTTGGCTAAATTGGGCCAAGGCGCTGTTCTGTGCTGATGAGGCTGGATGATGCCCCCGCACATCAAAGGGATGGCCGTCATGTTTAAACCATAACCTGGGCCGCGCGGTGGCAGCTGGAGGGAGGTTGGGAGGGAGGGAGTGGGGGGGGGGGTGAGGGGACAGGAAGGAGAAAAGTAGAGAAGGAAGAAGGATAAAAAAATAAAAATAAAAAAATGCACAAAGAAAGGGAGAAGGAAGGAAAAAGAGAGAGAGTAGGGGAAATGCAGCAGCCTAATGATGGCTGATCTGCAGCCACTGTCCCCTCAGCAGATGACATGGCACAAACAAAAACGTGTCAATGATGAAGAGAGGAGAAGGGAGGAGAGTAGAGCAGCGAGAGCGAGAGAGAGAGAGAGAGAGAGAAGAGCAGCAGCGGGAGAGAGAGAGAAAACACACTCCCCAGAGATCGCCTGCAACAGAAACTAGTTGTTCCTGGCGACCTGATGCTCATCATTATATTCTGGCTCCAAGCCATGCAGCCAGACACATCCAGATAATGAGCCGTTAAAAAAGAAAAATAATAAATTATTCCTCCTTTTCCCCCCTCCTTCATCCTCCACTCTTTTTCTACGATTTGTGTATGGTCATGCGTAGCTGAGGCATATATATACTCTACACTCACATTCAAATAATCTTACATAGACATAATTACTCTGACTCACTCATCACACACACAATTGTGTTGCTCATTGCTCTGTGAAGTGAATCCATAGATGCGGGTTATTGCCGTCAATCAGTGTAGCTAATGATACTGGTGTTACGAAGATGACGAGTAGGGGGATAAAGAATAACACCATTAGTAATCCAGATCTAGCATGAGGCCCAATGGAATCTAGAATGAGACCCAATGGAATCTCGCATGAGGCCCAATGGAATCTAGAATGAGGCCCAATGGAATCTCGCATGAGGCCCAATGGAATCTAGAATGAGGCCCAATGGGATCTAGCAAGAGGCCCAATGGAATCTAGCATGAGGCCCGATGGAATCTAGCATGAGGCCCAATGGAATCTAGCATGAGGCCCAATGGAATCTAGCATGAGGCCCAATGGAATAGGCCTAGGCCTAACACAGAAAAAGGTGCCTTGCCCATGGTTAAAGCTAAGGCCTAGGAGCTGAAGATGTTTAAACATGACCTCAGTTTTGACATCAGCCTACACCACAGATTGGCATAAGACCCCACATACCTGTAGTTTGCCACATTGTAAAGAGGCCAAGACATCCTGGAACTTGTATTTGTCATCCACAGTCCAGAGAAGGGTGGCAGCACTAAACACTGACTTGCCATTGGAGGAAGTCACTATTTTGGCTCAGTTATAGAAGCATGTGATGACTTGTTGAAGCCCATTAGAGTTGAAGTGTCTGTATGAGACATTTTGGCAGACAATGACTGTCTTGTCCTTCCATTTGAAACTCTTCCCACTTCAAAACAAAACAGTTCTCATTTTTAAAATGAATATTATGAAATATGACTTGTGATGTTTAGTGTGTGTGTGTGTGTACTGGGTAACTGCTTCTATGTGATCGTGAGATACAAATTCTGTGATACTGATGGACCGAATCCTGTCTTGATATACGCGTGCGAAACTCAAGCTTTTGTGTAAGTCATGCATTGAATCTCAATGACAGATTTGCACAAAAATCCAACTTTCCCGCTCGAACCTCAAGTTAGGATTCGGCCCTATACAGCACGGCAACATGTGCACGTCTGTACGAATGCTCGAGTGGGCATACTCTGTCTCTGTTTGTGTCTACATGTGTCCATCTTCCATTTCACACGTGTCCACTCTGACGATTTACACAGTTTTCTGTCCTCCAGGTTCCCTCACCACATGGTCCCCCCTCATCACAGTTTGCACCAGACCGGAATCCCCCACCCCGCCATCGTCACGCCCAACGTCAAGCAAGAGTCCTCCCACAGCGACATCGGCCTCAACAGCTCGTGAGTCCACACATCTGCACACACACACACACACACACACACACACACACACACACACACACACACACACTCACCTCTGCTTATTTTGACCATTGTAAACTAAACGGCAGTAGAGGAAACTTGCCACTGGTGTTGTTGTTCTAAATTCTACCATTACAATAAGCTGTTTAATACCAATTCTGGGTATTTGCCAACCATACAGTACTATACTGTACACACTCCACAGGAAACACCAGGACTCGAAAAAGGAGGACGAGAAGAAGAAGCAGCCCCACATCAAGAAGCCGCTGAACGCCTTTATGCTCTACATGAAGGAGATGAGGGCCAAGGTGGTGGCCGAGTGCACGTTGAAAGAGAGCGCCGCCATTAACCAGATACTGGGACGAAGGGTGAGAGAGAGAGAGACGGCACCGCTATAGACACAGACTCACTCATTTCGCACATACAGCTTGGTAACTCCCTGTACAAGGGACTATGCATAGGGCAGGTAGCCTAGCGGTTAAGAGCGTTGGGCCAGTACACCAAAAGGTCGCTGGTTCGAATCCCTGAGCTGACTAAGTGAGAAATCTGTCGATGTGCTCTTGAGCAAGGCCCTTAACCATACTTGCTCCTGTAAGTCGCTCTGGATAAGAGCGTCTGCTAAATGAATTAAATGTCAAATGAAAATATCCACCCCACACCCTGTATGGTTTAGTTGACTATAGGCCTGCTACTGGGTCTGGTAGACAAGGGCAACATGTCTTAGTTTGTCTCTGCGTCTCACTGCTCTTGACTGAACACTGTCTTCTTCTACTGTTGACACTTTTTGCACTCTTCTCTTTCTATTATGTCCTTCCCCCTGTCTTCCCCTCCCTCTCTCTTCCCACGTGTCTGTCTGTAGTGGCACGCCCTAACACGAGAGGAGCAGGCGAAATACTACGAGCTGGCCAGGAAAGAGCGACAGCTTCACATGCAGCTCTACCCCGGCTGGTCTGCACGAGATAACTATGTAAGTTTTTAAGTTTTCAACACGTACCTCCTGTACTTCTCCTCTCCACAAGGACGTGTGTCTGGGATGAGTGCTCTTACTGTTCTGTCTGAGCTGAGAGCTCACCTCACTAGCAATGCCTGTTGACTGCTTCTCTAGACACCTTAGCCAATGGAATCTACAATATACTTTACAGTAGATTTGCTGGGCTATACAAAACAGGGTCTAAAGTCCCTGGAATTCTGATGCTGATAGGACGTTTCTCTCCCAGCGTTTGCTGTGCGTCCGGCAGTTCAGGGGTCATCGTGAACCCCTGCAAAGGTCAGGTTGGCCAGTGAAACTTTGACTCCTCTCAGCCTGCACAAAGCATTCTGCAAATCTCACTCCCTCGCTAGAAACCAACAAAGCCTCTACGATGGTCACTAAACGAGAGGAAAATAAGTCAAAAGATCACAACAAAAGAACAAGAGAGATAAAAAAATACAGAAAGGGAAGAAGGCGAAATTCTGCAATGTCTTGCAGTGGCAGTTAAAACCGGCGGGCAGAGAAAGAGTGAGAGAATGAATGAATAAATAAACAAACAGAAAGATGGGCCCCTTTTCATTTCACGTGTCAGGTCTTCTGCAATATAATAACTAAGGTTCCTGTCTATTTCTCTTGTTTTGGCGGCTAACCAACAGGGCAAGAAGAAGAAGAGGAAACGGGATAAGCAGCCAGGAGAGGGCAATGGTAAGTGAGCGGCAGTTCTCTCTCCTATTAGGAGACCCTTCATGTGTTCAGGACTGTGTGACATCTTACAAGATAATAGTCTAGCCCGTTTTTTCCCCCTCTACTGCTTTTTATTATATTTTTGTGTTGTTGTGCTCGTTTTTTACTACTACATAGTTATGCTACATGTAATGCAATATTTAAATGCAAGACTTGCTTGTTACCCCCATCTTCCATTCCACACCTCCTCCCATAGCCTTCCCCAGCTAATAACGTTGAATATGCATGACCCCCTCCCTTCCCCAGCCTCACCCCTCCTCCTCCCCACCGACCCCCCCAGCATCTATGAAACGTTAATATGTGTGTTTTGAGAATGTGAAATTGAAGTGTTACGATAGTCATTAACATGAACTTTGCCAGTGTTGTGTGTCTGTGTGTCATAATGCCTGTGCCCTGCAGATAGACTGTGCTTGTGTGTCTGTAACCTGGGCCGCCCTCTGCTTGTTTTCATGCATGCTTTTTAGTCACCCCAAAAAAGAGGGGAAATAATCACCCACTTCTTAAAATTAAGGAGGTTTACTAATTCTATTTGCTTCTTCATTTTATATTCTTATTATTCACATTCTTCTGATATTCCATATTGTGAGTTGAGACGGAGAAATGCGGAATATGAAAGTGTATTTTACGCTCGTTTACGTGACGATCCCCTCTTGAAGGCTTCTCCATCTGTTCTTTTTTTCAGAACACAGAGAATATTTTCCAAACCCTTGCCTTTCACTCCCTCCGATTACAGGTGCTAATGTCATTTTGAGTCTTAACTTACTCACTTGTTTTTTTTTCTCTCTTTTTAGTTTACTATGTATCTATCTATGCATGTGAAATATATTATATTTAAAGTACATTTTACTAAGCTAAATGCAATATTTTGAAGGATGTTATATGCTTTGGTTGCTGCTTTCTTTCTTAAAATGTTTCTTATGTTTATTTATTTGACCCTTTTATTTATACTAGCAAAAGTATGTTTTATTTTATATACTTACATAGTTATTAATGACGCTTCTGTGTTTAAGACATTTATTCTAGAACAATCTTCCCCATTTGGCCAAATCAATATGTTGTATATATTTCTAGTGGTGGCTGTTAAGTTAAGGTAATCTTAATGTTGAGTATGACCCAGAGATTTTACATCAGTCAGGGTAAACCTCCTTAATCTATTTGCTTCAGTAGCTGTGCTTGTGCCTTTCCCTGGGCCAGAATGAGTTGAGCCTATTCCCCTTCTACGCGGTCTCTGCTCAAACTAAGGCCTGGATTCACTCACCATAGAATTCCTCCTTTGGCCCAGCTGTCACTTTGCTCTACATTTAGAGTATTATGCCACTATGGTAAACCGTGTGTCAGGTGTTTGAATTCAGGTCTAAGTACAGTAGTAGTGCCCTTGCTGCATTCAGTAGGGTTTAACCCTTTAATGCTTTCCCTGGCTGAGACTAACCCCAACCTCCACTTAGTGTAACAGTCTGATACTGCTGCCTCTTCCTACCTACCACCTCTAGCCTCTCCTTCTCAAATATGCCGATTAAAAAGTATAACTATGAATGGCACTTAGCAGAAATGTAATCAAGTCTGCATTATTTTCCCCGTCATATTCTGCTCCTTTAACAAATGCGGCTGGTCTTTTTATTGGCTTTAGCCTTCTATTAAAGGGGAAATGACTCCTTTCGTTCGACTTAATCTTTGCACATTTATGCACTTGTTCGCTTTTTGCTTGCGGTTTGATTACTAATGTCTGAAAGACTAACTGTGTCTTCTGACAGTCCTTTCTGTAAAGACATACTGCATCTTTTTAATTAAGGGGGAAATTAGCTAGATATGCCGCGATTACGAAACGCACAGACTCACTGGTTTCCGTTTTTTTCTCCTTTATTTTCCTCCTCTTTCTCTTCCCCCCCCTTTTGGTTATTCTTCCTCCTGTCTGCTGGCTTCCCTCCCTGTTGTGGCATCAGACCTGAGCGCTCCTAAGAAGTGTCGAGCGCGCTTTGGGCTCGATCAGCAGAATAACTGGTGTGGCCCGTGCAGGTGTGTATGGTGTGTGCTGGCGTGAACGCCGGGGGCCAGGTGACGGCTGCTGTCTGAGCTGGGACTTCCTCCTTCCCTCCCCGCCTTCCTCTCTCCTTCCTTCGCCAGGCTGTCGCCACCTCCCAGCTCTTCCTCCAACCCAGCCCTGCTAGTCTGGCCTGTCTCTAGTTGTGTTGGTGTCTGGGAACAGGGCTAACAGGGTATGCGTTATGTGTGTGTGTGTGTGTGTGTGTGTGTGTGTGTGTGTGTGTGTGTGTGTGTGTGTGTGTGTGTGTGTGTGTGTGTGTGTGTGTGTGTTGGGGTGAGTGGTGTTTGTCTGTACCCAAGTCTAGATTGCAGCATATAGATGTGGGGTTGGGTGGGTCCTATAGGGCATATTCTCATAATGAGGGGCAGGACTCATCAGACTGGGTCTGAGAGGAGTTGGAGACGCGATGGTCTGGTCTGTGTGGAGGAGGTCCCAGTGTTGGCAGCCCAAACCTAAGCCTTGGCTATATGTTGTCTGTCCAATGACGTGTCCATTTTCTGTTTTCTTTTGTATCGTTTGTGTGTGGCTAACAGATGCAAATGCCCCAAAGAAGTGTCGTGCCTTGTTCGGGCTTGACCAGCTGAGTTTATGGTGCAAACCATGCAGGTATACCCCTGTAGTATCTACGGGAGGACAACCGTAATGACAATCACTTCCTTCTCTTACGTCTTCTCAAGGCGTCTGTCTAAAACAGATGTGTCTAATGTTTCCTTCAATGTGTTAATTGATGACGCCAACATTCGATCTTTTCCTGATTGGGGGATTTTCTGCTAGAACTTCTCCTAGCGGGTCATTTCACTTATTTTCTTTGAAAACTAGAAGCCCAGTCGCAGAAAATGGATTTACTAGCATCATTTGTACTCTACCTCAGCAATTATAACATTGTCAGGGAAGATCCTGGTTGCAACATTGTACACAATCAAATTTAGGAGAACCTTGGGCCTTTTTGTTGTAATGTAATTTTAAAAAGGAATACATTAATGGTTTATGATACTATTCTTCTGGCAAGTTGAGAGGTTGAAATCCATTTTCTATCCAGGCTGTATGTAAGTGCCTGACATCCTAACTGTTTTAAGTGTCTGTCTGAATTGGCCTTCTTGATAACCTTGTCGTGCTAAGGTTTACCCTGCTTCTCAGAGGGCACCAGAGTGACTTTCTTCTATGCCCTCTTCCTCCTCCTCCTCATCCTCCACCTCCTCCTCCTCCTCTTCTTCTTCCTCCAAACTCCTCTCTAATAACCCTTAATTAGTCCCTACCTGTTGTCTTTCTGTTCTGACACAAGCAGTCTTTGAATTGGGAATATTTTCATGGTAGGTATCTGTTTCTGTTAAGTAATACCCTTCTCCGTGTCTGGCTTGCACTGTGTCCCCACCTCTACCCTGACCATTGTGACGCTCCGTTTGACACTCTGCATCACCATGGTCAACCCAGGGCATGCGACCTATCAATACATTTCATTTTTCTCCTTTTTTGTTTTCAATATTGATCTGTAGTTATTAGTACAGAAAGTCTTATCTGGCATTTTGTCATTGCCTCAAAGAAAACCGGTCATACGATATTGAGTTATCTTACCAAGTCACTTTTCACGTCCAATTCTAAAATGTCATATGGTGTCCAGTTGAAGTCAACATCCAATTCAAGTCATCCACAAGGCCCGCCGAACTCAATTAGCAACGCTCCGCATTCAGTTTCTACTGCCGTGCTGTTCCAGATTGAAAAGAAGACGTAGAACAGTTGATCACATTGATATCGGGATGGCATACTCGCTGTATTTCCTGATCTAGTCTATGAACGTAACGGGTGGATGATGAGTAGAGCAGCAGCGGGGTGTCAGAGGGCCGGGGCTTGGAAACAGCCAGGGATAAATCCTGCTTCGTTTAAGGAGCCGAGAGGTTAACACACCCCATCGGGCTCCCTTTCCTGAAAGATGCATCTGGCGTAATTCCCCTGGAGACAGGGAAATCAATATGTTACACAGGCACATACTATCAATCGATATGACTGGTAAAAAAAAAAATGATAATAGCTCATTTGTAGCGGTTTGACAGGCAGTTATCACTTCAGGGGAAGAGATACAGGCTGGCACTGGCAGAGGAAGAGATACAGGCTGGCACTGGCAGAGGAAGAGATACAGGCTGGCACTGGCAGAGGAAGAGATACAGGCTGGCACTGGCAGAGGAAGAGATACAGGCTGGCACTGGCAGAGGAAGAGATACAGGCTGGCACTGGCAGAGGAAGAGATACAGGCTGGCACTGGCAGAGGAACAGATACAGGCTGGCACTGGCAGAGGAACAGATACAGGCTGGCACTGGCAGAGGAACAGATACAGGCTGGCACTGGCAGAGGAACAGATACAGGCTGGCACTGGCAGAGGAAGAGATACAGGCTGGCACTGGCAGAGGAAGAGATACAGGCTGGCCCTGGCAGAGGAACAGATACAGGCTGGCCCTGGCAGAGGAACAGATACAGGCTGGCCCTGGCAGAGGAACAGATACAGGCTGGCCCTGGCAGAGGAACAGATACAGGCTGGCCCTGGCAGAGGAACAGATACAGGCTGGCACTGGCAGAGGAAGAGATACAGGCTGGCACTGGCAGAGGAACAGATACAGGCTGGCACTGGCAGAGGAACAGATACAGGCTGGCACTGGCAGAGGAACAGATACAGGCTGGCACTGGCAGAGGAACAGATACAGGCTGGCACTGGCAGAGGAACAGATACAGGCTGGCCCTGGCAGAGGAAGAGATACAGGCTGGCACTGGCAGAGGAACAGATACAGGCTGGCCCTGGCAGAGGAAGAGATACAGGCTGGCCCTGACAGAGGAACAGATACAGGCTGGCACTGGCAGAGGAAGATATACAGGCTGGCACTGGCAGAGGAAGAGATACAGGCTGGCACTGGCAGAGGAAGAGATACAGGCTGGCACTGGCAGAGGAAGAGATACAGGCTGGCCCTGGCAGAGGAACAGATACAGGCTGGCCCTGGCAGAGGAACAGATACAGGCTGGCCCTGGCAGAGGAACAGATACAGGCTGGCCCTGGCAGAGGAACAGATACAGGCTGGCCCTGGCAGAGGAACAGATACAGGCTGGCACTGGCAGAGGAAGAGATACAGGCTGGCACTGGCAGAGGAACAGATACAGGCTGGCACTGGCAGAGGAACAGATACAGGCTGGCACTGGCAGAGGAACAGATACAGGCTGGCACTGGCAGAGGAACAGATACAGGCTGGCACTGGCAGAGGAACAGATACAGGCTGGCCCTGGCAGAGGAAGAGATACAGGCTGGCCCTGGCAGAGGAAGAGATACAGGCTGGCACTGGCAGAGGAAGATATACAGGCTGGCACTGGCAGAGGAAGAGATACAGGCTGGCACTGGCAGAGGAAGAGATACAGGCTGGCACTGGCAGAGGAACAGATACAGGCTGGCCCTGGCAGAGGAACAGATACAGGCTGGCACTGGCAGAGGAAGAGATACAGGCTGGCACTGGCAGAGGAACAGATACAGGCTGGCACTGGCAGAGGAAGAGATACAGGCTGGCACTGGCAGAGGAACAGATACAGGCTGGCACTGGCAGAGGAACAGATACAGGCTGGCCCTGGCAGAGGAACAGATACAGGCTGGCCCTGGCAGTAATAATAGTACCACACAATACTCATACAGGGTCTTTGACAGCCAAGCAGACATCTCAACTCCCCTTCCCTTGCTTTTCAGTTGACATTTCCCTGTGTTTTTACTCTTTCTTGTGGGTCAATGTTGTGTGCTTGTTCTCTTTGTGTAATTGTTCAACCTCACAAGTGCATGCCTTTTTGTCCAGCATGCCATCAGTGTAAGGTATGTGTGGTTGTCCAAATATTTTTTTTTTCTTCCCCACTCTCCCTTTCTCTTCATTCCTCTCTTATCAGTTCTCACTGATCGATCCCCCCCTCTTTTTCCCCATCTCATTCTCTCTCTCACAGTATTTGTGTGAACCCTTTACCTGAAGGAGTACAGGCAGGGTATGACTTGACAAACAGGCCTTACCCTTGATTGAACGATAGAACAGAGAAAGCTAGCTGAACCAAAGCATAGTTTCTATCACTCACTTCTGCCCGCCTCCCCTCCCCACCTCCCAATTCTGATCTTTCTCCTTCTTGCTCATTGTCCCTGTGAGCTAGCAACACAGTCTGAACCACAGTGTATTTGCCCTCGAGGCACGCACAGACCTTGTGATAAGGAGTTGTTGTTGTTGATGTCAGGGTGAAACGAGGTGGGCAGAGCCTCCCCCCTCTGTCCATCCTTGCCTCCCTGCACCCCATATGAACATAGCATGTGCACAGCCCCCCCCCCCCCCCCCCCCCCCCCCCCCCCGCCTCTTGAGTGATAGCTCAGTGCAGTTGCATTGTGGGCCGTTCCACAGAGCGAGATGGGTTGGCTGCAGGCGTGCCAGACAGGGGAGAGTCCTGACCTGAGCAGAAATGCAACCATTATAGCGTGACCCTCATACACACATGTCTTAGGGGCAGGTGCAGCGTAGTGGGGATCCCCCTAACCTCTTACCTCAGCATCTGAACTCTCCCCCCTAAGGGGGAGACAGAGGAGAGGCAGAGAGAGAAGTGAGGATAATGGAGGGAAGAGAGAGAGAAGTCAGGATAGTGGAGGGAAGAGAGGAGGGAGGGGAGAGAGAGAAGTCAGGATAGTGGAGGGAAGAGAGGAGGGAGGGGAGAGAGAGAAGTCAGGATAGTGGAGGGAAGAGGGGAGGGAAGTCAGGATAATGGAGGGAAGAGAGAGAGAGAAGTCAGGATAGTGGAGGGAAGAGGGGAGGGAAGAGAGAGAGAAGTCAGGATAATGGAGGGAAGAGAGAGAGAAGTCAGGATAGTGGAGGGAAGAGAGGAGGGAGGGGAGAGAGAGAAGTCAGGATAGTGGAGGGAAGAGAGGAGGAAGGGGAGAGAGAGAAGTCAGGATAGTGGAGGGAAGAGAGAGAGAGGTCAGGATAGTGGAGGGAAGAGGGGAGGGAAGAGAGAGAGAAGTCAGGATAGTGGAGGGAAGAGAGAGAGAAGTCAGGATAATGGAGGGAAGAGAGAGAGAGAAGTCAGGATAGTGGAGGGAAGAGAGAGAGAGAAGTCAGGATAGTGGAGGGAAGAGAGAGAGAGAAGTCAGGATAGTGGAGGGAAGAGAGGAGGGAGGGGAGAGAGAGAAGTCAGGATAGTGGAGGGAAGAGAGAGAGAGAAGTCAGGATAGTGGAGGGAAGAGAGAGAGAGAAGTCAGGATAGTGGAGGGAAGAGAGGAAGGAGGGGAGAGAGAGAAGTCAGGATAGTGGAAGGAAGAGAGGATGGAGGGGAGAGAGAGAAGTCAGGATAGTGGAGGGAAGAGAGGAAGGAGGGGAGAGAGAGAAGTCAGGATAATGGAGGGAAGAGAGGAGGAAGGGGAGAGAGAGAAGTCAGGATAGTGGAGGGAAGAGAGGAGTGAGGGGAGAGAGAGAAGTCAGGATAGTGGAGGGAAGAGAGAGAGAGAAGTCAGGATAGTGGAGGGAAGAGGGGAGGGAGGGGAGAGAGAGGGAGGACTAGTATCTCAGAAGAGCAGGTCGATCCTGGCAGTAGCTCTTCACCACAGCCAGCTCTTTGGTTGAGTAAAGATCAGAACTCTGTGAGGAAACGTTTAAAAGATGAGGGAAAATAGCAACAAAAAAGGTAGTTGTTTTGAGATTCGCTATTAAAACCATTCTTCATTCTTCTTTATTTTTCATCCATTTCTCATCCATCATTTTCATCCTCCTGCTGCCTCCCCTCGTTCATCATCCTGTCTGTCTGTTTGGTGTACTGTGTGTATGTCCTGGGAATCTGAGCAGGCCACATGAAGCCTTGATCCTCAGCCAGGCTGTAGTGTTGGCAACCACTTAAATGCACCAGAAAAGAACAATAATGTAACGCATAGAAATAGGTTTTTAGATGTTATCTTTAAGACATTGACGGTATGCATAATGCCAGTGAAACAAGATGGTGCATTTATGTTGACTGCTAAGGCTCGGCTATTGCCCAGCAGATTGTTGTCAGTTCTGGGATGTCCTGCTAAACAAAACCCGTCTTTCTCTGTCCCCCATCTCCAGGAGGAAAAAAAAGTGCATTCGCTACATCCAAGGTGAAGGTAGCTGTGCCAGTCCTCCCTCTTCGGACGGCAGCTTACTAGACTCCCCCCCATCCTCCCCCTCCTCGGTGGCCCCCTCCCCCTCCTCGAAAGAGTCCAGACCTCAGACTGAACAAATGCAACCTCTCTCACTGACTATGAAACCGGCCCACCAGCCTCTCCACTACCCGCACCGGCACCTCCTGGCTGGGCATCCTCCTCCGCCATCTTTGGTTCTGCTGGAAAACTCTGCTGCTGCAGCGGGCAAAACGCCTGGCGCAGCCCACAACGGAGCGCACGGCGACGTCTCGTCCTCGAGGCAGCCGGGCTCCTCGGGCGCCGCCCTGGCCAGGCCCTTGGCAGCATCGCTGTGTCATTCCCACTCGCTACACCCCAACTCCACGGCCCCTCAGCCTCTGTCGCTCGTTACCAAGTCAATAGAGTAGATCCCTCCTTATTCGCTCCTTCCTTCCCCTTTTTCTAGCTCAGCACCCTTCATTCTTTTCTCTTTGTTTCGTTCAATCTTTTTCTTCTGTTTCTGTGCCATAAGGCTTTGAAAATGTGTTACTGTTTTATCAAAGTTCATTGGTCAATATTTGACCCATCATTATCGAAAAAATATAAATATTATAATGAAATAATAATCCAATGAGCTGTAGAGTATGGCTTTGTGAATCTGCCAAAATTCTTCTGAACTTCTGTTCTTCTCTTTATTTTGTAGTGTTAAAATGAAAATTGTTATTTAGTTCCACTTAAACGTGTTTCAATGACAGATATAAAAAATTGTAGATTAGATGACTATTCAATGACCCCTTTTCTTGAAAGAGTTGGTTCTCCTTCATTATTTGTATTAAATACGAGCTTGCGAACCAATCATTGGAGGGTATGAGGATCGTGGAGACACCTCTCTTACTGAGGAACAACTTTATTTGTGATGTTACTTGTTCTTCTTTAAATGTACAGAACTATTTGGTGGGTGGGTTGGGGGGGACGGGGTTACTGTGTTAATGTGCATCGTTCCATTGCGTTGTCTTTTTTTTTTTTTTGGTTTACCTTTGGGGGTGGAGTCAGGTGGGGGGGTTGGAAGGGAGAGGGGGGGGGGGGGTCTATTGGGGTGGGTGGGGGGTTGCGGTATTCAATACAAAATGTCACAACGCTAGGACCAGTAGTATTTATTGCTTTAGAGATTGCTTGTTGTATCTTGTATGTTGTCCATTTTAAAATCTGTTCTTTTTCTTAATACATTGTATAAATATTTTTTTCTTAACGTAAGCAACTATATAAAAACTTCATTTTTTTCTTCACTGAAAACCTGGATTCCACCCAATGTACTGTGTAGATTTCACACACAGAGGTATGCACAACTTCATTACAAGAAATGCGTCTATAAGCCATTTTACAAAAGAAGAAAAGAAACTTGAAACAACAAGGGACAGTGGGTACCGTGTCTTCAGTAGTTTGGGGAAGTGTCTAAAGCCCTTCTTTTTTATTGCACAGTCCCATCTCTACCGGACTGTAGATTTGTGTACAGATTTTCCGTGCCAAATTTTGTGATAATTTTCTCTCCTCTAATCACGCTGTAGAGGTTTCAGTTGTGTTTGTTTATTTTCTTCTTTTTTTTTCTTTTTTTTTTTACATACTTTGCTGTGACGTTACATAGATTGCTATGTATGTAGTATAAATGTTGCTATAACAAATGTGTTTGGTAGCAAATTGTCAAATATACAAATTTAAATTTCAACTGAATAAAAAGACAGACATTATACTGTATAAACCCACATGGGCCAAATTATGTATATTATTAGGAGGTTCATAAAAAACTATGAAATAACTACAAAAAAAATACACAAACTGCCACTTTTAAGTACACTACTACATATAGGTAGATAGAAAAAATAGGCATGTTGATGTTGCAAGAGGCTGTAAAAATAAGCTACAAGAGAATCATCCACTCGGTACCATTGTAGTTGACATGACGCGACTGTAACCTGTCGATTTCTTCTCTGGTTTAATAAGATGCTAATGATGAAAAGTTTTGAATGTTTCCTTAACGGCTGTGATGTTCCTGTTCTATTTTATGCTCTTATTTTTTTTATTTCCCCCTTTTTTTTCTGTTATTTTAAATGGTTCCAAAACCATGTTTTTGTAATGAATCAATGTTTATGCTGTACAGTCTCTGTAGCATGCAGTTCTGTATTAATAAAAGCGACTTAGTATGTGCAGATCAATCTGTGTCGAACTTTTGTGATCGAATATGTGAGTGCAGCAACTCAATGAGAGATTTCACTAGTGTAATGATACTATAAGCAGGTTTCCCAAACACGGATTAAGCATAGTCCTGGACTAAAAAGTATTGTCAAAATCAATGGAGAATCTATTGAAATAGCTTTTTAGTCCAGGACTAAGCTTAATCTGTGTCTGGGAAACCACCGTTAAGGGTATGCATCAGTAGCTATGTGTTTGGCAGGGAAAAAACATGATATAATATTCAAAATACCACCAAAGCAAGGATCATCTTTGCTACTTCCAAGGAAATACTATTTGATTTTGAAAGAAGTACAATGAAAATGATTTGAAACCTTGCATTTCTCTTTATCAAACAGAAAGCAAGTAGAGTTCAATATAAATGGATAATATATTTGAGTTAAAGAAGGTTGGCAATGATAAATGCAGAGGATGGTGATAGTGATGAATAATCTTTGTGAAACTGACCCAAACTCACCTTTAGAGGAGTTGGGTTCCCTCCTGTGTGATCATAAACAACCCCCTCTCATCTGTTTTCACTTAAGTCAATGTGGGACATGGCTCTCTTTAAGATCAGTGTAGACATAGCAGATTTTTGTAAATAGTGATCGGAAATAATTGACTTTGTATGCATTGCTTCATTAAAGGCAACCAAGAGACGCTAAATTAAATAATTCCAATTGATTTCAGAGGGTTATACTGTAGGATCTTAATGTGAGGCAGTTTGCTACAGCAGGAAAATGATCCTGCAGCAACAGGAAATGTAAATTATGTGGATTATAAGTCATGTTTTTTTTGTAGGGGTTGATATATTTTTCTTAAAGTAAAATCAAGTCTGCAATTTCTAAGTGGATATTACACATTTCAGAAGCCTTTTTAAAATTCAAACACACTAAAAGTTTAAAATGTCCTGAATGGCAGGACAGTTATCCTGCAACAGGGTGATCAAATTAAGATCCTACATCTGTAGTTCATCAGTTAGCTACAATAAAGATGGCAAGAAGAAGAGTTGCTTCATGGGGGATAAGGAGTAGTCACAACGAGGTGTTGTCAGTTTTGTCTTTTGTCTTCTTCATATAGGACATGGTGGCCACAATTTCCACTGTAAAAATACAAAAGTCAATGTAAATAAAGTCATATCAGGACATGATCTTTCTTGCTTAACTGAGTTTGGTGGTAAAGGTCAACAAAGAATAATAAAATCCACCTTCTAACCATGATATACTCTAATCTCAAATTCAACGTTTTTACCTGAGCTTAATAAGAACTTTGTCTAGTCGAAGGGTCCTGATTTCTGACAAATAGGATGTTCTTTGTCATCCATCCTATGTATACTCATTGAAAATATACAGTGCTCCAATTATTAAATAAAAGGTCTTCTTAGATGTCTCACGGACATGTAAGCAGAGGTCAGAAGAGACTCGCGATAACAGTGTTTATCCTCCATTGTTCTCTCCACAGTATTCTTCATTCACAAGAGCCGGCGATGTGCTGGGGCACACAATAAACCCAAATATTTTTTATATATATATATATGCTTTTAAGAAGTGTTTGCGAGGAAATGTGTTTTAAAAACTCTATAAAATACATCAACAACTTGGCATTGGATGAAACCGCCTAAAATGACTCATTACCACCATTGACTTTACCACGACACGATGGGTCAAGGACCATAACTCCCACAGCTCAGATTGAAATGACAACAAAGAAAAATCTGGTTTTGATGAAATAACATTTTCACCGGAGATTTTCTCCTTCTCCACGTCTCGGGAAGTGGCTTTATTCAGTGATGGCTACGAAGACACAACAAACACGTTTGAACTGTAACTCCAATGGTCCATTTTTAAAGAGCACATATTTGTTAGGTTCCCATGCACAACCAGTGGAGGCTGGTGGGAGAAACTATAGGAGGACAGGCCCATTGTAACGGCTGGAATGGAATAAATGGAACAGAGTTGAACATGTAGTTTCCATATGTTTGATACCGTCAGGCCTCCCACCATGACACTGACAGGAAGAGTGGCCTACAGTATATTGTTATGTTTCTCTTGTTTATCTCTTTGGTCAATTTCCTTATCATTCAACTCTTCCTCTCTTCCTTCCAGTGTGTAACAGCAAGCTAGACTACATTAATGACAATATAGTACTGTATTCACTGAATCCTATGCTCTATTCCAGGGATGGGCAACTTTGATAGGGGGGGGGGGGGGGGGAAATCTGAACTCATGATTAGGGCTGTGACTGTCACAAAATTTCATCAGCCGGTGATTGTCAAGCAAATAACCGTCAGTCTCACGGTAATTGGCTGTTAATTCACATAAACACATTTAGCATCTCCTCGCTTCCACGCATAGCCTACAAGCCACCGATGCTGACTTTTGGAACATCTACATTCTAAAAAGTCTAATAATCCATGTAATATAACCTACACCGTCACAATAAATCCAGGTCTAAAGCATGATAGGAAGAAAATGTAGTCTATTGTCACGTTCCTGACCTATTTCTGTTAGTTTGTTGTATGTGTTAGTTGGTCAGGACGTGAGTTTGGGTGGGCATTCTATGTTGTCTGTTTCTATGTTGGTTTATGGGTTGCCTGGTATGGCTCTTAATTAGAGGCAGGTGTTTGGCGTTCCTCTAATTAAGAGTCATATTTAGGTAGGTTGTTTCACAGTGTTCGTTGTGGGTGGTTCTGTAACGGTGGTCCTCCTCCTCTTCAACCGAAAAGGAGGAGTAGTGATGGAACCAAGGCGCAGCGGGTTGTGAACACATAATTTATTTAAAGAAAACACGAAAACACGAACTCCACTATAACTAACAAAACAACAAACGGTGTAGACAGACCTGGACGACGAACTCACATAAACACGAAGAACGCACGAACAGGGAAAATAGCCTACACATAAATGACGATGAACAAACAAACCGAACAGTCCCGTATGGTGCGACAAACACTGACACAGGAGACAACCACCCACAACGAACACTGTGAAACAACCTACCTAAATATGACTCTTAATTAGAGGAACGCCAAACACCTGTCTCTAATTAAGAGCCATACCAGGCAACCCATAAACCAACATAGAAACAGACAACATAGAATGCCCACCCAAACTCACGTCCTGACCAACTAACACATACAACAAACTAACAGAAATAGGTCAGGAACGTGACATCTATTTCAGAAGAACAGAATAGCATACTCTGAGTTGTCCTTATGTTAGGTCCTGATCTGTGCCAAATGGCTGTGGGCTACACTAGTTCATTTAGCAGACAAGATTTGCTTAGAATTACGTGGCATTATTTTATAGTGTGAAGAATACAATTGATCAAAGCTGAATAAAATAGAAAGGAAATAGAAATAAAATAAAATAGATATTTTCTCATGGGGCTATTCTGTGTTGAGCGGTTAGCAAAGAAAAGGGTATTCCTATATGCTTAATTTAGAGTTATTAATGTAACTTTAGTTGTTCTACAAACATTGGGATGTATGTTTTGATTTTAATACAATGTAAGGCTGCATGATGCGACTCTAATGATGATTTGAAAAAAGTCGCTTGAAAGGCATGATCTCTGCTTTGATTCTTGCGCATACTGTACACACTACATCAGTCACTCATTCACAATTTGACAAGCACTTGATAATGACTAGAATTTCACGGCAACATCCCCTTTGTGTGGCCGTAATGAACCCTAAAAAATATCCATGCCTTTTGCGGCCATTGGCCCTTGTGCCCTTCTTCCATAGTGCTGCGTGCT
Organism: Salvelinus fontinalis; assembly: GCF_029448725.1. Classification (NCBI taxonomy): domain Eukaryota; kingdom Metazoa; phylum Chordata; class Actinopteri; order Salmoniformes; family Salmonidae; genus Salvelinus; species Salvelinus fontinalis. Next base: position 22,345,311 of record NC_074665.1, read on the forward strand.
CCATCATGTGATCGGATATTTCTCACAGGCTACAAGTGAAGACAGACACATCGGGGATGCAACTGCGTCCATCCTTATCCAATTCCGAGGTGCATATTGAAGATATTGGAAGAACTGTCCACATTTACTTTTTGTCAGCCAGCAAGATGAGTTGGCCTAACAAACAGCAAAAGCACTAGCCTATGTCAATCTACTATCCCCCAAAGTACAAAGGTCAACCAATTCTATTCTGTGTGAGAAATAAATATTCCAAACATAGGACAGTTGTGGGATGCGATAGATCCCAAATGAATACAACCACTAGCATCAAAATAACTTTTTTACGCAATGTGGCTGACGCAACAGATCAGAACATTTAGCTTAAAATGTTGATAAACTATTAGTCTATTTCTTCACATTATAAACGCAGCAATGCTCACATGGTCGTAGGCTATAAGCGCAAATGTTCCATTAGCGGGCAAACACCATTATCAAAAGTGAAGCAAATGCAATTATGCATGTAATGTTTTTATTATAAAGGTGCTTTTGTATGGTGAAAATTATCTCCCCCAAATTTAAAACTCAAGCGCTGCTAATGTATGGCAGTTAGGCTCTACACCCCTTGTAAAGTGGATTACAAGGGGTGTGCAACTTTAGTTGTGATGCAAACCTTATTCTAACATATAGGCCTATCGGCTAGGCTACATGAGGTGTGCGACTATGATTCTAAAAAGTTGCAATAAAAAGCCATTGTTTCTTATGCTGGACATCATTGTCACGTTGTCTAATGATTGTAGACAGGTGCAGGAATACGTAATAGGGGGTTTACTTTCTCCACCCAAACAAGAGAGCGAGGTGTAAACCTCTAAATAGTACACGTGGCGAGACCAAGTTCACAAATACATGTAGCATGGAAGCCGATGCAACAGCACAGGTACTCACAAGACTAATGGACATGGTAACAATAACCGACAAGGACAATGGGGAACAGAGGGCACATATATAACATACTAATCAGGGGAAATGGGAACCAGGTGTGCGTAATGAGACTAGACAGTCCGGGGTTGGTGGTAATGAATCCAATTCAGTGACGCCTAGAAGGCCGGTGACGTAGACCTCCGGAGCTGGTGAACGGAATGAGCAGCAGTACCAGGGGGATCCGTGACAATCATTCACAAGTGATACTATATAATTCACAAGTGATAGGCTAATATTGTCACCCATCAGACTATTCTTGATTTAATCTTGTCTCTACATTTACTAAATAATATGTGTGACATTTGTTTTGATTTAGAATGGACCATTATCATGCACCTGCACTAAAACCTGCACTTAAATAGCGAATGGAGGATGCTTTTCCCCGTGGTTTATTTTCATGCCAGCCAGGTAGGCTATACTCCAGTTGTAAACATAAGCAATGTGCTTAATATTAGAAAAGTAAAAAAATAAATATAGTCTATAGAAAGCTGATCCTCCTCTTTTTAGTAGAGGCCATCACTCTGGAATTTGACTGCCTTCATGACTCGTGATTGCCGGTGTCACGGTAATACGGTCACCGCAACAGCCCTACTCATGAGGGGACACAGTGTTTAAAATGTATTTCCTGCAATTCTACACGTTTTGCCATGGGGCGGAGAGAAAATGTTGAAATTTTTTAGCAAATTTCATGCAATTCTACTCATTTTTGTCACGTATACTCCCCCTCTGGCGCACAAAGCCCTGACCTCATTCCTATAGAAAATGTGTGGGCAGAACTGAAAAAGTGTGTGCGAGCAAGGAGTCCTACAAACCTGACTCAGTTCCACCAGCTCTGTCAGGAGGAATGGGCCAAAATTCATCCAACTTATTGTGGGAAGCTTGTGGAAGGCTACCCGAAACGTTTGACCCAAGTTAAATCATTTAAAGGCAATGCTACCAAATACTAATTGAGTGTATGTAAACTTCTGACCCACTGGGAATGTGATGAAAGAAATAAAAGCTGAAATAAATAATTCTCTCTACTATTATTTTTATTTCACATTCTTAAAATAGAGTGGTGATCCTAACTGACCTAAGACAGGGAATTTTTACTCGGATTAAATGTCAAGAATTGTGAAAAACTGAGTTTAAATGGGAGACAGGATGGACAGCTGATTGTCCTCGCAATGGCAGACCACGTGTAACAACACTTGCACAGGATCGGTACATCCGAACATCACATCTGCAGGACAGGTACAGGATGGCAACAACAACTGCCCAAGTTAGACCAGGAATATACCAGGAATGCACAATCCCTCCATTAGTGCTCAGACTATCCGCAATAGGCTGAGAGAGGCTGGACTGAGGGCTTGTAGGCCTGTTGTAAGGCAGGTCCTCACCAGACATCACCGGCAACAACGTCGCCTATGGGCACAAACCTACCGTCGTTGGACCAGACGGGACTGGCAAAAAGTGCTCTTCATGGTTTTGCGTCAGGAGGGGTGATGGTCAGATTCGCATTTATCGTCGAAAGAATGAGCCTTAGAGCCGAGGCCTGTACTCTGGAGCGTGATCGATTTGGAGGTGGAGGGTCCGTCATGGTCTGGGGCGGTGTGTCACAGCATCATCGGACTGAGCTTGTTGTCCTTACAGGCAATCTCAACGCTGTGCATTACAGGGAAGACATCCTCCCCCCTCATGTTGTACCCTTCCTGCAGGCTCATCCTGACCCTCCAGCATGACAATGCCACCAGCCATACTGCTCATTCTGTGGTGATTTTCTGCCAGGAATGTCAGTGTTCTGCCATGGCCAGCGAAGAGCCCGGAACTAAATCCCCTTAATCACGTCTGGGACCTGTAGGATCGGAGGGTGAGGGCTAGGGCCATTCCCCCCAGAAATGTCCGGTAACTTGCAGGTGCCTTGGTTGAAGAGTGGGGTAACATCTCACAGCAAGAACTGGCTAATCTGGTGCAGTCCATGAGGAGGAGATGCACTGCAGTACTTAATTCAGCTGGTGGCCACACCGGATACTGACTGGTACTTTTGATTTTGACCCCCCATTTGTTAAGGGACACATTATTCCATTTCTGTTAGTCACATGTGTGTGGAACTTGTTCAGTTTATGTCTCAGTTGTTGAATCTTGTTATGTTCATACAAATATTTTCACATGTTAAGTTTGCTGAAAATTAACATACTTGACAGTGAGAGGACGTTTACATACAGTACTAGTCAAACGTTTGGACACACCTACTCATTCCAGGGTTTTTCTTTATTTTTACTATTTCTACAATGTAAAATAATAGTGAATACATCAAAACTATGAAATAACACATATGGAATCATGTAGTAACCAAAAAGGTGTATTTTATATTTTAGATTCTTCAAAGTAGCCACCCTTACCCTTAATGACAGTGTTGCACACTTTTGCTATTCTCTCAACCAGCTTCATGAGGTAGTCACCTGGAATGCATTTCAATTAACAGGTGTGCCTTGTTAAAATTTTATTTGTGGACTTTTTTTCCTTCTTAATGCATTTCAGCCAATCAGTTGTGTTGGGACAAGGTATGGGTGGTATACAGAAGATAGCCCCATTTGAAAAAGACCAAGTTCATATTATGGTAAGAACAGCTCAAATAAGCAAAGAGAAATGACAGTCCATCATTAATTTAAGACATGATGGTCAGTCAATACGGATTTTTCAAGAACTTTGAAAGTTTCTTCAAGTGCAGTCTCAAAAACCATCAAGTGATATACAGAAGATAGCTCTATTTGAAAAAGACCAAGTCCATATTATGGCAAGAAGAGCTCAAATAAGCAAAGAGAGATGACATTCCATCATTACTTTAAGACATGAAAGTCAGTCAATACGTAACATTTCAAAAACTTTGAAAGTCTCTTCAAGTACAGTCGCAAAAACCATCAAGCTCTATGATGAAACTGGCTCTCATGAGCACCGCCACATGAAAGGACGACCCAGAGTTACCTCTGCTGCAGAGGAAAAGTTCATTACAGTTAACAGCACCTTAGATTGCAGCCCAAATAAATGCTTCACAGAGTTCAAGTAACAGACACATCTCAACATCAACTGTTCAAAGGAGACTGCGTGAATCAGGCCTTCATTGTCGAATTGCTGCAAAGAAACCACTACTAAAGGACACCAAGAAGAAGAGACTTGCTTTGGCCAAGAAACACAAACAATAGATATTAGGAAGACCCAGAGTTACCTCTGCTGCGGAGGATACGTTTATTAGAGTTAACTGCTCCTTAAATTGCAGTCAAAATAAATGCTTCACAGAGTTCAAGTAACAGACACATCTCAATATCAACTGTTCAGAAGAGACTTGGTAGCAGCTAGAGTGGCCCAGCCCCGAAGCTAGCCTTGAGCCAGGCCCATCTCCCGGCCTGCTCAGTGGACCCTATGATCACTCGGCTACACAGCCAATGCCTCCCGGACTCTTCACTAACACGACTAGAAGCCACTACATCACCGGATTCCTGCCATAAGCTCTGGACCTTTGCATCAGATCATCACAGCTAGCTAGCTGCTACCGAGTGTCTATAGTGGATAACGCCCTTGTCCCGAAGCTAGAACCAGTTAGCTTCGAGCTAGGCGCATCTCCCGGCTAGCAAACTAAATTACTCCAGCTACAATACCTCTTTTGCCAATTGGCCTGGACTCTTTGTCGACATGGAGCCCCGCCGATCCATCACGACTGGTCTGCCGACGTAATTCCGTCCGTTGTGCCCTCAACCGGCCTTAGCCAGACGTCGGTGAAGACGCTTCTGCTAGCACCGTCCTGCAATCTTTATGAACACCGTGTCTCCTGCTTGTTAGCGTAGTAACAACTACCTAACGGCTTCCCTGTATCATCTATTGCTGTTCACTGGACCCTATGATCACCTGGCTACATAGATGATGCCTGCTGGACTGTTCATTAATCACGGTACTCCATTTAGTTTATTTTGTTTATCTGTCGGCCCCAGCCTCGAACTCAGGCCCTGTTTGTAGTTGACTGACCCTCTCTGCCCATTCATCGCCATTTTACCTGTTGATGTTGTCTTAGCCGATTAGCTGTTGTTGTCTTACCCGTTGTTGTCTTAGCTAGCTCTCCTAATCAACACCTGTGATTGCTTTATGCCTCGCTTTATGTCTCTTTCTAATGTCAGTATGCCTTGTATGCTGTTGTTTAGGGTAGTTATCATTGTTTTATTTTACTGCGGAGCCCCTAGGCCCCACTCAACATACCTCTTTTGTCCCACCTTCCACACATGCGGTGACCTCACCTAGCATAACTAGTGCCTCCAGAGATGCAACCTCTCTCATCGTCACTCAATGCCTAGGTTTTATCTCCACTGTACCCGCACCCTACCATACCCCTGTCTGTACATTATGCCCTGAATCTATTCTACCAAACCCAGAAACCTGCTTCTTTTATTCTCTGTCCCTAACGCACTAGACGACCAGTTGTGATAACCTTTAGCCATACCCTCATCCTACTCCTCCTCTGTTCCTCGGGTGATGTAGAGTTTAAACCAGGCCCTGTGTGTCCCCAGGTGCTCTCATTTGTTGACTTCTGTAACCCTAAAAGCCTTGGTTTCATTCATGTTAACATCAGAAGCCTCCTCCCTAAGTTTGTTTTACTTACTGCTTAAGTACACTCCACCAACCCTGATGTCCTTGCCGTGTCTGAATCCTGGCTTAGGAAGGCCACCAAAAATGCTGAGGTTTCCATCCCCAACTACAACTTTTTCTGTCAAGATAGAACTACCAAAGGGAGAGGAGTTGCAATCTACTGCAGAGATAGCCTACAAGTTCTGTCATACTTTCCAGGTCTATGCCCATACAGTTTGAGCTGAAAATGAATCTCTCCAGAAATAAGTCTCTCACTGTTGCCGCCTGTCATAGACACCTCCCAGCTCCCAGCGGTGCCCTGGACACCATATGTGAATTGATTGCCCCCTATCTATCTTCAGAGTTCGTTCTGCTAGGTGACCTAAACTGGGATATGCTTAACACCCCGGCCATCCTACAATCTAAGCTAGATGCCCTCAATCTCACACAAATTATCAAGGAACCCACCAGGTACAACCCTAAATCCGTAAACATGGGCACCCTCATAGATATTATCCTGACCAACTTGCCCTCCAAATACACCTCTGCTGTTTTCAATCAGGATCTCAGCAATCACTGCCTCATTGCCTGCATCCGTAATGGATCAAACGACCACCCCTCATCACCGTCAAACGCTCCCTTAAACACTTCTGTGAACAGGCCTTTCTATTCAACCTAGCCCGGGTATCCTGGAAGGATATTAACCTCATCCCATCAGTAGAGGATGCCTGGTTGTTCTTTAAAAGTAATTTCCTCACCATCTTAAGTAAGCATGCCCATTTAAAAAAATGTAGAACTAAGAACAGATATAGCCCTTGGTTCACTCCAGACATGACTGCCCTCGACCAGCACAAAAACATCCTGTGTCGTACTGCACTAGCATCGAATAGTCCCCGCGATATGCAACTTTTCAGGGAAGTCAGGAACCAATACACACAGTCAGGAAAGCAAAGGGTAGCTTTTTCAAACATACATTTTCGTCCTGCAGCTCTAACTCCAAAAAGTTCTGGGTCACTGTAAAGTCCATGGAGAATAAGAGCACCTCCTCCAAGCTGCCCACTGCACTGAGGCTAGGAAACACTGTCACCACCGATAAATCCACGATAATCGAGAATTTCAATAAGCATTTCTCTACGGCTGGCGATGCTTTCCTCCTGGCTACCCCAACAGCTCCGCACCCCCCGCAGCTACTTGCCCAAGCTTCCCCAGCTTCTCCTTCACCCAAATCCAGATAGCAGATGTTCTGAAAGAGCTGCAAAACCTGGACCCGTACAAATCAACTGGGCTAGACAATCTGGACCCTCTTTTTCTAACACTATCCGCCACTATTACTAGTCTGTTCAACCTCTCTTTCGTATCGTCCGAGATTCCTAAAGATTGGAAAGCTGCCGCGGTCATCCCCCTTTTCAAAGGGGGTGATACTCTAGACCCAAACTGTTGCAGACCTGTATCCATCCTGCCCTGCCTTTCCAAAGTCTTCGAAAGCCAAGTTAACAAACAGATCACTGACCATTTCGAATCCCACCGTACCTTATCCGCTGTGCAATCTGGTTTCTGAGCTGGTCATGAGTGCACCTCAGCCACGCTCAAGGTCCTAAACGATATCATAACCGCCATTGATAAAAGACAGTACTGTGCAGCCGTCTTCATCGACCTGGCCAAGGCTTTCGACTCAATCATTGTATTCTTATCGGCAGACTCAACAGCCTTGGTTTCTCAAATGACTGCCTCGCCTGGTTCACCAACTACTTCTCTGATAGAGTTCAGTGTGTCAACGGAGGGCCTGTTGTCCGGACCTCTGGCAGTCTCTATAGGGGTACCACAGGGTTCAATTCTTGGGCCGACTCTTTTCTCTGTATATATCAATGATGTCGCTCTTGCTGCGGGTGATTCCTTGATCCACCTCTACGCAGACGACACCATTCTGTATACATCTGGCCCTTCTATGGACACTGTGTTAGCAAACCTCCAAATGAGCTTCAATGCCGTACAACACTCCTTCTGTGGCCTCCAACTGCTCTTAAACGCTAGTAAAACTAAATGCATGCTCTTCAACCGATCACTGCCCGCGCCCGCCCGCCCGACTAGCATCACTACTCTTGACGGTTCTGAATATGTGGACAACTACAAATACCTAGGTGTCTGGCTAGACTGTAAACTCTCCTTCCAGACTCATATTAAGCATCTCCAATTCAAAATTAAATGTAGAATCGGCGTCCTATTTTGCAACAAAGCCTCCTTCACTCATGCTGCCTAACATACCCTCGTCAAACTGACTATCCTACCGATCCCCGACTTCGGCGATGTCATTTACAAAATATATATATACCACCCACCACTGCGACCTGTATGCTCTCATCAGCTGGCCCTCACTACATATGCGTCGCCAGACCCACTAGCTCCAGGTCATCTATAAGTGTTTGCAAGGTAAACCCCCACATTATCTCAGCTCACTGGTCACCATAACAACACATTTACATTACATTTAAGTCATTTAGCAGACGCTCTTATCCAGAGCGACTTACAAATTGGTGCATTCACCTTATGATATCCAGTGGAACAACCACTTTACAATAGTGCATCTAAATCTTTTAGGAGGGGGGGGGGGATTAGAAGGATTACTTTATCCTATCCTAGGTATTCCTTAAAGAGGTGGGGTTTCAGGTGTCTCCGGAAGGTGGTGATTGACTCCGCTGACCTGGCGTCGTAAGGGAGTTTACTATGAACATTGAGAACATAATTATCAAAACAAAGGGCTATGACCAAGAAGGAGAGTGATGGAGTGCTGCATCAGATGACCTGGCCTCCACAATCACCCGACCTCAACCTAATTGAGATGGTTTGGGATGAGTCGGACCGCAGAGTGAAGGAAAAGCAGCCAACAAGTGCTCAGCATATGCGGGACACCCACCCATAGCACGCACTCCAGCAGGTATATTTCACTGGTCACCCCCAAAGCCAACACCTCCTTTGACTGCCTTTCCTATCAGTTCTCTGCTGCCAATGACTGGAACGAATTGCAAAAATCGCTGAAGTTGGAGACTTATATCTCCCTCACTAACTTTAAGCATCAACTGTCTGAGCAGCTCACCGATCGTTGCAGCTGTATGCAGCCCATCTGTAAATAGCACATTCAACTACCTACCTCATCCCCATATTGTTTTTATTAACTTTTTGCTCTTTTGCACACCGGTATTTCTACTTGCACATCATCATCTGCACATCTATCACTCATCTATCACTTAATTTGCTAAATTGTAATTACTTCGCTACTTTGGCCTATTTTTTGCCTTACCTCCTTACTCCATTTGCACACAATGTATATATATTTTTCTATTGTTATTGACTGTACTTTTGTTTATCCCATGTGTAACTCTGTGTTGTTGTTTTGTGTCGCACTGTTTTGCTTTATCTTGGCCGGGTCGCAGTTGTAAATGAGAACTTGTTCTCAACTGGCCTACCTGGTTAAATAAAGGTTAAAACATTTTTTTTTAACTGTGTGAATCAGGCCTTCATGGTCAAATTGCTGCAAAGAATCCACTACTAAAGGACACCAAGAAGAAGAAACTTGCTTGGGCCAAGAAACACGAGCAATAGACATTGACTGGTGGAAATCTGTCCTTTGGTCTGATGAGTCCAAATTTGTGCTTTTTGATTCCAACCACTGTGTCTTTGTGAGACGCAGAGTACGTGAACGGATGATCTCTGCATGTTTGGTTCCTACAGTGAAGCATGGAGGAGGAGGTGTGATGGTGTGGGGTTGTTTTGCTGGTGACACTGTTGGTGATTTATTTAGAATTCATGGCACACTTAACCAGCATGGCTACCACAGCATTCTGCAGAGATACGCTATCCCATCTGGTTTGCACTTAGAGGGACTGTTATTTGTTTTTCAACAGGACAATGACCCAAAACACACCTCCAGGCTGTGTAAGGGTGTTATGAATTTTATGAATAATGACTAAATGATGTATACATTTAACGTAGAACTATAACTAACAGAATTCTACCCTGTCTCTGTATAATGATAAATAATGTTTGTCCATAAGAAAGAGGGACTGTTAGCAGGCAAGGAACTGTGGCAGACAGCTTGTGACCACTGTGGAACTGATAACAGGGAAGGAAGTGTCCCCACCCAGGGAGGGGAGAAACCTTGGGCTTGTAGTAGATTGTATAACAGCTGGCAGGCAATGTATGAGAAGGTGAAGACTTGTGAACTATATTGTCATTGTCTTAGAGGAGGAGGGACAGTTATGACAAAATGAGAAGTATATAAACCAATGTACATGTAAGGATGGGCAGAGCTCTCGTAAATAAACATTCTGACTATTGTAGACTGGCTGTATTGTAGTCTGTTTCATTTCAACAAGAACCTTACAAATTCTTGGTAACAGACCAAGTAGTTTAATTGAAGTTCAGTTTATGAACATTGAGAACATAATTATCAAAACAAAGGGCTATGACCAAGAAGGAGAGTGATGGAGTGCTGCATCAGATGACCTGGCCTCCACAATCACCCGACCTCAACCTAATTGAGATGGTTTGGGATGAGTCGGACCGCAGAGTGAAGGAAAAGCAGCCAACAAGTGCTCAGCATATGCGGGAACTCCTTCAAGACTGTTGGAAAAGCATTCCAGGTGAAGTTGGTTGAGAGAATGCCAAGAGTGTGTAAAGCTGTCATCAAGGCAAAGGGTGGCTACTTTGAAGAATATAAAATATATTTTGAATTGATTAATACTTTTGTGCTTACTACATGATTCCAAATGTGTTATTTCATAGTTTTGATGTCTTCACTATTATTCTACAATGTAGAAAATAGTAAAAATAAAGAAAAACCCTTGAATGAGTGTATATATATATAATTGTGTGTAAAGACGGTATGGAGAGTATGGAGAGTATGTGAATAGAAAAGGTGTGTATAGAAGTAGTTATCCTTGACCAGAATACAGTATATACATATAAAGTGGGTTAAACAGTATATAAACATTATTAAAGTTACCAGTATTCAATGACTATGTACATAGGTCAGCGGTCTCTAAGGTGCAGGGTATAATACCGGGTGGTAGCCGGCTAGAACAGTGACTAAGATTCAGGGCAGGGTACTTGGCAGAGGCCGGCTAGTGGTGACTGTTTAACAGTCTGATGATCTGGAGATAACACCTGTTTCTCAGTCCCAGGTTTGATGCACCTGTACTGTTTGTGTCTTCTAGATGGTAGCAGGGTGAACAGGCTGTGGCTCGGGTGGCTGAGGTCTTTGATGATCTTCTTGGCCTTCCTGTGACACCGAGTGCTGTAGATGTCCTGGAGGGCAGGCAGTGTACCCCCGGTGGTGAGTTGGGCTGACCGCATCACCCTCTGGCGGTGATACAGCCCAACAGGATGCTCTCAATGGAGCACATGTAGAAGTTTGTGAGGGTCTTAGGGGCCAAGCCACATTTATTCAAACTCCTGAGGTTGAAGAGGCATTTTTGTGCCTTCTTTACCATGCTGTCTATGTGAAGGGACCATTTCAGGTTGTCAGTGATGTTCACACAGAGGAACTTGAAGCTTTTGACCCTCTTCACTCAGCCCCATCGATGTGGATAGTGGCGTGCTCCCTCTTCTGTCTACTGAAGTCCACGATCAGTTCCTTTGTTTTGTTGACGTTGAGGGAGAGGTTCTTTTCCTGGCCTCATTCCGCCAGGGCCCTCACCTCCTCTCATCATTGTTGGTAATCAGGCCTACCACTGTTGTCGTCATCAAACTTGACCATCGGTTTGACCTTTGATTTATTTCATCACCTTTCATTGCTATTTCATGGGTAATTTGCCTTCTTTGAAGCATTGCAGTTCTATTCTTTTTCCTGGTATTTTTTTTAATTTTTATTTATTTATTTATTTTATTTATTTTTTACCGTTATTTTACCAGGTAAGTTGACTGAGAACACGTTCTCATTTGCAGCAACGACCTGGGGAATAGTTACAGGGGAGAGGAGGGGGATGAATGAGCCAATTGTAAACTGGGGATTATTAGGTGACCATGATGGTTTGAGGGCCAGATTGGGAATTTAGCCAGGACACCGGGGTTAACACCCCTACTCTTACGATAAGTGCCATGGGATCTTTAATGACCTCAGAGAGTCAGGACACCCGTTTAACGTCCCATCCGAAAGACGGCACCCTACACAGGGCAGTGTCCCCAATCACTGCCCTGGGGCATTGGGATATTTTTTAGACCAGAGGAAAGAGTGCCTCCTACTGGCCCTCCAACACCACTTCCAGCAGCATCTGGTCTCCCATCCAGGGCCTGACCAGGACCAACCCTGCTTAGCTTCAGAAGCAAGCCAGTAGTGGTATGCAGGGTGGTATGCTGCTGGCTATTGCTGTAAGCAATGCCTTTAAACTTCATTTTCATGCTTTTGTCCTGCTGTAGATAGCTTAAGTGGATCAAGACGATTACAGTTGAGCTTAAATATGTTGACACCCTTGTACTTATTTAAATAATTAACTATTTTGTCTAAAATAAGTTGAAATTAAAAACACATTTCGTGTTCGTTCACATGTGAATTTGTTTGATTTCCAAAATTGAACCTGAAATGTAGATGTTTCACTTCAAAGTAAAAGAAAATGGACTGGACTAAATTATTCATTATTCTAAATCATTTTAAATACATTTGGTTGGAAGCAGCTGATTCTCGTTTACTATATAAGTTGCAGGTGCTTTTAGGGTAAAAATAGCCATTCAACCTGTTTTGAAAAGATTAAACAGAACATTCTGCTCCATTGCACTCCACCACAAAGTGCAAGGGTGCCAACATATGAGCACAACTGTACATTGAGTGTCATCAGTCATGAATACAGTATGTACCATATACAACCAGGAGACTAAACATTATGAAAACCTGTTCTTTCCATGACAGACTGACCTGGTGAATCCAGGTGAAAGCTATGATCCCTTATTGATGTCACTTGTTAAATCCACTTCAATCAGTGTAGATGAAGAGAAGGAGGCGGTTAAAGAAAGATTTTTAAGCCTTGAGAAAATTGAGACATTGATTGTGTATGTGTGCCATTCATAGAGTGAATGGGCAAGACAAAATATTTATGTATCAAGAATTGTTCACCGCCCAAAGGACATCCAGCCAACTTGACACAAATGTGGGAAGCATTGGAGTCAACATGGGCCAGCATCCCTGTGGAATGCTTTTGACACCCTAGAGTCCATGTCCTGACAAACTGAAGGTGTTCTGAGGGTAAAAAGGGGGTGGGGGTGAAACTCAACATCGGGAATGTGCTCTTAATGTTCTGTACACTCAGTGTATAAAACATGTACAGCTTGCTTAGGCTTGAAATACATTTAATTTAACAATGACAAGATTGTTGAAGTATTGGGGACATACAACATGCAGCGGGCCCTTCTGCTGTGCTTGAACACGGCCATACATTGCAGGCTACATGAAATAGCCTACATACAGCGCACCACATAAAACTACAGGGATAGCTTCCTTTGTGATCAAGCAATGGAGAGCCTCTTTGTTTTCTCGCCCCTTTGAATGTATATACTCTTCATGTATTTGTGTGGACCCATACCCTTGAACTGCACACTGCTCATCTTCCAGGGTCTGCCAGACTAAAAGTGGCATTGAAACGCATTGTACAGATCTGTGTGGAGGTTTCCATAGATTTCCAGGAAGAAAAGCTTGGTGTACCCGAGTAATAAAAATGGCATCTTTTGAAGTGAACGTGGTGTGTGTGGGGGGGGGGGGGGGCAGCTCGATGTTGTAGGGCAGGCCATTGCTGCAGGCAAATATACAAATAGCATGTTATTGCAGAGCCTGGACTGAAAAATTATTATTAAAACGAGCTGAATAGAGGTCTTGTTTGACCCTTATTCAAGTGGGATGAAGAAGCGTGTAGACATTTCTATGGCTCCAAAGTGAGAAATGGATCACACTTCACATACCACCTCAGATCTTCTCAAATAATAATATTTATGCCAAGTAACAGGACCCCCTGACAATGCAAAATATTTACAACAAAAATGTGTATTCTGTCCTGTGATTATTTGTCATGAACTGTTGTGGCATATTGTTACATTCCTTTCATTCATTCATTCCGTTAATGAATTCAAAAGTGACAATAGAACAGAGGTGGACTTCTGGAAGTGTGTTTTTGTGGCCGATTAAAGAGAAGGTGAACTTTCCCACCTAGTCTGCAAATGCTTAGCTATGCTGTTGGACAGGTGACTGAGGTGACACCTTAGTCCATACCAATGACAACTGGATCTTGAAGAGGGAACATAAATCAAGAGGAACAATGTGTGTATCTGTGTGTGTGAGAGAGAGAGACTGAGAGAATGTGAATCTCAAGAGAGTGGAGGAGAGAGACGAGACAAGGTAGAAATCCCGTGGCGACGCTGTGTAGCTTTCTAATGATTTGAGCAATGCCTTCGCTGGTGGCCCATGAGTCCTAGACGATATGACGACTTGACTTGATTGTCTGTGCCATTGGGGAATCCTGTGACAGCTGTAGAATGCTTCTCTAGTGGAATGTGGGTGTGCGGGTGTGTCTGTGGTGGGGTGAAGGTTTGGTAGTGAGGGCTTTCGATTGTACAAACATTAGAAGTTCCTGTCCCATCTTAATAGGACAAGAACACACAAACACAACTGCATAATGAATATATACAGTGGGTACAGTGGGTATCATAAGAGTTCACCCCATTGGATTTCTTCCCAATGTATTGTGTTACAAAGTGGGATTAACATGGATTTAATGATAGTTGTTTTTATGATCTACACAAAATAATTGTTTTAATTAAAAACATACCTTGATTAGATAAGTATTCACCCCTTGAGTCAATACATGTTAGAAACTCCTTTTGGCAGTGATTACAGCGTGATTCTGTGATTCTTTCTGGGTAAGTCTTTGCATACCTGGGTTTGTGCAATTTTGGCCTATTATTGTTTTCAAAATTCTTCAAGCTCTGTCAAGGTGTTGGGGATCATGGCTAGACAGCAAATGTCTGGATTTGGATTTTCAAGTAGATTTAGGTCAAAACTGTAACTTGAGACACTCAGGAACATTCACTGTCTTCTTAGAATGCAACTCAAATGTAGATGTTGTAGGTTATTGTGTTGTAGGTTATTGTCCTGCTGAAAGGTGAATTCCTCTTTCAGTGTCTGTTGTAAAGCAAACTGAAGCAGGTTTCCTGTAGGACTTTGCCTGTTCTTCAGCTCCATCTCGTTTCTTTTTATCCTGAAAAACTCCAGAGTCTTTGCCGATGTCAAGCATACCCATACCATGATGCAGCCACCACCATGCTTGAAATAAGGAGGCAATTACTCAGTGATGTGTTTTGTTGGATTTTCCCCAAACATTAAAAAAAATTGCATTTCTACCTTTGCTATATATTTTTTCTTCAGTATTACCCGAGTGCCTTGTGGAATACAGGATGCATGTTTTGGAATATTTTTTATTTTGTATTTTTCTATTCACTTTGTCATTTAGGTAATCATTGTGGAGTCACTACAACAGCGGTTCCCAAACTAAGGGCCGCGAACCCATGTGGGGTTGCCTGATATGAAAATGGGGTCATGGGAGAATTTCCCAAATCCTGAAAATATATATTTATATAACCAAAAAATATAAATTATAATATAGTCTTCGTATCTCAAAATCATTGTAATGTGGTTAACCTTAAAATCATTCCCACGGGGAATAGCTAGGCCCGCTACGCTATGAAACCACACTCTATTGCAGATACTTTGACATTACCGGACACAATTGATATGGTGAAAACAATGTGTGGGGAGGCAGAGGCACAGAAACTCACATCAATACCTTTGTCAGATAACACTGTTAAACAAATAATATATGCTATTGCTAACAATCAAGAGGAAACTGACCGAACGTCTCAGAAACTCCCCAGCTTATGCTCTCAAAATGGACGTTAGCTATGAGGGCCGAGATGCCCACGCATTGACTTTTATTCGCTATACACGTAGGAGGATGCTATTCACGAGGACATATTGTTCTGTCTCACGATTCCCAAGCATGAAACGGCACAGGGGATGTTCAGTGTGCTGTGTGGCTATATTGACAAAATACAGATTCCATGGGATCGAATGGTGGGCTTTTGTACAGATGGGACTTCTACTATGACTGGATGGCGGGCAGGCCTCTGCACTCTAGTTGTGAATGTGTCGCTCTGCAATATGGACAAATTGTATGATACACCAAGAGCAATTGGCGGGAAAAGAGCTGAGCACGGAACTCGGAGATATACTGCAGCAGGCAACTTTGATTGTAAACTACACTGTACATCAAACCGCATCCACTGCGGGCAGGCCTGTTCGCAAAACTATGTGGAGATATGGGATAAGAGCATCACAGTATTCTATTTCACATTGAGGCTTGGTGGTTATCGAGGGGGAGTGTTGGAAAGATTTTTTGCATTCAGAGAGGACCTGTAAAAAACAAACTGACTTGGTTGACTTTCTCTGTAATGAAAAGAGAAGGTGCACCGGCGCTTCTGTGTTGTATTAGTATCTGTGTGTGTGTGCATGCGACTGTGTGTGAGTGTGTCACCTTCCTCACCCTGTTACAGTCCCTAATGATGGCGGTGTGTAGCCTGAAGTGAGCCAACTACCCTCACAGTGGAGCGTGCCCCCAGGCTAGTGCCACAACTCTCTGTCAAAGCCTTCCTTCATCTTGTGTTACACCTGCCCGCTCCAAAGACACACACACACACACACACACACACACACACACACACACACACAGACACAGACACATACACATACACATACACATACACATACACATACACATACACATACACACACACACACACACACACACACACACACACACACAGACACATACACATACACATACACATACACATACACATACACATACACATACACACACACACACATACATACACACACACAGACACATACACACAACTTCCAATGACAAATAATTCATATTACGGCCGCCTGAAAGTTTGCCACATTATTGAGTAGGTTTTGGAACTTGGTGACGTTCTGAGACAGTATAACACAGTCCCTGGCTGGGAGATTTTTAATGGCCGTCTCACTGAAAATAGTATTTTGATATGTTGTTTGTCACCTTCAGGATTCTCAGGGTAAATCCAACTTTAACAAATCAATAAATCAATAATGGATCTCTATAGAATGCCTTGAAGGAATGGAATAAAATATAGAGAACCTTGAATCACTCCCTGAAAAAACATTGTTTCACATTTTGTTGTATACGCTGCATATAGTAGTTTGCCATGTTTATTTTGTTTTACACTTCACCAATGTCCACTCTTTGATTTGTACTAAATTTGTATGCACCCTAACCCTAACGCCACAACGACAATGGGAGTTATTTTATTCACATGACATCATTACTTCTAGTTTCAAGTTCACTTGTATAGTGAACATGCCTTTCTTGCTCTTTCCCAACAATGCAGTAATCAATATCAGAAGTAAAAATATTATACTATAGAATAAAGTACAACAAAAACACACAAGGAATAGAAATATGAAGACGAGAAAGTAAGTAAGCTATATACAGGGGTGCATTTCCATGTAAAGGACCCATTAGCACCAACATGGGAAGTTCATAGGAGCATATCTAATTGGGTGTCAAATTAAAGCTACAGTAAGAGTCTATCTTGGTGAAATTAAGGTATAGATGTATTTTCTAACCGTTTTCCATATGAAAAATTTGGCATAAGTAAAGGCTTTGATATCTGGATAAACAGATGGAAAACATCAGTAGTGGAAAAACTACCCAGTTGTCATAAAAGCAAAGATACATATCCGTCAGACTGCCAGATGGTGAAGCGTGATTCATCACACCAGAGAAGGCGTTTGTGTGCGGCTGCTTGGCCATGGAAACCCATTTCATGAAGCTCCAGATGAACAGTTCTTGTGCTGACGTTGCTTCCAGAGGCAGTTTGGAACTCGGTAGTGAGTGTTGCAGCCGAGGACAGAGGTTTATGTGCTTCAGCCCCCGACGGTCCCATTCTGTGTGCCTGTGTGGCCTACCACTTCGCGGCTGAGCCGTTGTTGCTCCTAGACGTTTCCACGTCACAATAACAGCACTTACAGTTGACAGGGGCAGCTTTAGCGGGGCAGAAATTTTAAGAACTGACGTGTTGGAAAGGTGACATCCTCTGACGGTGCCACGTTGAAAGTCACTGAGCTCTTCAGTAAAACAGTTCTACTGCTGTCACGTTCTGACCTTTATTTCCTTTGTTTTGTCTTTATTTAGTATGGTCAGGGCGTGAGTTGGGGGGGGCTGTCTATGTGTGTTTTTCTATGTTGGGGTGTTGTGTTCGGCCTGGTATGATTCTCAATCAGAGGCAGCTGTCAATCGTTGTCCCTGATTGAGAATCATACTTAGGCAGCCTGGGTTTCACTTTTGGGTTGTCTGTGTTTGTTTCGCCACACGGTACTGTTTTTGTTCGTTTGTTCACGTCGTTTATTGTTTTGTAGTTTGTTCAAAGTGTTTTTTTCTCTTCGTTTAATAAACGATTGTATGTATTCAAACCACGCTGCGCTTTGGTCCGATGCTTGCTCCTCCTCAGACGAGGAGGATTACGACGAGCGTTACAACTGCCAATGTTACTGTATGTAGATTGCATGGCTGTGTGCTCGATTTTATACACCGGCCAGCAACACATATGTGGCTGAAATAGCCAAATCCACTCATTTGAAGGGGTGTCCACATACTTTTGTGCATATAGCGTACCTTAATGGCCTCCTTGCTTGCACACACTTTTTCAGTTTTGCATACAAATTCAGGGCTTTGTGCTGGCCACTCAAATACCTTGACTTTGTTGTCCTTAAGCCATTTTGCCACAACTTTGGAAGTATGCTCGGGGTCATTGTCCATTTGGAAGACCCATTTGCAACCAAGCTTTAACTTCCTGACTGATGCCTTGAGATGTTGCTTCAATATATCCACATAATTTTCCTGCCTCATGATGGCATCTATTTTGTGAAGTGCACTAGTCCCTCCTGCAGCAAAGCACCCCCACAACATAATGCTGCCACCCCGTGCTTCACGGTTGGGATGGTGTTCTTCGGCTTGCAAGCCTTTTTCCTCCAAACATAACAATAGTCATTATGGCCAAACAGTTCTATTTTTGTTTCATCAGACCAGATGACATTTCTCCAAAAAGTAAGATCTTCGTCCCCATGTGCAGTTGCAAACCGTAGTCAGGCTTTTTTATGGAGGTTTTAGAGTGGCCATCACAAAGCCCTGACCTCAATCCCATAGAAAATGTGTGGGCAGACCTGAGAAAGCGTGTGCGAGCAAAGAGGCCTACAAACCTGACTCAGTTACACCAGCTCTGTCAGGAGGAATGGGCCAAAATTCACCCAACTTATTGTGGGAAGCTTGTGGAAGGCTACCCAAAATGTTTGACCCAAGTTAAACAATTTGAAGGCAATGCTACCAAGTACTAGTTGAGTGTATATAAACTTCTGACCCACTGGGAATGTGATGAAAGAAATCAAAGCTGAAATAAATCATTCTCTCTACTATTATTCTGACATTTCACATTCTTAAAATAAAGTGGTGATCCTAACTGACCTAAGACAGGGAATGTTTACTAAGATTAAATGTCAGGAATTGCAAAAAACCTTTAAACCTTTAAAGTTTAAATGTATTTGGCTAAGGTGTATGTAAACGTCTGACTTCAAATGTACATAAACGCATCCAAGTAAATGTAATCACTCAAATGTACCTAAGTATAAAAAGTAAAAGTATTAATCATTTCACATTCTTTATATTAAGCAAACCAGACAGCACCATTTTCTTGTTTTTTATTTATTTACGCATAGCCAGGGGCACACTCCAACGCTCAGACATCATTTACAAATGACTCATGTGTGTTTAGTGAGTCTGCCAGATCAAAGGCAATGGGGATGACCAGGGATGATGTGTGTGAATTGGACCATTTTCATGTCCGGCTAAGCATGCGAAATGAGTACTTTTGGGTGTCAGGGAAAATGTATGGACTAAAAAGTACATTATTTTCTTCAGGAACATAGTGGAGTAAAAGTGAAAGTTGTCAGAATTATTAATAGTAAAGTACAGATACCCCCAAAAATGACTGAAGTAGTACTTTCCACCACTGGAAAACATTTACCAGAAAAAGTATTAAAAGGTATCAGAAATACATTATAACACAATGTTGATGTAAAGACCCCTGCCAACTAATATTAACACATATTTAGCTTTGGAGTAATTGTTTACCTTCTGTCAATTTAAGAAATATTGCCTTGTAATTCCATTACCAAAAACCCACATTGTTTAAAGATATTTTCACATTTCTATCCCTCATGAGCAGGGAGGATAATGAAAGTTCACAGAAGTAACAAGTAACTGTAGACCTACCAATTAGTTATAGTGATTTTACTGATATCAATTTTGTTTATGAATTATTAAGTGATTAAAACCCATAATTCCGTTACCAAATTATCCCAAAAAATCTGTAACTGAATTACTGTAACTGAATTTGCCAAAATGGGAAATCATAATCGTCACAAACGATACTGTCCTCCCTTCCACTGGCATACTGTTATGTTCAGCTCATCTCTTTTCTTTGGCTGCATTCCAAACACTTAACAGACACACCCTCTCCCCTGAGCCCTCAAATTAAGTGGACACTTCTAATGACATATCATGACGTCCGACAAGTTTACACTTGCAGGGCAAGGGGCAAGGGAGGAAGGAATAAATTTGAAATGGGCCGCCATTGCCCGGAAATTTGTCACTAGTTCGATTGTGTTTTCAGCCACCGGTAGCTTGTGGGTGCTTTATATGCGCCACAGTCAATTATGATTGCATGTCTGCTTATATTACGTATATAATTATTAATATACGCCTACTGTATGATAGCTAGCAAATTTATTAGCTAACTAACGTTAGCCTGCTTAGCTGGAACTTGTTTTATTTCTGCAATTTCCAAAAGCTAACCAAACAAAAACATAGTTACTTTTATGAGACGTGTTTGTGCATTAGTAGCACAATTTCTAACTTATTTACATTTGTTTTTACTTACTCTTGTATGTTGACTCCATATTGATGTTGAGGTTTTAAGTTTTGGCTGACTTTTCTTAGCGGATGTACAATCATCGCGAGTTGAATTATAGGGTGTTTCAGACCCTGAACTGAACATAGTAGTACACTAACAAACTCCATGGAAAACGAGGGCTGAGGGGCTCACGTTGCAAACTTCCCTTGCTTGGCTAATCATTTGGACCGACGCCAAATATGGCCGCGGGGATTCCCCCAAGAGCAAAAGGCGAGGGAAAGTGGATGAGGGTGTGTCTTTTGAGTTTGAAACGCAGTCCTCGTCTTTCTGTTGTCTGGTGGTCAAGGCAAGAGTGTGAAAACAGTCTGGACAAAACTTCCCTTTCTCTCGCTCTGCCTCTCTCTCCCCAGTTAATGTCACCTCTCCCAGCTCTTACTGACACCTACCTATGAGCCCCCTCTCTTTCCATTTACTGTAACCAGCATCCTCACCCACTGAGCACCGACCGACACGGGACATCCATGGACGTTAAAAAGTAGGTGAAATTTGATCAGTCCACCTTGGCCTTGATGTTAACGTTCACAGACGGAACAGACTGGACCATATGAACCTATCGTAGACGTATTTTTCACAAGTTTGGATAGCACAGTACAGGGAGTAGAGTACAGTCTAATACAATACACTAATAGAGTACAGTACAATACAGTACAGTAAAAAAAGATATAATATAGTACAGTACAGTGTATTGTACTGTACTGAACTCTACTTTACTGAAGTCTATTGTGCTGTGCTGTACTCTGTATAGTACTGTATTGAACTCTACTGCATTATACTGAAGTCTACTGTGCTGTACTCTGTATAGTACTGTATTGAACTCTACTGCATTATACTGAAGTCTACTGTGCTGTACTCTGTATAGTACTGTACTCTACTTTACTGTACTGAAGTCTACTGTGCTGTACGGTACTGTACTCTACTGCACTCTACTCTACCCTACTATGCTCTGCTCTACTGGGATGTCCAAACTTGCGAAACATGAGGAGAATGACATTCATATCCATCATTATGCATTTCTGTATAGTACAGATCAGGGACCCATGATGTCATTATGTTACCGTAACTCTGTTACCGGGTGTAAATCCACTTCACTTACTGTAGTTCAATAACCAAAAGAGATGTGTTCAAACTCAAGGTGTCATGTCACAGCCGACACCCCATTATTTCTGCGGACATCTTTGAATTTAATTAGGAGCAGATATTTAACAGAGTTTTTTTGAAAATGTGGTCATATAAAAACCTGAGGGAGATTGTACTGTTATTCCGTTACCACAGTTTGCATCTGCACAGTTCTTCCACTAAAATAGTGTTTGTACATTTTTCACTACAAATTGTTCAAAGTAATCCTTGTGCATAAAGTTGTATGGTTTGTTAAACTTTAAAAGCAATGGTTTCCTGTAGTCCGCAATCAGCTCTTTAGTCTTACTAACTTTGAGGGAGAGGTTGTTATCCTGACACCACACTGCCAGGTCTCTGACCTCCTCCCTATAGGCTGTCTTATCGCCGCCGGTGATCAGGCCTACCACCATACTGTCGTCAGCAATCATGATGATGGCTTTGGAGTTGTGCGAAGCCACGCAGTCGTGGGTGAACAGGGAGTAAAGGAGGGGAATAAGCACACACCCCTGAGGGGCTCCCGTGTTGATTGTCAGTGTGATGGAGGTATTGTTGCCTACCTTCACCACCTGGGGCCATCTCGTCAGGAAGTCCAGGATCCAGTTGCAGAGGGAGGTATTAAGATGGCGCCGACAGACATGGCAGCTCTGCTTCCAGCTCCTAAGAAACTTTGCAGTATTTCATTTTTTTGTGTGTTATTTCTTACACTATTAGCCCACAACAAGGTGAGTCCAAAAATGTCATATATGCTGCTACATAAATTATGTAATATTCCAGGGCGATATGTATACTGTAGCAAAGAAAGTAATACTAAGTGTATGTTGTGTAGTAAGCTGTTAGTAGCCCATGAGCCTCACCTTAATAATTTGGTCTATTTTCACCTCTTAATTTCGCCTACTGTGGTGCACATGTAGCCTTTAACCTGTTTTTGAGAAATATCATCATCGAATATTGTAAGAACTTTCCTTGTCTGCTTAAATGCCCCCTTTATTTATCCTACGGTTCTGACTTGGTGTACAGGGAAAATAGTGTAAGAGCAGCCCATGTTCTGCATTCTGTTGCTGTACATTTCAAAAGTGCTGAACACATAGTTATATTGACTACATCCGTCTTGACTACATCCGTCTTAGCTCGCTCATTGATGTCTTAATCAAAATTACAGAATGCCTCTTATCCACTCATCGCTCCTTTATGCCATAGCTTGTACATATCAATTGTCAGAAGAAACCAATTTTGTAAAAAAACTTCTTAAAGCTAGGCGTCCCGCTAGCGAGTCAACTTCCGGTGAAACTGGAGGGCGCGCAATTCAAAGAAATTATCATAAAAATTATGAATATTAAACATTTAGGTACATACAAGTGTCTTATATCGGTTGAAAGCTTAAATTCTTGTTAATCTAACTGCACTGTCTGATTTACAGTAGCCATTACAGTGAAAGCATGCCATGCTATTGTTTAAGGATGGCGCCCCACGTCAAAATATTTTTCCACCGGCACAGGTTTCATAAATTCACAAATAACGATTAAATATTCACTTACTTTTTGAAAATCTTCCTCTGATTTGTCATCCAAAGGGTCCCAGCTATAACATGTAGTGTCGTTTTGTTAGATAAAATCATTATTTATATCCCAAAAATGTATATCCCAAAGATTTCAGTAATCCACTCGTTCAACATACAGAGAAAGAAATCCAAAAATCTACCGCTGAACTTTGTTAAAACAAGTCAAAATACATTTCTATTGAATCCTCAGATACCCTAAAATGTAATCAAACTAATATGTTTCATACGGAAATAAGTATGTTGAATAGGAAAGCGATATTAGCAGGTGCGTCTTATCTTCATCGCGCGCGCATACACACATTTCCAAGACTGTGTCCATGTAGTAAAACTCATTATTCTTACTCGTTTTGGAAGAAACAAGCCTGAAACCTTGAACATAGAGGGCTGACACCCAGTGGAAGCCATAGGAATTGCGTTCTGAGAGCTGGATTTAATTATTTCCCTATACTTTCCATTGTAAGAGCATGGTCTCTCAAAAAACAAAATCTGGTTGGTTTTTCTTTGGATTTTCTCCTACCATATCTATTGTTATAGTCTCATACATTATTTTAACATTTCTACAAACTTTCAAGTGTTTTCTTTCCAATGTTACCAATTATATGCATATCCTGGCTTTAGGGCCTGAGCAACAGGCATTTTACTTTGGGCACGTCAGTCAGGCGGAAATTGAGAGAAAAGGACCCTAGCCTGAAGAAGTTGTCAGCCATAACAGCTATGTTTTTTAAAAAGTCAGTAAACAAGGCTGAATGAACTGTTTCGCTGCCAGACAAGGCTCCGCTACCAGCCAGGTGTAGCAGTGGTAAGGATTCACTCCATTGTGCAGTAAAGAAAGCTCTGCTGTTGGGACAGCTTTATGTAGGCCCTAACAGGTTGTGGGCACCGCTTGTCATAGTTATAGTGCAACAAAACAAATTTTAACAAAACAAATTTGAGGAAAACACTTCTGAAGTTCTATCAACACACTGACTGTAGTACTCGTGCTGGGAAAACACTCGACCACTGCAGCTGCGATTCTCTCTTCCGGCATTCCTACAAGGCCCTCCCCCCTTAGGCAAATCAGATCACGACTCCATTTTGCTCCTTCCTTCCTATAGGCAGAAACTCAAACGGGAAGTACCCGTGCTAAGGTCCATTCAGCTCTGGTCTGACCAATCGGAATCCATACTTCAAGATTGTTCACGCGGACTGGGATATGTTCCAGGTAGCCTCTGAGAATAACATTGATTATTACACGGACATGGTGACTCAGTTCATCAGGAAGTGTATAGGGGATTTTGTTCCCACTGTGACTATTTAAAACTACCTAAACCAGAAACAAAAGATAGATGGCAGCATTCACGCTAAACTGAAAGCGCGAACAACCGCATTTAACCATGGCAAGGCAACTGGGAATATGGTTGAATACAAACAGTGTAGTTATTCCCTCCGTAAGGCAATCAAACAGGCAAAACGTCAGTATAGAGACAAAGTGGAGTCGCAATTCAACGGCTCAGACACGAGACATATCTGGCAGGGTCTACAGACAATCACGGATTACAAAGGGAAAACCAGCCACGCAGCGGACACCGACGTCTTGCTCCCAGACAAGCTAAACACTTTGAGGATAAGTGCCATCGACGTGGCCCGCTCCCAAGGACTGTGGGCTGCTCTTGTTCACCGTGATCAATGTGAGTAAGACATTTAAGAGTGTTAACCCTCGCAAGGCTGCCGGCCGAGACAGCATCCATAGCCGAGCATGCGCAGACCAGCTGGCTGGAGTGCTTACGGACATTCAATACCTCCCTATCCCAGTCTGCTGTCCCCACTTGCTTCAAGATGTCCACCATTGTTCCTGTGCCCAATAAAGTAAAGGTAACTGATCTAAATGACTATCGCCCATGGCACTCACTTCTGTCATCATGAAGTGCTTTGAGAGGCTAGTTAAGGATCATATAACCTCTCCCTCAACAAAACAAAGGTGGTGATTGTGGACTTCTCCAGAGTGGTGGAGAAGCGGTGGAGAAGGTGGAAAGCTTCAAGTTCCTCAGCGTACATATCACTGACGATCTGAAATAGTCCACCCACACAGACAGTCTTCAACCTCAGGAGGCTGAAGAAATGTGGCTTAGCCCCTAAGACCCTCACAAACTTTTACAGATGCACAATGGAGAGCATCCTGTTGGGCTGTATCACCACCTGGTACAGCAACTGCATCGCCCGCAACCGCAGGGCTCTCCAGAGGGTGGTGTGGTCTGCCCAACGCATCACTGGGGGCACACTGCCTGCCCTCCAGGATACCTACAGCACCCGATGTTACAGAGAGGCCAAAAAGATAATCAAGGACTTCAACAACCCAAGCCACGGTCTGTTCACCCCGCTATCATCTAGTAGGCAAGGTCAGTACAGGTGCACCAAAGCTGGGTCAGAGAGACTGAAAAACAGCTTCTATCTCAAAGCAATCAGACTGTTAAATAGCCATCACTAGCCGGCAACCACCCGGTTACTCAACCCTGCACCTTAGAGGCTGCTGTCCTATATACATAGACATGGAATCACTGGTCACTTTAATAATGGAACACTACTCAGCAGCATACCACCCTGCATACCACTGCTGGCTTGCTTCTGAAGCTAAGCAGGGTTGGTCCTGGTCAGTCCTTGGATGGGAGACCAGATGCTGCTGGAAGTGGTGTTGGAGGGCCAGTAGGAGGCACTCTTTCCTCTGGTCTAAAAAATATCCCAATGCCCCAGGGCAGTGATTGGGGGCACTGCCCTGTGTAGGGTGCCGTCTTTCGGATGGGACGTTAAACGGGTGTCCTGACTCTCTGAGGTCATTAAAGATCCCATGGCACTTAAGAGTAGGGGTGTTAACCCCGGTGTCCTGGCTAAATTCCCAATCTGGCCCTCAAACCATCATGGTCACCTAATAATCCCCAGTTTACAATTGGCTCATTCATCCCCCTCCTCTCCCCTGTAACTATTCCCCAGGTCGTTGCTGTAAATGAGAACGTGTTCTCAGTCAACTTACCTGGTAAAATAACGGTAAAATAGAAATAAAATAAATAGTCACTTTAATAATATTAACATACTGCTTTACTCATTTCATATGTAAAATATATACTGTATTCTATTATACTGTATTTTAGTCAATGCCAATTGGAGCTAGGAACAAAAGCATATCGCTACACTCGCAATAACATCTGCTAAATATGTGTATGTGACCAATACATTTTGATTTGATTTTGATTTGATTTGACAGAGCTTGAGAGGGTCTGCAGAGAATGGGAGAAACGCTCCAAATATAGGTCTGCCAAGCTTGTAGCGTCATACCCAAGAAGACTCGATTGCTGTAATCGCTGCCAAAGGTGCTTCAACAAAGTACTGAGCAAAGAGGCTGAATACTTATGTAAATGTGATATGGGATTTTTTAACTATAAATTAGAAAAAAAATCTAAAAAACTGTTTTTGCTTTATCATTATGGGGTATTGTGTCTAGATTGATGAGGGAAAAAACGATTGAATCAGTTTTGACTGGGCTGAGCGGGAACTGTACTTCCTCAGTGGTAGGGAGGCGAGCCGGCCAGAGGTGGATGAACGCAGTGCCCTTGTTTGGGTGTAGGGCCTGATCAGAGCCTGAAGGTACTGAGGTGCCGTTCCCCTCACAGCTCCGTAGGCAAGCACCATGGTCTTGTAGCGGATGCGAGCTTCAACTGGAAGCCAGTGGAGAGAGCGGAGGAGCGGGGTGACGTGAGAGAACTTGGGAAGGTTGAACACCAGACGGGCTGCGGCGTTCTGGATGAGTTGTAGGGGTTTAATGGCACAGGCAGGGAGCCCAGCCAACAGCGAGTTGCAGTAATCCAGACGGGAGATGACAAGTGCCTGGATTAGGACCTGCGCCGCTTCCTGTGTGAGGCAGGGTCGTACTCTGCGGATGTTGTAGAGCATGAACCTACAGGAACGGGCCACCGCCTTGATGTTAGTTGAGAACGACAGGGTGTTGTCCAGGATCACGCCAAGGTTCTTAGCGCTCTGGGAGGAGGACACAATGGAGTTGTCAACCGTGATGGCGAGATCATGGAACGGGCAGTCCTTCCCCGGGAGGAAGAGCAGCTCCGTCTTGCCGAGGTTCAGCTTGAGGTGGTGATCCGTCATCCACACTGATATGTCTGCCAGGCATGCAGAGATGCGATTCGCCACCTGGTCATCAGAAGGGGGAAAGGAGAAGATTAATTGTGTGTCGTCTGCATAGCAATGATAGGAGAGACCATGTGAGGTTATGACAGAGCCAAGTGACTTGGTGTATAGCGAGAATAGGAGAGGGCCTAGAACAGAGCCCTGGGGGACACCAGTGGTGAGAGCGCGTGGTGAGGAGACAGATTCTCGCCACGCCACCTGGTAGGAGCGACCTGTCAGGTAGGACGCAATCCAAGCGTGGGCCGCGCCGGAGATGCCCAACTCGGAGAGGGTGGAGAGGAGGATCTGATGGTTCACAGTATCGAAGGCAGCCGATAGGTCTAGAAGGATGAGAGCAGAGGAGAGAGAGTTAGCTTTAGCAGTGCGGAGTGCCTCCGTGATACAGAGA
The DNA here is from genome assembly GCF_029448725.1 of Salvelinus fontinalis. NCBI lineage: Eukaryota > Metazoa > Chordata > Actinopteri > Salmoniformes > Salmonidae > Salvelinus > Salvelinus fontinalis. Next base: position 22,373,195 of record NC_074665.1, read on the forward strand.
AGAGCAGTCTCAGTTGAATGACTAGTCTTGAAACCTGACTGATTTGGATCAAGGTCATTCTGAGAGAGATAGCAGGAGAGCTGGCCAAGGACGGCACGTTCAAGAGTTTTGGAGAGAAAAGAAAGAAGGGATACTGGTCTGTAGTTGTTGACATCGGAGGGATCGAGTGTAGGTTTTTTCAGAAGGGGTGCAACTCTCGCTCTCTTGAAGACGGAAGGGACGTAGCCAGCGGTCAAGGATGAGTTGATGAGCGAGGTGAGGTAAGGGAGAAGGTCTCCGGAAATGGTCTGGAGAAGAGAGGAGGGGATAGGGTCAAGCGGGCAGGTTGTTGGGCGGCCGGCCGTCACAAGACGCGAGATTTCATCTGGAGAGAGAGGGGAGAAAGAGGTCAAAGCACAGGGTAGGGCAGTGTGAGCAGAACCAGCGGTGTCGTTTGACTTAGCAAACGAGGATCGGATGTCGTCGACCTTCTTTTCAAAATGGTTGACGAAGTCGTCTGCAGAGAGGGAGGAGGAGGGGGGGAGGGGGAGGAGGATTCAGGAGGGAGGAGAAGGTGGCAAAGAGCTTCCTAGGGTTAGAGGCAGATGCTTGGAATTTAGAGTGGTAGAAAGTGGCTTTAGCAGCAGAGACAGAAGAGGAAAATGTAGAGAGGAGGGAGTGAAAGGATGCCAGGTCCGCAGGGAGGCGAGTTTTCCTCCATTTCCGCTCGGCTGCCCGGAGCCCTGTTCTGTGAGCTCGCAATGAGTCGTCGAGCCACGGAGCGGGAGGGGAGGACCGAGCCGGCCTGGAGGATAGGGGACATAGAGAGTCAAAGGATGCAGAAAGGGAGGAGAGGAGGGTTGAGGAGGCAGAATCAGGAGATAGGTTGGAGAAGGTTTGGGCAGAGGGAAGAGATGATAGGATGGAAGAGGAGAGAGTAGCGGGGGAGAGAGAGCGAAGGTTGGGACGGCGCGATACCATCCGGGTAGGGGCAGTGTGGGAAGTGTTGGATGAGAGCGAGAGGGAAAAGGATACAAGGTAGTGGTCGGAGACTTGGAGGGGAGTTGCAATGAGGTTAGTGGAAGAACAGCATCTAGTAAAGATGAGGTCAAGCGTATTGCCTGCCTTGTGAGTAGGGGGGGAAGGTGAGAGGGTGAGGTCAAAAGAGGAGAGGAGTGGAAAGAAGGAGGCAGAGAGGAATGAGTCAAAGGTAGACATGGGGAGGTTAAAGTCACCCAGAACTGTGAGAGGTGAGCCGTCCTCAGGAAAGGAGCTTATCAAGGCATCAAGCTCATTGATGAACTCTCCAAGGGAACCTGGAGGGCGATAAATGATAAGGATGTTAAGCTTGAAAGGGCTGGTAACTGTGACAGCATGGAATTCAAAGGAGGCGATAGACAGATGGGTAAGGGGAGAAAGAGAGAATGACCACTTGGGAGAGATGAGGATCCCGGTGCCACCACCCCGCTGACCAGAAGCTCTCGGGGTGTGCGAGAACACGTGGGCAGACGAAGAGAGAGCAGTAGGAGTAGCAGTGTTATCTGTGGTGAGCCATGTTTCCGTCAGTGCCAAGAAGTCGAGGGACTGGAGGGACGCATAGGCTGAGATGAGCTCTGCCTTGTTGGCCGCGGATCGGCAGTTCCAGAGGCTACCGGAGACCTGGAACTCCACGTGGGTCGTGCGGGCTGGGACCACCAGGTTAGGGTGGGCGCGGCCACGCGGTGTGAAGCGTTTGTATGGTCTGTGCAGAGAGGAGAGAACAGAGATAGACAGACACATAGTTGACAGGCTACAGAAGAGGCTACGCTAAAGCAAAGGAGATTAGAATGACAAGTGGGCTACACGTCTCGAATGTTCAGAAAGTTAAGCTTACGTTGCAAAAAAATCTGATCTGATTGACTAAAATGATATAGTACTGCTGGCTGGTGAAGTAGCCTGGCTAGCAGTGGCTGCGTTGTTGAAAGTGAAGCTGGCTAGGTGACCTCGACAATTTCTCTAAATTTCTCTAAACTACACAATTATCATGGATACAAGGACAGCAAAGACAACTAGCTAACACTACGCTAATCAAGTCGTTCCGTTGTAATGTAAGTTTCTACAGTGCTGCTATTCGGTAGAAGTTGGCTAGCTAGCAGTGTTAGCTAGCAGTGTTGGCTAGGTAGGAGGACGGCAGCGCGGCAGGCGAAAATAGCTGGCTAGCTAACCGATAATTACTCAAAGCTACACAATTATCTTAGATACAAAGATAGCAAAGAAAACTATGTAGCTAGCTAACACTACACAAATCAAGTCGTTCCGTTGTAATGTAATCGTTTCTACAGTGCTGCTAATCGGTGGCTAGCTGGCTAGCTAGCAGGGTTGACTACGTTACGTTACGTTACGTTAGGACGAGAATACCTGGCTAGCGAACCTCAGTGAACCTCGATAACTACACAATTATCTTTGATACAAAGACGGCTATGTAGCCAGCTAAGTAGCTAGCTAAGATCAAACAAATCAAAGATAGCAAAGACAACTGTGTAGCCAGCTAACACTACACTGATCAAGTCGTTCCGTTGTAATGCACTCGTTTCTACAATGCTGCTATTCGGTGGCAAGCTGGCTAGCTAGCAGTGTTGGCTACGTTGCGTTACGTTAGGACGAAAATAGCTGGCTAGCGAACCTCAATAACTACACAATTATGTTTGATACAAAGACGGCTATGTAGCTAGCTAAGATCAAACAAATCAAACCGTTGTACTGTAATGAAAATGAAAATCAGACCGTTGTACTATAATGAAATGTAATGAAAAGTTATACTACTATTCGGTAGACGGTGGACGTTTGCTAGCTGGCTAGCTGCTGGGCAGATAGCAGTGTGGACTACGATAGACGACGAAATACGATAATTACGCAATTATCTTTGATACACAGACGGTTATGTAGCTAGCTAAGAAGAAATTGCTAAGGTTGGACAAATTAAACCGTTGTACTTAAACCGTTGTACTATAATGAAATGTAATGAAAAGTTATATTACCTGCAGAGCGAATGCAAATGCGACCGCTCGCTCCAAACCGGATGTTCAGGAAAGATTAGACCATCAAGCCAGCTAGCTAGCAGTATGAATCTGTTATTATACAGTTGTTGCAGTTATACGTATTACACAGTTACCACCCTGTTATTCCACCATCTTCCAATATCAATCCTATTACTGCTCCCACTTTCAATGCACTCAGGTCACTTTAAGCAAGGAGCCATATAATTTACTCTTAAACATAATCTGATACTTTAGCTACTTACAAAGCACATGTTTCTTTACACTTTGTTACTGCCCTCTTTAGTTTAGAGCGGTAGCTATCTTGTAACTTCAGTCTATGATAGCAACAGATAGTATACCAGACAGGAGATAATTAGAGAGACACAGTGTTCACCCTACCGTGAGTGTTGGAGCAGACAAGAGAGACATTTTAAAGGAGATTAGTGCTGACATTTTCCGTATCTCTGTGTGCGAGTGATCACACCGGCACCGCTGTGTGAGGGAGGCCCTTTGTCACTTGTACGACTCAGTGGGAGAGGGAACAAGAGATGCGATGACACCCAACCACTTGAAACAGATCAAAACCCAAACCACTAAGTCAGGATGCTCAAATTAACAATGCAGCTTCTCATTAAACTCTGCTTCCTGACTTCCTCCCAGTGCCTCTGAACGTTATACAATCTAAACAGACATATTCATATCTATGTATATCGTGAGTAGAATGAATCTGATGTAATTAGTTTCCTTTGAATAAGAATTTTGCTCATTGAAAACAAATAGCAACTTACAACATTTCTTCTCAACACCACACTAAGCCAGAAAATAAAGAAGATCACCTCCCAAAATATTATGCTCCAAAATTAGAGCTATCGCTATAGAGAACCGTTCCATTCACGTAAAAGGAACCGAGACGAGAGGGCACTATCAGCAGAGGAGGGCACGTGGTTAACCATGTGAGGGCCCCTTACAATAATAATCCAGTGCTATTGTCAAGCTGTAGAGAGCTGTTAAAAATGTATTTGGGCTGTTCAACAGTCAATAACATATTCCCTAGGGGCCTGCGGTTTTCCACTGCGCTCCTCAGTCATGTGTTAAACCTTGAACCCCCCCCCCCCCCCCCACACACACACTCAGCAATGGACTAAGTGTTATTGACTACTTACAGAGCTTAATGTTTCTCCCCGGCCTCCCCCTGGGCTATCCCTCCTCCTGATTTATCTGTGTCCGCCATGTTGCGGATGGATGAGATGGTGTTTAAATTAGGAATACGGAACGAACAGCTTGAAAACCTTATAGACTGACAGTGACGTTACAGGGATAGGTGCGGGAGCTATTTGTTGATGATAGTAAAATATGAATCTGTTGGTTGTGTATCTACTTTCCATTTCAGATCATTCACTTGTAGGACTGATGCCTCCCACTGGGCACACACTGGTTGAATCAACATGGTTTCCACGTCATTTAACTGAAATTACGTTGAACCAACGTGGATTAGACGTTGAATTGACCGTCTGTGCCCAGTGGGTTGCTTAGTACTGGCTTGCAAACGGTCTAAGTTTAAGCATACATTTTTGCAATATACGGTGCATTCGGAGAGTATTCAGACCCAGTGGTGGGCCGTCAGGGCCAGCAAGGCCTTCTCTGCTGGCCTAAACATCATCAGAATATATATATTTTTTAAATATATTTTCCCACAAATATGTATTAAATTATTCCCCAGAGTAAGAGTTATACTCTTCATTTCATAGCTTTCCTCTTGGTTGCACTGCTTCCAGCCCCAGGTTGAGATTTGGAGGGCTGGTCTTTATGTTAGATCTTTTATCCAATCATATTCAGCCATCATGTGTTGCCAGGGGTCTAAAATCTGCCCTCAGGCCTTCAGAATCAACAGTGCGGGCGCTTGTAGCTTAAAGTGAATGGAAATTAAAATTTAGTGTCAACCAATCAGCTTTAGAGCTGGCTATTGTACGCCTGCTGGCTGGCTCCAATGTTACACAGGAGCCAGCTAGCAGGCGTAGTGCGTGCACGTCTTTTGATTGGATTACCAATATTGAGAGGAAGGTCCTATGGGCAGGTCTATGCAGAACCTCAAAACTAGGAAATTGAATTTGATAAACGAATTAATTTGCGTACTACTAAGCTGTTTTTTCAACCCACAATGGCGGAAGGAGGAGAAGATATTGATTTGGTCGAGGATATAATTATAACGCCATTCTCAAGACAAACTTTTCAAGAAAAGAGAGGTCGCCCGACGCCGACGCTACAAAGCCTGTCACAGGCGGGAGAGGGGTTCGTTCACCACTTTCAAAGTTCCAACTACGAGCGCTATCAATGGCTCACAGGCTCCGAGAAGCACTGCAAACTGTACTGCTGGGAATGCCTATTATTTGCAAGTGATCGATTGGTGTTTGGAGTCACACTGGCTTTGCAAACTTGAGTTGTCTAAACAAGGCAGCAACGAGACACCAAAGTACGGCTGGGCACTTACAAGCAATGGTGCTTTTGAAAACTTTTGGGGACACCCGAGTGGATCTACAGCTCAACGAACAAGCGCGCAGGGCAACGGAGCTGCACAATGAAAAAGTGAAGAAAAATAGGGAAATATTGAAAAGACTCATTGAATGTGTCATGTTTTTGGGTAAACACTGTTTACCCAAAAATGTCAATTTTTGTCAATTTCAAGGTGACGCAACGCCTGGTTATACTGCGTTTCTGTCTAAATGTATAGTGTCTAAAGCCATGGCATCATAATGATGGTAATAAGAGGTGGATTAATTCGGGTGGGACTGTGTAGGACCTCACTGAAGGCCCAGGCCCCAGGCCCACGGCACGCCACTGTTCAGACCCCTTAACTTTTTCCACATTTTGTTACGTTACAGCCTTATTCTAAAATGGATTTAAACGTTTTTCCCCTCATCAATCTACACACAATACCCCAAAGACTAGATGGCTATCTAAAGATGGCGTAGCAGTGGGGATGTCTGTTTTGATTGTCTGGTCCTGTCCCTTGTATATATCTTCTTTCTTTGTATATATTTCGTATATATTTGTATTATTTATTAAATCTAATTTTCCATCTACGGACTGAACATACTCTCCTGCAACCCGCCTCACCCAATGTGGTATGAATCTACTATTTTTTCACTTTTGAACCGGAACCCCCTTCAGGAGCTAGCCAGCTAACTAGCTAGTAGCTAGTAGTCAGTTTGCCACTGCTAGCGGTCATCACCGTTAACCCGGACTGTCAGCCCCAGCCCAGGCAACTCCTGCCAGCCTGCACAGCGTGACATCTACCCAGAGCATATCGAACTGCTTTTCTCTACCACATCTCCGGATTCCTACCGCAAGCTCTAAACCTTTACTCCGGATCATATCCGAGTGGCTACTCCTGTCTAAAGTCTCTGTCCCGAAGCAAGCACCAGTTAGCTTGGAGCTAGCCTCAAACTAGACCCATCTTCCGGCTAGCCAAAGAGATTCCATCAAGCAATCCCTGGGCTTCAATACCTCTTCTGTCAATTGGCCTGGACCCTTTGCTGCTGACACGGAGCCCCGCCGATCCATCACGACTGATTTGCCGACATAACCGTCCGAGGGGGTTACGATAGACTCTCCCGTTGGGACGTTCAACTGAGGCCCATCTGCTTGCCTCCTGCTAGCCCCGGCCTGCTAGCGGTCTGAATCGCCTTGCCTCTAGCTCACCTAGCTACTCACTGGACTCTATGATCACTCGGCTACACATGCCTCTCCCTAATGTCAATATGTCTTGTCTACTGGTGTTTTGGTTAGTTATTTTTGTCTTATTTCACTGCAGAGCCTCCAGCCCTGCTCAATATGCCTTAGCTAGCCCACACATGCGGTGACCACACCTGGCTTAAATGGTGCCTCTAGAGACAAAACCTCTCTCATCGTCACTCAATGCCTAGGCTTACCTCCACTGTACTCACATCCTACCATATCTTTGTCTGTACGTTATGCCTTGAATCTATTCTTCCGCGCCCAGAAACCTGCTCCTTGTACTCTCTCTTCCGAACGCACTGGACGACCAGTTCTTTAAGCCTTTAGCCGTACTTTTATCCTACTTCTCCTTAGTTCCTCTGGTGATGTAGAGGTTAACCCAGGCCCTGCAGCCCCCAGCATCACTCCCATTCCCCAGGCGCTCTCATTTGTTGACTTCTGTAACCGTAAAAACATTGGTTTCATGCATGTTCACATTAGAAGCCTCCTCCCTAAGTTTGTTTTATTCACTGCTTTAGCACACTCCACCAACCTGGATGTCCTAGCCGTGTCTGAATCCTGGCTTAGGAAGGCCACCAAAAATCCTGACATTTTTTAAATCTAGAATTGGCTTTTTACAAAGCCTCCTTCACTCATACCCTCGTAAAACTGACTATCCTACCGATCCTTGACTTCGGCGATGTCATTTACAAAATAGCCCCCAACACTCTACTCAGCAAATTGGATGTAGTCTATCACGGTGCCATCCGTTTTATCACCAAAGCCCCATATACTACCCACCACTGCGACCTGTATGCTCTCATTGGCTGGCCCTCACTACATATCCATCGCCAAACCCACTGGCTTCAGGTCATCTATAAGTCTTTGCTAGGTAAAGCCCCGCCTTATCTCAGCTCACTGGTCACCAAGCAACACCCACCCATAGCACGAGCTCCGGGAGGTATATTGCACTGGTCATCCCCAAAGCCAACACATCCTTTGGCCGCCTTTCCTTGCAGTTCTCTGCTGCCAATGACTGGAACGAATTGCAAAAATCTCTGAAACTGGAGTCTTATATCTCCCTCTCTAACTTTAAGCATCAGCTGTCTGAGCAGCTCACCGATCGCTGTACCTGTACACAGCGAATCTGTAAATAGCACATCCAACTACCTCATCCACATATTATTATTTACCGTCTTGCTCTTTTGCACCCCAGTATCTCTACTTGCACATCATCATCTGCACATCTATCACTCCAGTATTAATGCTAAATTGTAATTATTTTTGCCTCTAGGGCCTATTTGTTGCCTACCCCCCTACTCTTCAACATTTGCACACACTGTACATAGATTTTTCAATTTTTCTTTTCTATTGTGTTATTGACTGTACGATTGTTTATGTGTAACACTATGTTGTTGTTTTTGTTACACTGCTTTGCTTTATCTTGGCCAGGTTGCAGTTGTAAATGAGAACATGTTCTCAACTGGCCTACCTGGTTAAAAAAAGGTTAAAAAAAAAGTAAAAGACAAAACTTGTCAAGAAGCCACTCCTGCGTTGTCTTGGCTATGGGTCGTTGTCCTGTTGGAAGGTGAACCTTGGGGTCGTTGTCCTGTTGGAAGGTGAACCTTTGCCCCAGTCTGAGGTCCTGAGCGCTCTGGAGCAGGTTTTCATCAAGGATCTCTCTGTACATTGCTCCGGTTATCTTTCCCTCGATCCTGACTAGTCTCCCGGTCCATGCCACTGAAAAACATCCCCACAGCATGATGCTGCCACCACCATGCTTCCCCGTAGAGATGGTGCTAGGTTTCCTACAGATGTGACTCTTGGCATTCTGGCCAAAGAGTTCAATCTTGGTTTCATCAGAATAGAGAATCTTGTTTATCATGGTCTGAGAGTCCTTTAGGTGCCTTTTGGCAAACTCGAAAAAGGGCTGTCAAATCACAGCAAATCAAATTGTATTTGTCACATACTCCGAATACAACAGATTTAGACCTTACAATGAAATGCTTACTACATGCCCTCAACCAACAACGCAGTTCAAGAAATAGAGTTAATAAAATATTTACTAAATAAACTAAAGTAAAAAAAAAATGAATCAATCAATTGGTAACACAATAAATGTACATAACAATAATGAGGCTATATACAGGGGGTACCGGTACCGAGTCAATGTTCGGGGGTACAGGTTAATCGAGGTAATTTGTAAAGTGACTATGCATAGATAATAAACAACGAGTAGCAGCTGTGTAAAAACAAAGGGGTGGGGGGGGGGGTTCATGTAAACAGTCCAGGTGGCCATTTGATTAGTTTAGTTGTTCAGCAGTCTTATGGCTTGGGGGTAGAAGCTGTTAAGGAGCATTTTGGTCCTAGACTTGATTCTCCGGTACCGCTTGCCGTGCGGTAGCAGAGAGAACAGTCTATGACTTGGATGAATGGAGTCTTTGACAATTGTTTGGGCCTTCCTCTGACACCAGCTAGTATATAAGTCCTGAATGTCAGGAACCTTGGCCCCAGTGATGTACTGGGCCGTACGAACTACCCTCTGTAGCACCTTCCGGTCAGATGCCAAGCAGTTGCCATAGTAGGCGGTAATGAAACCAGTCAGGATGCTCTCGATGGTGCAGCTGTATAGCTTTTTGAGGATCTGGGGACCCATGACAAATATTTTTTGTCTCCTGAGGGGGAAAAAGTGTTGTCGTGCCCTCTTCACAACTGTCTTGGTGTGTTTGGACCATGATAGTTTGTTGGTAAATGTGGACACCAAAGATCTTGAAACTCTCGACCCGCTCTACTTCAATTTCTATTTTATTTGACCTTTATTTAACTAGGCGGTGTTAATGGGGGCCTGCACAGCCCTCCTTTTCCTATAGTCCACAATCAGCTCCTTTGTCTTGCTCACATTGAGAGAGAGGTTGTTGTCCTGGCACCACACTGCCAGGTCTATGACCTTCTCCCTATAGACTGTCTCATCGGTGTCGGTGATCAGGCCTACCACTGTTGTGTCATCAGCAAACTTAATGATGGCGTTGGAGTCGTGCATGACCAAGTAGTCATGGGTGAACAGGGAGTACAGGAGGGAACTAAGCACGCACCCCTGAGGGACCCCAGTGTTGAGGATCAGTGTGGCAGTATTGTTGCCTACACTTACCACCTGGGGGCGGCTCTTAAGGAAGTCCAGGATCCAGTTGCAGAGGGAGGTGTTTAGTCCCAGGATCCCTAGCTTAGTGATGAGCTTTGAGGGCACTAAGGTGTTGAACGCTGGGCTGTAGTTAATGAACAGCATTCTCACATCGGTGTTCCTTTTGTCCAGGGGGGAAAGGGCAGTGGGGAGTGAGATTGAGATTGCATCATCTGTGGATCTGTTGGGGCGGTATGGAGTGGGCCTAGGGTTTCTGGCATGATGGTGTTGATGTGAGTCATAACCAGCCTTCTAAGCACTTCTTGGCTAGCGATGTGAGTGCCACAGGGCCGGTAATCATTTATGCAGGTTACCTTCACTATCTTGGGCACAGTGACTATGGTGGTCTGTTTGAAACATGTAGGTATTACAGACTCGGCCAGGGAGAGGTTGAAAATGTCAGTGAAGACACTTGCCAGTTGGTCCGTGCATGCTTCGAGTACATGTCCTGGTAATCCATCTGGCCCCGCAGCTTTGTGAATGTTGACCTGATTAAAGGTCTTGCTCACATCGGCACGGCGAGCGTGATCACACAGTCGTCCGGAACAGCTGGTGCTCTCATGCATGCTTCAGTGTTGCTTGCCTCAAAGCGAGCAAAAAAGGCATTTCGCTCGTCTGGTAGGCTCGTGTCACTGGGCAGCTCGCGGCTGGGTTTCCCTTTGTATTCCATAATTGTTTGCAAGCCCTGCCACATCCGACGAGCGTCAGAGCCGGTGTAGTAGGATTCAATCTTAGTCCTGTACTGACGCTTTGGCTATTTGATGGTTCGTCTGAGGGCGTAGCGGGATTTTTTTAGAAGCGTCTGGATTAGTGTCCCGCTCCATGAAAGCGGAAAATCTAGCTTTTAGCTCGGTGCGAATATTGCCTGTAATATTCTGGTTGGAAAATGTACGTACGGTCACTGTTGGGACGATGTTGTCGATGACCTTATTAATGAAGCCGGTGAATATGACTTATAAATGCCTCATGAGATTAGTTAAACTGTCACACTTCATGAGAACCCAAAATATAAGCTTGTTTTTCTCCAATGTTTGTAAACATTTATTTAACTAAGCAAGTCAGTTAAGAACAAATTCTTATATACAATGATGGCCTACACCAGCCAAATCCAGATGCCGCTGGGCCAATTGTGCACCGCCCTATGGGACTCTCAATCACGGCCGGTTGTGATACAGCCTGGATTTGAACCAGGGCGTCTGTAGTGACGCCTCTAGTACTCCTGAGGTGCTAGCACCCTCGACAACTACTGTGATTGTTATTATTTGACCATGCTGGTCATTTATGAACATTTGAACATCTTGGCCATGTTCTGTTATAATCTCCACCCGGCACAGCCAGAAGAGGACTGGCCACCCCTCATAGCCTGGTTCCTCTCTAGGTTTCTTCCTAGGTTTTGGCTCCTTTCTAGGGAGTTTTTCCTAGCCACCGTTCTTCTACACCTGCATTGCTTGCTGTTTGGGGTTTTAGGCTGGGTTTCTGTACAGCACTTTGAGATATCAGCTGATGTAAGAAGGGCTATATAAATACATTTGATTTGATTTGATTTAGTACTGAGATGCAGTGCCTTAGACCGCTGTGCCACTTGGGAGGCAATATATGCTGTATACAATAAATGCACTGATCTACCAGGCACTGTTGTACAGTAACCACTGCCATTATCATTCATTACAAATCAGTCTCAGCAAAGTCAACTCTGTGCTATTGGAATTCCACTTGAAAAAAACATTCCATATCTCCCCAGGGTCCCCAACAAACACAGTGAGGCAACAGCCAGCAATAGCCACGAAATTCCCTTGAACAAACTTGGCTAAACTGCTCTGTTTTACCCCCCCCCCCGCAGTTATTTTCTAAAGTAAAAACAAAACTGCTCCCCGATGGCGCTCTCCTAACAGCATTGTTAACTCTAATAACAGATTACAGAGTTAATTGCCTGGATCATTATAGAATTAGAGTCAGATTTATATGGATAAAGTGTTTGGCGCGTAAATTAACATTTGTTTGTGTTGGGCAGCCTTGGAAACGAAACATGCATACATTGTGTGGTACAATTGTATTCTCATGGAGGAGAGATCACATACACTCATGCATTTTACCACTTTCACATAAACAAGGCTACTGGTATTTCACTGGTGATTGTAGTCCATGTCAATGGATAAAGGTTGTTCACTGACAGTGCAGAGAGATTCTCTCATTTGTCTCCATGCCATTTGAAACAGGCCACTGTACTGTATATCTAAAGTACCCGTCAAAAGTTTGGACACACCTACTCATTCAAGGGTTTTTCTTTATTTTTACTATTTTCTACATTGTATAATAATAGTGAAGACATAAAAACTATGAAATAACACATATGGAACCACGCAGTAAGACAAAGTGTTAAAAAACAAAACATTTATATTTGAGTTTCTTTAAAGTTGTCACGTTCTGACCCTAGTTATTGTGTTAATCTTTTGTTTTGTTGGTCAGGACGTGAGCTGGGTGGGCATTTCTATGTGTTGTGTTTCTATGTTGGGTTAAAGGGTTGCCTGGTATGGCTCTCAATTAGAGGCAGGTGTTTGGCATTTCCTCTGATTGAGAGTCATATTAAGGTAGGTTGTTCTCACTGTTTGTTTGTGGGTGATTGTCGCTGTGTCTGTGTTTATTGCACCACACGGTACTGTCTCGTTCGTTTTTCCAGTTCATTGCGTGCGTCGTTATATGTAGTTTGCATGTTCAGGTCAGTCTACGTTGTTTGTTATTTTGTAATATTTCAAGTATAGTTCGTGTATAATAAATTCATTATGTCTACATACCTTGCTGCACATTGGTCTTCCGATCCCTCTCTCCTCTCCTCGTCCGAGGAGGAGGAAGAGTACGACAATCGTTACAAAAGTAGCCACCCTTTGCCTTGATGACAGCTTTGCACACTCTTGGCATTCTCTCAACCAGTTTCATGAGGTAGTCAAGTGCAGCCGCAAAAACCATCAAGCACTATGATGAAACTGGCTCTCGTGAGGACCGCCACAGGAAAGGAAGATTCAAAGTTACCTCTGCTGCAGAGGATAAGTTCATTAGAGTTAAAGTAACAGGCACATCTCAACATCAACTGTTCAGAGGAGACTGTGTGAATCAGGCCTTCATGGTCTAATTGCTGCAAAGAAACCTCTACTAAAGGACACCGGTAATAAGAAGAGACTTGCTTGGGCCAAGAAACATGGACGTTAGACCGGTGTCCTTTTTTAGATTTTTGGTTCCAACCGTCGTGTCTTTGTGAGACGCAGAGTAGGTGATCACCGCATGTGTGTTTCCCACCGTGAAGCATAGAGGAGGAGGTGTGATGGTGTGGGGTGCTTTGCTGGTGACACTGTCTGTGTAAAGGTTTTCTTCCAGGGGTGAAGGAGAGGACCAAAGTGCAGCGCGGCTAGTGTTAAACATGTTTAATACAAACACAAGTGAAACACTACAAACAACATACAAAATAACAAACCGTGAAAACCGATACAGACCTATCTGGTGCAGAACACAAACACAGAGACAGGTAACAAACACCCACAAAATCCCAACACAAAACAAGCCTCCTATATATGAGTCTCAATCAGAGACAACGACTACCATCTGTCTCTGATTGAGAACCCACACTAGGCTGACATAGAAACAGACAAACTAGACACACACATAGAATTCCCACCCAGCTCACGTCCTGACCAACTAAACACATACAAAACAACAGAAAACAGGTCAGGAACGTGACAGTCTGTGATTTATTTAGAATTCAAGGCACACTTAACCAGCATGGATGGCTACCACAGCATTCTGCAGCGATACACCATCCCATCTGGTTTGAGCTTAGTGGGACTATCATTTGTTTTTCAACAGGACAATGACCCAACACACCTCCAGGCTGTGTAAGGGCTGTTCGACCAAAAAGAAGGGTGATGGAGTGCTGCATCAGATGACCTGGCCTCCACAATCACCTGACCAATTGAGATGGTTTGGGATGAGTTTTACTGCAGAGTGAAGGAAAAGCAGCCAACGAGTGCTCATCATATGTGGGAGCTCCTTCAAGACTGTTGGAAAAGCCTTCAAGGTGAAGCTGGTTGAGAGAATGCCAAAGGTGTGCAAAGCTGTCATCAAGGCAAAGGGTGGCTACTTTGAAGAATCTAAAATATCCATTTGTTAACACTTTTTTAATTGCTACATGATTCCATATGTGTAATTATATAGTTTTGATGTCTTCACTATTATTCTACAATTTAGAAAATAGCAAAAATAATGAAAAATCCATGACTGAGTAGGTGTGTCCAAACTTTTGACTGGTACTGTATGTTGATAGGCATGGTTTTGTTGGTAGCAGCCAGGGGAGTAAATTCAGTGACTGTTTGTTGTTTGTTTCTAGACTTCAATACACTCCCCAACCTGTTTACCTGACCTTTGGGGGGGGGACCAGGACCAGAGATGGAGAAAGTCAGAAGTCAAACCCTTTCAAGCTGCTGAAGGTAAAGATGTGTAGCTACTACATTTGAAATGTAAGTCATTTAGCAGACACTGTTATTCAGAGCCACTTACTATTAGTGCATTCATCTTAAAGATAGCTGGGGTTGGTCGTCGGAGGCGCCGTAGCAGTTATTTCTTACGCAATTTAGACGCTTACAAATGAGACTTCTTGTTTTTCTTCAATGTATGATCTCAAATAAGAATAAGAAGAAAATAAGTATTTTCTGTCACATGGCTTTACTAATAGCTTTACTAACAGCCAACCTTAGTGTTGCTATGACTCTTATCACCACCGGGCCCACCTTAAAAGTGAAAACATTCGTTTTCAAAGTCACCTCCATGGAGAACAATACTCTGGAAAGGTAATGGCGCCACTGGAACAGGTTGCGGTACACAGTATTTCCCATATTTTGTCTGTGCGAGTGGTGGAGATTTATGGTGAGTTAAGACACTGAAGGAGAGAGAGGTTCTTGCACAGAGAGAGTGTGGCTTCAAAGCTTTGCCCACTGGCTGTGTCTTGTGATATTTATTTATTGAGATGATTTTGCCAGAAACCCACTGGCCTCCCCATGCCCTTCCACTCTTTGATATGCTGCTTCATTCTTAGCTCAGTGTCCTCCGAGAAAGAGGGGTCAGGGGTCGCCAAAGAGAACTCCTGAGTAAAACATGGCTCACACACTTACACACAGGGATACACACACACACACACAGCCCAGACGATGCACCGGGAGAGAGCAGGACGAGGGGAAATCAGGAATTGATTGTTGTTTAAGGGCCAATGATATGTTTCCTCTACCATGTTGAGGCCTGCACCTCACACCTAAATAACAGATTTGCGCCTTGAAACCATTACCATACATACTCAATTAGATCAGCACTGTGTGTGTCATACTGGAACTAACTCAGTGCTAAAGCCCCTAGTCTCTGGATGGGGTCTATCCCATAGTGAAGCTCAGTTGAACTTTGTGTGGAGAGGGGGACTCTCTGGATGGGGTCTATTCCATAGTGAAGCTCAGTTGAACTTTGTGTGGCGAGGGGGACTCTCTGGATGGGGCCTATCCCATAGTGAAGCTCAGTTTAACTTTTTGTGGCGAGGGGGACTCTCTGGATGGGGTCTATCGCATAGTGAAGCTCAGTTTAACTTTGTGTGGAGAGGGGGACTCTCTGGATGGGGTCTATCCCATAGTGAAGCTCAGTTTAACTTTGTGTGGCGAGGGGGACAAAAACACCCACAGGCCTGATTCGTCTCATTAAAACCTCCAAACATAAAAACGTTTGACACCTAAATATCGAGGTGTCATGACACACACGCACACTCACACGCAAACACACACACAAGTCCTAATCAAAGACAATGGCCAGTGAGTTGATGATATCACCCAGCTCGGGCCCACCCGGCACCTTAGCTGATCGTCACAAAAGTGCCGAACATGACACAATCAAATCAAAGTTCATTGGTCGCGGACACTGTTTTGCAGATGTTATAGGGGGTTTAGCCTCAATTCGTTGGGGCATGGACTCTACAAGATGTCGAAAGCATTCCACAGGGATCCTGGCCCATGTTGACTCCAAAGCTTCCCACAGTTGTGTCAAGTTGGCTTGATGTCCTTTAGGTGGTGGACCATTCCCGATACACACGGGAAACTGTTGAGACTGAAAAACCCAGCAGCGTTGCAGCTCTTGACACACAAACTGGTGCGCCTGGCACCAACTACCATACCCGGTTCAAATACACTTAAATATTTTGTCTTGCCCATTCACCCTCCGAATGGCACACATACACAATCCATGTCTCAGTTGTTTCAAGGCTTAAAAATCCTTCTTTAACCCGTCTCCTCCCCTTCATCTACACTGACATCCATAAGGGATTATAGCTTTCACCTGCATTCACCTGGTCAGTTTATGTCGTTGAAAGAGCGGGTATTCCTAATGTTTTGTACACTCAGTGTACATAGGAAGTGGGTAAAACAGTATGTAAACATTATTCAAGTGACCAGTGTTCAATGACTATATACATAGGGCAGCAGTCTCTAAGGTGCACGGTAGAGTACCTGATGGTAACCTGCTAATGACAGTGGCTGAGGTTCTGGCTTGGAGATAGAAGCTGATGAGTTCACTATGAATATATTCCCACATCCCACCCCAAATCGACCCCAAATCAACCCCAGGGGCTGGGGCCTTCTGGTTCCCATTAGGTAACATCATGACTTTATTAGGGGGTACAGTGTAACACAGCCAGTCTAGGGCCAGGGATGGACCAAGTGTGTTGTGTTTATAGGCACTATAACTTCCCAGTGGACTGACCTTTCTATAGAAACCACAATATGTAGAGTGGGGTATTTTAAACCATGTCTTCCCTTGGCAACTATTTAAGTAGCCTATACTACACTAAACAAAAATCTAAACACAACATGTAAAGTGTTGGTCCCATGTTTCATGAGCTGAAATAAAAGATCCCAGAAATGTTCCATATGAACAAAAAGCGTATTTCTCAGAAATGTTTGTTAGTGAGCATTTCTCGTTTGCCAAGATAATCTTTGGAATTGTTACATGTTGCGTTTATATTTTTGTTAAGTATATATTATGCACGTGGTATATTGTACGGCATCAGGTAAGATCGAACCCTGTCACATATTTTATTAAGACAAAGCATCCCCTTCTAGTTATAAAGTACATTTTTATGCATCATTTTCATTATTTACCTCACATCCCTATGGGCACAGACGTCAATTTAACATTTATTCCACATTGGTTCAACACAATTTAATTGAAATGATGTGGAAACAACGTTGATTCAACCAGTGGGATATTTGATGTTTTCTTCTCATAAAAAGTAATTTTACATTAAAATGTCAAGGCTGAATGGAGACTTTCTTTCAAACTACATTTGACATTTCCAGGCAATTTGAGTTATTCTGTGTTGGAGCTCTGTGCAAATTGGGGATCATTTCAGTTCATGCTCATTAATGAGAGCTAATATAAGTGGCCTCATATCCTCAAACAAACCTCTACAGTCTAGACTCTGTGGTAAAAAAAGAGAAGAAATACATCGAAGTCCATGCATGCTGATAAAATGTCCTTTTTGGCAGTTGCTAACTCTGAGAAAGTGGTCTCCACCAATGGGACCCATGTCGGAATAGTCCACAGAGGATTGAATGGGGGGAGGGTCGGGTCGAGTCGGGAAAGGTGTGTTACTCACTGCACCACAAACCATAATTTGAACCACACGGGACCCCTCGCTCATCATTTTTTTGCGTGACAGATCTCCAACATAATGCATTGTCAAATCCTTCTTTATATGGCGAGTGTGACACAACGGACACACACTCTCCATATTCAGATTTTCTCTGCCTCATAAACCAACACGGCGCTACATTCCGCTCGCCCATCAATCAACTCGTCGCCCCCTCCTCACCTGTCAATCCATTTGAATATAAGGTGGCGCTCGGATGGCTTCTGCAAATAAGCCAGGGGGAGAATGAGGTCTCACCAACCATTTACATGTGTTAGGGGCTTTAATTTTGATTGAGGAATATGCATACCTCCTGCACCAAAGTATGGGACAGCTTTTTTTCTCCCCTCAACCGGAACTTGTTCAGAGTGACCACAGAAAATAGGAAGTGAGATGAATTTGAGACATTTCCTTGAAAATTGTTTTTTTCTAAGCTTCGAAGCCATCTGTTCCATTTGCAGTTTGTGTCCTTGTAAAAATGTCTGTGAAGAAAAGTTTGAGAACCTTCAGAGAAATTTCCAAAGAAACGTCTAATGACACCACCATACACACCCCATAAGCAATTAATTTATCTGTGCTTCTGTATTAAATTAGCTCTCTTAGTAAAATCTATAATCTATACCGCAAACTCAAGACATAGAACCAATTTAACAAACACCTAACGGCCTGCCACTTTGTCTGTCATGGCCAGCGCCCCCCAGATAATGATGAATAGTGAGGACGGGGGGAGGATGGGCAGAAGAGAGCCGTGCCTTGTGAGGATGGACAGAAGAGAGCCGTGCCGTGTGGTCTACCATATGCATTAAATTCAAAAGGAGACTGGTGCACCAAAAACAAACTCCCACTGATCAATTGTAAGCAAAAAGGAGGGAGGGAGGGAAGAATGTCAGGGTCTGTTTGGCATATGTGATCAGCACATTGGCCAAATGATGTCATCCATCAGAACGGACATCGCAATTTGCCCGCTATTTCCTCATCAATCAAACTTGAGGGTTTGTACGGAGGGTAGGGAGGTGTGTGTGTGTGAGAGAGAGGGAACGGGAGAGAGACAAATGGACGGAGAGACACCAATAAGCTCCAAACTTCGGGAACATTAGCGTGGCCTAAGAAGCATAGCGCAGCAATGCGCTCAGTTAATGGAGGCCTGTATACCTTGGGCTTTGGAGTCAGTTTGGTACCTAGTATCCTCACTTACCAGGTCTATAGTTTTCAGCGTTGGTACCGTCGATTGGTGTGTGTTTGGTACATATTTGGATTTTTTTGTTGAATTCGGTTTTACTATGTTTGACATGGAATTTTGGAAAAAAATCTGTTGCAAAGTATACATAATCTTTGACATTAGCATGTGGTTTTGACTTTTGCCAGGTCATACTGTCAAATAGAATGGGTTCTTAATAACTTAACTAATGTGAAATTCATTGGAGTTGGTTAAAAGGGTTTATTTGTGTATAGAGCAACTAAGTACAGGCTATACTCATGTTATAGTCCGAGTGTGACGTGCATTTGTCTGTTTGCAGAGTGGTTGATGTAAAACCCATTTAGACTCATCTAGGCTGAGTGAGTGGCTGGGTGGTCATATCCATAAGAACGATTTATCTGTATATTTGATAAGGATTTTAGGGGACTGTGGGTTAACAAACAACTCTCTTGTTTTGTGCAAAGATATCCCACTGAGCATTTACACACCTTAAATGCACGGTCAATCATCTCTATACAAAAAAAAGACGTACAAATGTAATGCATTGCTAAAGGACAGTCATAAAGAAATGCTTTTCATTTAGTGTACTACAGTACTTTACTCATGATGCTTGTTTTGGCAGTATTTAAAGGGATACATTTGGACATATTACAGTTAGATTTACTTCAAGGTTTTTTTTTGGCCTGATTTTCATATGGAAGGTGTTTGACATTTATGAAGAATAAAAGGAGAGATAGCCAAAGTGAGGAGAGTCAAACAGGATGGGAGGATGAGAGCGAGGATAAGGGAAGCAAGTGAAATGTAAAAGGAATTGTGAAATGAAAGGTTAAGGGAGTAACAAGCAGACACACACACACACACATTGTCATTCAACCTCAGCTATAGTGAGTGCTGGCATCCACTCGGGCTGGGAGCGGTTCTAAGAAGGGTTCTGTGTGCCAGTTCTACCACAACACCCCAGTGGGTCTCCGTTCCATCTCCCATCTGCTTCCCTGCTCATAATCTAGCTCCGAGGCAGCCACCTTCCCCAACATGACTCACACACAGAAACACAGTTTCATCTATGTGCTGATGACGCAGTTCTAGACTTGTGTGAAGCCCACACACACAGTGGGGTTTATAGCTTTACCTTCCTTTTCTTGACTGATAGAGAGGAGGTAAGAGAAGCGCTGTTCTCTGGAGAGAGAGGCGCCTTAAATCAGTGGTACAACTTTGCACTTTTTTGTATGTGCTTCTGTTTTTCAACGCCAAACCCACCACTGGTGTGCGTGGCCAAAGAGCTCTATTTTCATGTCATCTGACCGTAGCATCGGTTCCAATCCAAGTGCCAACGGCGTTTATCAAACTCCAGGAAGTGCTATGGTCAGATGACATGAAAATAGAGCTCTTTGGCCACGCACACCAGTGCTGGGTTTGGCGTTGAAAAACAGAAAAGTACCTCAATACCTACGGTAAATTATAGTGGTGGATCTTTGATGTTATGGAGCTATTTTGCTTCCACTGGTCCTGGGGCTCTTACTAAGGTCAACAACATCATGAACTTTACCCAGAACCAGGACATTTTAGCCAAAAACCGGGTTGCCTCTGCCAGGAAGCTGAAACTTGGCCGCAAGTGGCTCTTCCAGCAAGACAATAACCCCAAGCACACATCAAGATCCACAATCCATCTCAGTCTCCGGACATGAACCCCATTGAAAACCTGTGGTTTGAATTGAAGAGGGCAGTTCATAAGAGCAGATGAAGGATATCAAGGATCTGGAAAGATTCTGTATGGAGGAATGGTCTCAGATCCCTCCCAACGTGTTCTCCAATCTCATAAAACATGTTAGAAAAAAGCTCAGTGTCGTTATCCTTGCAAGGGGAGGGTCCTAGAGTACTGAAAACAGGGGCGCCAATAATTCACCCCTATCTTTGAGAGTTTTTTTTATTACTTGTTAAATGAAATCTCTTTCTCTGACCAATTATGTTATTATTTTGAGCATACAACATAGCTCAGTATTTTTATTGTTAATTTTATACAGTCTTTTTTGCTCATCTTTATCAAAGGTGCCAATACTTATGGACCAGTCTGTAGATCCTTCTCAAGGAACATCAGAGGAACGTCATCACGTAAAAGGCATACAAACAGGGGGGAGTGAAGAGTGAAGAAAAAGAAGAGGCAGATAGATATACGTCTCTCCTGTCAAAGAGCAGACGTGGTGATGAAAATGCTGCTATGCTTGCTGCCACAGCCTCCCGGTGACACAAAAAGAGACAATTGAGTTGTCTGCTCCATGAGGTCAGAGGTCAAACTCATCCTGTCAGGATGACATAGGCGGCGAGCAGCGGGGTGGAGTCAGGGGGTGAGACCTGTTGATTCGCCGAGCTATGATGGAGTGTGACGCTCGCCGTTGAGCTATGAGGGAAATCAGTGGTGACACGAGGAGACTCGGGGTGGCCGCGTAATTCTGTCACCAGCTGACAACCCGACAGACGCACGGCCCTGAGCGAAAGAGGGAAAGAGAGTGAAGACGGGGAAGGGATAGTGAGAGTGTAAGATGGTGGAAGTAGGTACAAGACAATAGAGCGAGCTGGTGGGAGGATGAGTGTGTGAATAGCTGAGAGGCGTGTGGTCAAAAAGAGTCTCGCTGTATCCAAGGATTCAAGATGCTGAGAATGTTTGTCAATTCAAATCAAATCAAATGTTATTAGTCACATGTGTCCCAATACAACAGGTGTAAACCTTACAGTCAAATGCTTACTTACAAACCCCTAACCAACAATGCAATACAAATGAGAATAAGAAACAAAAGTAACAAGTAATTAAAGAGCAGCAGTAAAATAACAATAGCGAGACTATATACAGGGGGGTACCGGTACAGAGTCAATGTGCGGAGACACCGGTTAGTTGAGGTAATATGTACATGAAGGTAGAGTTATTAAAGTGACTATGCATAGTTGATAGTTGATAGCAATAGAGAGTACCAGCGGTGTAAAAAAGGTTGGGAATGCAAATAGTCTGGGTAGCCATTTGATTAGAAGTTCAGTCTAATGGCTTGGGGGTAGAAGCTGTTTAGAAGCTTCTTGGACCTAGACTTGGTGCTGCGGTACCGCTTGCCGTGCGGTAGCAGAGAGAACTGTCTATTACTAGGGTGGCTGGAGTCTTTGACAATTTATAGGGCCTTCCTCTGGCACCGCCTAGATTAGAGGTCCTGGATGGCAGGAAGCTTTGCCTCAGTGATGTACTGGGCCGTACGCACTCCCATCGTTTTGTGTTTATACGAGTGTATCGGAGGACTTCTTGGCCTTGAGAATTACATCTGGAAACCTTCATGGAAGCTTTCATGATGAATCAATATAATATTGTTGACATGTAGGCAGTATGACTATGATACTGCATCAATTTTTTTCTGATTTAACTAGGCAAGTCAGTTAAGAACAAATTCTTATTTTCAATAACGGCCTAGGAACAGTGGGTTAACTGCCTTGTTCAGGGGCAGAACGACAGACTTTTACCTTGTCAGCTCAGGGATTTGATCTTGACAACCTTTCGATTACTAGTCCAACACTCTAACCACTAGGCTACCTGCCGCCCCAATGGCTGTGGATCAGCCATTTGCAATTCTGCTTGTACATATTTTTACATTCCTACAAATCTTAAATACTAGTAGTAGTAAATATATTTTTTCATATCAGGTACACTGTTACTGTCCCTGAGACTTTAATTTATACTACAATACAGTTACAGATAATAGCTTTATTCATCCACGCCCAAGCACCGAACCATCACAGCTAAGCAATACAGTCAAACAATTATTTTGATTTATGAAGAGAAATGACCTTACACTGTTTTCATGTGTTTTATTTCTATAGTTTATCCATGCAAACCTCACCCAAGCCCATTTTCATGGACAACAAACATGGTGTGTGTGTGTCTGTCTGCCTCCTCTCCCTAGTCACTTTATGTTTGCTTATTCATATCTTTGTTTTGGGCGCTCTTTTTGCCTTTTGATATTTGTCAATATGGGCTTGACCTCAACAGACAAACCCTCCTCTCTGATGTTCAACCGGCAATAGCCTTGAAAACAGACCTTTAAATTAAACGAGGGAGAACACAGATTGTTGTATAATTCATCCGGCCCCCCGCAGAGAATCCTCTGTGCCGTCGTGTTACTGTCTAGATTAGAATTTCCTTTTGTTGCCAGTGCTTGTATGATACACAATGTGGATCCTGCCAGGGCCCAGTAAATTACCTCTTTAAACATTAATTTGCCTTAACCAAGAAGAGAGGAGGGAGAAAGGAAAAAACTTGATTTTATATACACTGAATAAGTTAATAAAAAGGGGTTTTCCCCATGCACATGTTTTCCCCCTTCTTCTCTACATACTTTCATCATTCAGATGAAAATCCCCCCACAAAATAGAGAGGGGGAAAAAAACTACAGAAAGAGACTGAGAATGTGTGCGTGTGCAGAAGTACAACAACAAAAAAGAGAGGGAGAGGAGTGGAACGAATTGGAGGTAGGGGGATGAGAGAGGGAGAGCGAGAGAAAGAGAGAGAAACAGCGAGAATGGAATGATGCGCCTCATAGGCCTCGCTCGTGCCTCCCAAAATATCCAGCCCTGAAAATGTAAAAGCCAGGCGGCGACGGACGCCATTCCCCAGAGAGGCTCTACTGGTATCATTAGCGAGGGAAACGGCGGGCTCAAGTGGCGTACAAACTTCAGCAAAACGTCAAGAGAGAGAAACGCACATGCAGAGCAGCTCTTTTTCTCCCCTTCTCCCTTTTTTTTCGCTCTCCATCTCTCTTTTCACGACTTCTTTTTGGTGTGTTCAGACTCACACTCTCAACCAAATTAGTATTTCTGAAAATAAAAGTCAGGACAACTTTAAACCAGTGAAAAGAGAGGAGAGAAGAAAGGAAAAGAGAGAGGGAAGGAAAGAGCGATTGGGTTGGGTTTGTGTCTTTGCTGTGAAGTCGAATCCCTCTCTTCCTGCTCCTTTTGAGATCTGCGGTTTCCGTCGTCTATACCACTCTGACTCATCTCCACACTATGGATAGGCCTAATAATGAAAGCCAAGCAGATTGGCCAACTCATTAGGGTGTCAGGACAGCTCATGAAAATGAGGAAATTAGGAAACGTATACCGCAGCAGTTGTATCCGAGATTTACATACAGTTTGTCTCTTAAGCAACATTCTGAGCCGACCTTCATCTATGTGGTATGGATTGATTGTATGATGAGTTACAAAACATTACACACGCACGCAAACACGCACGCACGCACGCAAACACACACACACACGCAAACACACACACACACACACGCAAACACACACACACACGCAAACACACACACACATCAAGTTTAAACACTATACAATTATAATATCTCATAAAACTGAAAGTTTAGACATTCTACAATCCATCAATAAAGTCTCACAAAAACTAGCTGTGTCAGAACGTGACCCTGTTACAAGGCAGGAATAGGTTAAATGCACAACTTTACCTTGTTACAAGGCAGGGATAGGTTAAATGCACAACTTTACCCTGTTACAAGGCAGGGATGGGTTAAATGCACAACTTAACCCTGTTACAAGGCAGGGATAGGTTAAATGCACAACTTAACCCTGTTACAAGGCAGGGATAGGTTAAATGCACAACTTAACCCTGTTACAAGGCAGGGATGGGTTAAATGCACAACTTAACCCTGTTACAAGGCAGGGATGGGTTAAACGCACAACGTGACACTGTTACAAGGCAGGGATAGGTTAAATGCACAACTTTACCCTGTTACAAGGCAGGAATAGGTTAAATGCACAACTTTACCCTGTTACAAGGCAGGGATAGGTTAAATGCACAACTTTACCCTGTTACAAGGCAGGGATGGGTTAAATGCACAACTTAACCCTGTTACAAGGCAGGGATAGGTTAAATGCACAACTTAACCCTGTTACAAGGCAGGGATAGGTTAAATGCACAACTTAACCCTGTTACAAGGCAGGGATGGGTTAAATGCACAACTTAACCCTGTTACAAGGCAGGGATGGGTTAAACGCACAACGTGACACTGTTACAAGGCAGGGATAGGTTAAATGCACAACTTTACCCTGTTACAAGGCAGGGATAGGTTAAATTCACAACTTAACCCTGTTACAAGGCAGGGATAGGTTAAATGCACAACTTTACCCTGTTACAAGGCAGGGATAGGTTAAATGCACAACTTAACCCTGTTACAAGGCAGGGATAGGTTAAATGCACAACTTAACCCTGTTACAAGGCAGGGATAGGTTAAATGCACAACTTTACCCTGTTACAAAGCAGGGATAGGTTAAATGCACAACTTTACCCTGTTACAAGGCAGGGATAGGTTAAATGCACAACTTTACCCTGTTGCATGACAATGATGGGTTAAATGCACAACGTGACACTGTTACAAGGCAGGGATAGGTTAAATGCACAACTTTACCCTGTTGCATGACAATGATGGGTTAAATGCACAACGTGACACTGTTACAAGGCAGGGATAGGTTAAATGCACAACTTTACCCTGTTGCATGACAATGATGGGTTAAATGCACAACTTGACCCTGTTACAAGGCAGGGATGGGTTAAACACATAAATTGACCCTGTTACAAGGCAGGGATTGTCACGGATCCCTCCGGAACTTTCATTACGCACACCTGGCCCCTATTCCCAGTAATTAGTGATTGTATAAGTGTGCCCTTGGTTTACCAGTGTTCTGTCGATTATTTTTCCCATGTCCGTTGGTGGTGTGAGGACCTAACCGTTGGTGCAGCTGTTATGCTGCGTGCTATTTATTTTGTGTATTACGGGTATCGTCCCGTGTCGGTCAACAAGGTTTACCCTCGCTCTTCTGTTTGGGTACAGCCCAGTGTTTTTGTATACGTGTTTGTTTTGGGTGTATTAAAAACCCCTATTGTGTATTCCTGCGCCTGTCTCCAAAATCCTTTATACCAGCGTGACAGCGATGGGTTAAACAATGCAGTGCAATCAAGAGCAATCCAGCACAGCCTCAGATGATTGGTTTCAAACTGGAGCCAAATATGGTCTTTCTCCATGGTACAGTCTGTCAGAGCCATAATTACAAGTTAGAGTTAAATAAACAAACAGCTGTAGTCCGGCCGCCCCTTCAGAAGCTATTTGGTTTGTGCTGTCTGAAGATTCTGCTGCCTGCTGGCACAGTTCTGGAAGGCATAGGAAAACAAACACACTGTAAACACACTGACTCAGCTCACATCCATTCATTCATACATGTATAGTATAGCTACTACTATGCAAGCAGTCATCATATGTACTAATGATATATCTCATAAATAGATCAACATAAATATACAAACACAGACTCAGACATATTACGACTGTACATATAATTTCAGTTGTATATAGACACATTCTATAGACCTGAAAGACATGGCTATAATTGGTTGGGCCCGGGTTTCTAAAAAAGGGCGGAAATGCTGAAATAAATACACAATCTCTCGACCAAACTAACAATTTACCCTTCTTTTTTTAAAGGGCACTTCAAAAGATTCGGTGAGCCTCTGGGCTAACCAATGGTACTGAGTGGTGCTAAACTTGGATTGTGTCAGGTTTTTTTCCCCACTCCCATTTTAGAACAGAGGGAACAAGAGAAGGAAGGAAGAGAAAAAAGAGAGGGAGAAAGGAGTGCTCTGTGATCAGGGAATTCAGTCCAATAGAATAGAGCATTGTTGCCACCTCAACAAAAAAACATGTTTGTGGCCTTCCACTACAAGCCCAGACAAGATATTGAACACTGTCTTCCTCTCTGAAACGAATGCAGTTCATATGTTTAAATCAAATCAAAGTTTATTGGTCGGTTATATTTACACTGTTTGGGGTCCAATCTCAGCCCTACAACCATAGGAAATACTGTTAGACCCAATGGGCATCACTCAAAAGGTCAAAGGTCACAATTCACGATTTGATTGGTGTCATTCAACCGGCTTTATTAGCTATAGTTAATAATGCACTGATCACGTTAAC
Organism: Salvelinus fontinalis; assembly: GCF_029448725.1. Classification (NCBI taxonomy): domain Eukaryota; kingdom Metazoa; phylum Chordata; class Actinopteri; order Salmoniformes; family Salmonidae; genus Salvelinus; species Salvelinus fontinalis. The sequence continues at coordinate 22,399,995 of NC_074665.1, forward strand.
GTTGTCATATTATTGGTTTGTGCTAGAATATATTGTGGGAAGCCAATCCATTAGATAAGCCCAACAGTAATAGGTATCGTTATCAAAGGGAAGAGTTAAACTGTGGCTGCTTGGATATGCTCTCCGCTGTTTATTGTTTAAAGTGGAGCTTTATGCACAGGAGGTGATACCAACACACTAACACTCCCTTTCAACACAAGTGGGGCCGCATGACATCAAATGTGTATATTAACTAACCTCTCCACAAACCAAGGGGATTCATCTTCAGTGCTGTGTGTTTGGGTGTGCGCGCATGTGGGTTTCAGAAAGTGATTTTATGTAGTCTAAGAACAAAACTGAAGTGAATAAGTCCACACTATTTTTAACTCAGTGCTCCTTAGATGTGATATTTCCCTAGTGACTTTTCTCCCTTACCTGAATTTGCATTCAAATGTCATTTTTTCACCCATTTTTTTGTAGTCTACAACTACAGACTTACAGAAGATAAAGACAATGATATTCTTAAATAAAATACCACACACATCAAAGAGTCATGTTCGAAAAACAAAGAATTCCGTGCCTCCTCAAGAACTGAACAGATAAGTAGGCTAGGTCTCCACGACTCAAAGTGATTTCCTGATGTGGCTAAAAACTTTCCAATTACACGATGACAGCTAACCATAGATTCGTGAAGACTAGCAGCCGAACCTTTTGGCATCTAAAAACAGAAAGACCCAAATCAAAGTCCCCCTTCAACTCAATCACTCTCGCTGCGCCTCAAAAACACTAATATTCACTTTCCTCCCTCCTTTCCTCACTCCTTTTTTTTATCCTTGTGTGAAACATTCTATATCCTTTGAATTTGCTGTTTAAATGATTAGCACGCCACCTCCGCGGAGACGGCGAGCGATGGTGCGAGGAGGGAGGAGAGAGGAGAGAAGGGAGAGCGCGTCTCCCGCTGCGCGCGCCGGAATGCATGAGCCCGGGCCCGTCACTGAGATGGAGCGCGATTACCACACATCAATGCATCCTCTCAACTTTATTGTACACCTGTCTTTACCTATGTCCCCTTCCCTTAATTATGGCAACTTTGGGTCATTTTTTCGTTAACCTGGGTAGGCCTAGAAGGAGTAGTCTCCATGGAGACTATTTCCCATGCAGCGCACATGGGGACATTAGGGGTTACAGATACTGAAGAATTAGGTTTTTCTTAGTGGTTTCTTCGTGGTTACTAAGAAACCGGACACAGTAAGGGACTATGACAACATTGTAACAATTCTGAATAAACAGGCTACTTGAAGGACAGCATTGGATGTTGATCAAATCCTACCAGATCCTACCAAAGGATGAAATAGCCACACAATCGAAATAAGTAAACTTCAGAATGCTTCAGTGTTAATACCTGGAATGGTTCACTTTCAATATTTACCTTAAACTGCATAGCCCGACTTCAGTGTCACCTTCATTCCATTCAGCAACATCCAATGCATCCAAGGAATGCAAGTTATTATGGAAAAAGGTTTTATGTCCTTTGAGATATTGCATGATCACAAAACAAGATGTGTATAATTATGTAGTCCTATATATTGTGCGTTGCTCTGTGTTGGACACAGTCCCATACCAACTCATTGCATTGCATTAAACGGGCTTAAATTCTCTCTCCATCATTCAATGAATTAGGCTCTGATGCAGTCATCTCCCCCCAATTGATCACACCGTATGCTTGCCTTTGCTGCAAACATCGGTCTACACTCCCATAGTCTATTGAATTCTATAAGAGCTAAGTTATTTCACATAGCCTATAGCGAGCATCAATAATAGCTCCAAATGATATTCTATAGGGAGAAAGACACAGAGGCACAGACGGCGCACAACAAAGTACATTATCTAAATAACGTTAGGAATTGCAACAGAAAATACTATATAACACATATAGGCTGGCGCTAAAACAATATAATAAGTATTCATTGAGGAAATAGCCGACAGAAAGCAGTTTGAGGTGTTTCGGGATTGGGCAAATTCCGTGAAAAATAACACACAGTCAATCTGGTTATCCTATTTCCTATGCTCTCAAAATGCACAAAATAAATTACCATTTTGATAATAAAACCAATATATGGGCTACTGAAAACCACAATAGCCTAATAACAATTGCCTAATAACAATAGGCTAGCTTATTAACGATAATAATATTAACATGCCATTGGAGAGCATTAAACATTGTATTATGTTAGTAAGAGTATGGAAACCTTCTTGATGAGAAGCTATTTAAAAAGCTATTTTAGGCCATAAAGTCATAAAATCCATTAAAGCCCCACTAAAGGCAAACCTAAATCCATCCTCTCTAAATTCTACCATGTGCTGCAATGATTTGCGAATGCATCATTAATAAATAATCTTAATAAACATATTTACTGCACGGAAAGTATTGGTCAAATGTCTAGGTCTACACTATCATATTTCTTACTGTTAGCCAGCATATTCGATTTCACAAACATGTAGACCCTAATAATAAACCTTTAAAAAGTGCTTTAAGATTAAAAACATATTTTTTTAAATGCGCCTGTCCTTAGCGTCAATAGTCTAATTACGTGCAGGCCTAAATTGTATAGCCTACGTTCAAAAGTTAACAATGAATCACCATGCCCATTGGCATAGTTTTTGTAGATGTCTTGAGACACAGGCAAACAAAGTAATCAATCGTCTCTTGTGATAGAGCTCTGGTGCTGATGCGGGTTCAACGTGTGCATGTCCCTTGTACTCTACCGCCACCCGGTGGTCACAAGGGAGAAACCACTTATTCTCCAAGGAAGCTCCGTTGTCTGTTGTTACACATGAGAGGATGCCTCAGTTCTTATCCTATATCAAATGTGATGATTGTATTTTATAGATTCATCCCATCGGCCCAGAAGGCAAAAATGTGTCTCTTCACATCATTCTCTGTCTCCTCTTCTCCCTTTGTCCAACCTTGACTCAGGGGTAGACGTAACATAGTACATGTGAATCCAGGACACTCCAATTAGTATGATAAGTTACTTTATGTATGGTATGTATTAATTTGTGGATGTCCACCATCCATTTTGTATTTTGTATGATGTTACGAATTACAATTTGTATGATACATTACAAATTGCAATTAGTACCATATGTTGCGAATTTGAAACACATAGTATATGTCACTACTGTGATTATTATTACTTGACCATGCTGGTCATTTATGAACATTTGAACATCTTGGCCATGTTCTGTTATAATCTCCACCCGGCACAGCCAAAAGAGGACTGGCCACCCCTCATAGCCTGGTTCCTCTCTAGGTTTCTTCCTAGGTTTTGGCCTTTCTAGGGAGTTTTTCCTAGCCACCGTGCTTCTATACCTGCATTGCTTGCTGTTTGGGGTTTTAGGCAGGGTTTCTGTACAGCACTTTGAGATATCAGCTGATGTAAGAAGGGCTATAGAAATACGTTTGATTTGATTTTGATTTGATGTTATGGATCCCAATTTGTTGTGGCTAATGTTAACTAGGTGGCTAAGTGGCTAACGCTAACGTTAGCTAGGCTAGGGGTTAAGGATTAAGGTTAGGGTTAAGGTAAGGAGTTAGGTTAAAGGGTTAAGGTTAGGGTTAGAGTTAGGGGAAGGTAAGCTAACATGCTAAGTAGTTGCAAAGTAGCTACAAAGTAGTAAGTAGTGCAAAGTTTCTAATTAGCTAAAATGCTAGTTGTCCGTGATGAGATTCTAACACCCCAAACCTTTGGGTTGCTAGACATTCGTGTTATACGCCCACGCATCCACCCTCCTACTTCAGTTTTTGCCTTAAATTACCTTCTGTATTTTGAACCATACCAAACGTAAGATATCATATTACAGTAATTTGAGTGTCTCCGATTTACATTTACTATGTTACGTCTAGTCTATGAGACCAGGCTGCTTTGTCAGTTGCATGACAGTGAAACCTCTTAATAATTACTCAAATAATTAACTTTCTTACAAGTAGGACATAATACAATGGAGAAAAAGAGAAATGAACTCCATGTCTGTTTATGCACCACTTCATCATTAAAGTAAAGGCAATGGGAGCCCAATGCGATAATCTGCATAATTGAATAGAGCAACTGAGTTATACTGAGGTAAAGCTGCGATTTTTCTGTCTGGCGACTCCTGAGAGTCCATTCTTCTCTCTGTACTAACGTCATCATTAGACCCCATTTCACCTGCACTATACATAGAGTAAGCTCATTACTGACAGAAATCTCTTTATTAATGTCCCCCCATTTTCCCGGTTCTCTTCTAATCTTGGTTGGCACAAATTATTCCATTTCAATTTCACAGAAAAAAATCTGGAGGTAAAATGAAGAACACAGCTAAGGGACATGGCCACAGTGTGTACGGCGATAGGCATGCCAAAAGAAAGAATGAAAGAAATAAAAGGGCTTTCTTCCTGGTGATATTTATGCCAACAGCTGTCACAGGCAATGCTCTGTGTGAGCATGCATCGTCTGTGTGCGTTACGACATGTGTGTGTGTGAATATATATTCATGTTGTACGTGTGTGCGTTTTCATCATGTGTACTGCCCAGCCTCCTCATTTCCTGCTATTTATTCCACGCCATTGTGATTAGTGATGACAGGTGTAGCCTCTTCACCCCACATCGCTCATATCAGTGTATAAACCTGTATCCTGTCTGTCAGAGTGCTTTTTGGTCCCTCACCACCACCATGAATCACGCCGTGCAGTGCATGTTGGAGACATAGGCAGAAACATATATATCTGTGCAGTTGGATGGTCTTTTCTGTTGTTCAGTTGACTCTCCCTGGGTATACCCTGAGGACTAAGCGCATTGTTTCATGAGGAGAGAGAGAGAGAGAGAGAGAACATCTCACCTCCCTCATCTCTGGCAAAGTACAGGTAGAGCACAGTGGAAATAAGCAAACCTGGAGAGAGAGAAAGGAGAATGAGGAATAACACAATAGAAACCCTGAGAGGAGGAGGAGATTGGAAAATGTGTTTTTATCACCCTCCGTACAGTGTTCATTTGATTTATCACACTTCGTCAAGCCCAGGTGCCGATTTACAGTGTGGACCTTGAAAAGGACAAGGTCAGTTGAAAAAAATTGGGACTACTCAAACATCCGAAAAAGTAATTACCCGGAAATGAAAAAGAAAATAGTAAAGATTCCTTCATCCAAAGGAAATGTGGAAATGACAATTACAGAGAAAGAGAGGACAGAGGGATAACATCATACATTTGACGTCTGTAACTTTTGAGCCTTATACGTAATCCAAATTCGATCAAAAACCGAGAAGCAAAATGTTCTCCTTGAAAGTAATATCAGAATACCAGAACGCTGAGACTCTTATGGTGCAAGCTCCCCAAAGGCATAGACTGGATAAGACATAGACTGGATAAGACATAGACTGGATAAGGCAGAGACTGGATAAGGCAGAGACTGGATAAGACAATGACTGGATAAGACATACACTGGATTGGGTGTATTAGTGCTTATAAATTGAAAGTCACATCTTGCTGAACAGCCTATTCTCATTTCAATATGCTTATCATTTTGATCCACGGTGCCCCCTCACCAAACAGCTACAACCTAGGCTATAGCCCGTGGGCCTCTACCTGCTCTTATCAACTTCTAGTTACTAGTTACTATGTACTGTATACCTCCCACCTGCTAACACTCTTCAGTCCACATTAGATCTCAATGCTCTCTGAAGCCATGTAAAACCTAGCTGGGGAACGCCTCCATACAAGAGTACGGAGTTGAGCGTTCTTCAGCCATCTAAAACCGGACTTGGGTCTACAGTACTATCCCCAGTCTAGACCCTCTCAAAACAGGGTTCGGTCTATGTGCTGTCCAAATCGTCTAAAAACCAGACCTGGTCTAGCCCCTCAGTCTCCAAAAAGCCAGAGAAGGTCCACTTTCCCTCCAAAACCATCCCAAAGCCAGATTTGGTTTGCTGGCTCTGTCTCCCTCTCTATACATCTCCCTGGTAGAAAGTCTCTGTGTTGCTGGTCTGATTGGCTGACTGGCTCAGCTCAGTGCACGAAGATATGATCTTTCTATTTGGCCAGCGGCAGGGCTGCTCTCTATCCCCGGTTACCTCTGGAGGGGTTTTATCTGGCCTGCTGATAGGAATGTTTTCCTTGCCCGACTCCCTCAGTTACTATTAATAATGGGAGTCAAGGCTGCGTGCCCCTCCACCGGCAGTCTGGCGAGACCAACGCTACTCTCGTAAACAAGATTGGGTCGTTTACTTTTACGTTTCCTCTGTCTGTCTGTGTGTGTGTGTGTGTGTGTGTGTGTGTGTGTGTGTGTGTGTGTGTGTGTGTGTGTGTGTGTGTGTGTGTGTGTGTGTGTGTGTGTGTGTGTGTGTGTGTGTGTGGCTGTTACTTACACAGTACCTTCTATCTCTAATATCACAGACAAAAAAGCTAAATATTCTCAAGCCATTCTATATTCCTTGTCCATTCTATATTCCTCTATATTCCAAGAAAAGTCAAAGTGTTTTATGATAAGTGTCTCCATAACTGCCCTTGGCCCTCAAGAGTTTAGCAGCCATGTTGCTAGTGACTGACGTCTTCAGCTCCATCTAAGCCTGCAGGACAGCGGGTGCATACCTAGCATTTCCCAAAGCATACAATGGCCAAGACGTCATTGTCATCTGCGTCTAGCATGATTCTGTTACTGGGCCGTGTGGTGTAAGCTTTCTCCCCCCCTGTTGCATCGCTGCCGACACATCTGCTGTTGGATAGCTGCCAGGTAAACTTAATACTTGAAAACTTTGTGGCATAAAAATATGCGCTGGGGTCTATAAAAGCGGCACTAAATACTGTATGAGACAGACAAAACTCTTTGCCGATGCTGGGGGTAGTACGGCAAAGAGTACGCAGCTATAAGTCATAGATCACTGTCAGAATTTGGCCAGGAGAGAACATTCTACATGGTTCTTCATTCATAGCGTGGTGGGAAAGGCTTGAGCTCTCTGCATGGCTGAAACATCTGTAAGCAGTTGCAGAGAGGGGAGCCCAGAGGAAAACATTTACCTAACAGAATACTAATTCTTTCAGGCACTCGTGTCAGCACTTTGTAAATAAACAGGCACATATGTTATGTTTTTTTTCAAGGCAGGTCTGGGAGAGCCATTTTGCTATGGCAATCTGCTGTATCGACACATGGTCTTTTTGAGTGACATTACAACACTCTATCTCCCTTTTTCTGCCTCCCTCTCTAACCTCGCCAAGTCCCCTTAATCACTCACTCTCTCTCCCTCTAGTGCCCCCGTCTCCTCTCTTCTCCCTCATGTCTTTGTATCAGGTCTTCGGTCTTCCCCATTCCAGCCCTCTGCCCTCCTTCAAGCATCTGTTCCTGTGTCTTTCCCTCAGTATCGTACCCCTTTTCCATTTCGTTTTTTGGCACTGTTTCCAGACACGGTGTTTAACCTGTGCTAAATGGCCACACTTGTTACAAAACTGCTAGCATTATCAAAAAAAAACGAGCCTGATTTGAACATGTTAACCATTTACCGCAGTGGGCTAAATCAGGGTCACACAGAGTGATTCTTGGTAGTCTTCCACAAATCTAATTTGAAACAAAAGTATACACCTCACACACACATGGATATGAGCTTTAAAAAAAGAAGACACCTGTTCCATGTCAGATATAGAGTTGAAATGTATTTCATTTTCAGTTTGCATCCCGATATTACACTTCATATACATCACAGAAGACTGAAAAAAAAACAAAAAAAAAAAACATTTGACATAAAAACACCAGAATTTGGGCATTTAAAAAATGAACAATGTTAATTAATGATGAAATTATGAATAATATTAACATACCACCCATGAGTCCAGTAGAGGGCGATATGGTCATTTGACTGCAGGAAAGGGGTCTACACAATAATATGATCAGCCTAGATGCTGGTACAGTTTGACATATATACTGCCAGACATTTTATCTGAATTCAACCAGATGTGAAATACAGCCCCATCCCTCCCAACGCTTTCCTGTCACCTAACAACAACTTTCTTTTTTTTACGATGAATAAACATGTATGTTCACTTGCCTATAAAGTCAACAACCTCCCTCTGAGCTACACTTTACAAGCGTAAAGGAGCACAAGAAGTCTTCAGTGGCTAAGAACCTCGGCCCTCTAGCACCTCCCTCTTTAACTCACGACAAAGGGCTTTTATGTTTCTGCAATGAGTATCTGTGCACCCGTCTTCAGGATAGCTGAACTAGATTTATAAGCTTGTCAGACACCACTACCCCTCTATTTTTCCAAAAACCCATCCTTCTTATTTTGCATCTTGCTTTGGGGAATTATTCTCGCTGGAATGCTGCAGTGTATAATACAATAATGGGAGTTGGTACAGGAATGTGCCTTCATCCCACCCTTGTTGTAGCACATTTTATGGTGCCTGATGGAGTCCAAAGGGCATTACAATAAACTGAAATGAACCAAAGAGGATTTCCCTTAAATCACAGGTAACTAGAGCAATTGTCTTAATTCATCTACATGTAATTCATGCCAAAAGAAAAATGACATACAGTAGACCCTGGTTGATATTCCTTGAAATAAAGTGATAATACTGAACATATGTAACACTGGACACACACAGTGGCATCTACTGTGAGGCACAAACCCAACATCCAAGCTGTTTACTTATAGTATGCCACAACAGGGGCCCAGTGAGGTCATACGTTTATTAAGACTGAAAATTGACATATGCAGTGATATTTGTACTTTGACAGACAAAGGATGCATAATTCAGTGGGTTTAAACTGGACCAGTCTTTCAGAAGGGAGAGTAACTCTGTCTCCACGTCACTTCTGGAGGCTGACATCTCTTTCACGGTGGTGTGATGGGGAGGAAGAGAAAGCAGTGCCATGCATACAGGTGAACCCACCAATAGGAAGGCAGCCCTCTCATAAATAAACGATTGCGACATGCGGGAATAATTTGCATCTGTGTAAAAAGTGACACATCAGCGCTTTTGTCTACAGTCTATCTAGGGGTGTTTTTTTTTTTTACATTGTTATTTTATTATTTAATAAAATAAAATGGCTTTCATTAACAGTGGCATTACAAAAGGTGTCGACTGCGCTGCTCTGACTTGTCAAGCCGATCACAGTCTGTTATCTGCTCATTTTTTTATTACTGTAAATCTCTGCAGCGTACATCATAACAAATGCTGAAACAGGTTTGTCCTTGCCTTATCTGGGGTACTAATTTTTGAGGTTATTATGCAAATCAATACTGTTTTCAAACATGAAAGCTGACACGCTGTTTTTGATCTGCATCGGTTATCAATAGCTAAAGCCTGGCTCGGCAGGTGTCATGTCAATAACGACCCGATCGATATGCGCTAGTCTGAGGGGGATTGAAACAGCAGGACTTGTGTAGGGGACTTTTTTGTATGAAGATTCTGAGGTGCCCTGCATTCAAAGCCAAATCTCATCATTAACTGGGCTTTGCAAATGCACTACGCCACTGAAATGCCACTCACATTACACAGGCTGATGTCATATCTCAGCAAGGCAAATTCTTTTAGCTTTTTTATTGTTTTATGGTCATTATGTTCCTAGGAAAGTTCTAGTTAGGGCCTTTCCCAAGAGTGATGAACAGAAACAGACACAGAAGAAATGAAGCGCAGGCTTTCTCTCTGCTTTCTCATTTCAACAATTGCATGTCATCAACTTGAAAACAGTATGTTTCCAATGCCTGGGGCATGTTAATGAGAGAATCAAAGTATCTAAACATTTCATGAAAACACCGGAAAAGGCATTTTACATATCCCATTTAAATGTGTAATTTATTCGCTTTTCCTTTACTACGACGCAATCTCTGGTTTTCTCTGATTTATTTATTCATCCATTTATTTGAAAATTCTTTCTCCGGCTCTCTGGCACCTGACCCTTGCTCCGTCAGCCTTCTCTTCTTGCAGAGTTAGAGGATGAACGCTCCCTTAAGAGTGAAGGATTGTGGGTCAGAGACAGAGTTTGCAGAGGGCACTGTGAAAACGCTGCGGGGCGATTTGAACAATGCAGAAGTGTTCACCAGGCAATCACACTGCGATAGCGCTCGTTTCTTGGGGTGATGAATGCTTATGAATGTTAAGGAGGGTTGTTACAAAGGGCTCCAAAATTACCCTGGAATCAAACATTGACCTTGTTTTGGTACTGGACCTTATTCAGAAGATGAGCATTATCTGCTTGACTTTTTCCTTTTGCTCTCCTTTGAGAGGCCTTAATACCAATGTTGTTACTTAGGGGCATAGGCACGGGTGGGGATGGGTGGGCCCAGGCCCACTCAATCATATTGAGAAATTATTATCATTTTATATATTTCTTTAATGCTCTACTTGTCAGTGTTACAAACTGAACATTTTGGCTCGTGGGGTGGAGGAGATATTAGTGGGGTATACTCAGCCCTGTCTCAGGGTAGTAAGTTGGTGGTTTGTTGATTTTCCCTCTAGTGGTGTGGGGGCCGTGCTTTGGCAAATTGGGTGGGGTTATATATTGCCCGGTTGGCCCTGTCCGGGGGTATCGTTGGACAGGGCCACAGTGTCCACCGACCCCCCCTGTCTCAACCTCCAGTATCTATGCTGCAATAGTCTATGTGCCGGCGGGCTAGGGTCAGTCTGTTATATCTGGAGTATTTCTCCTGTCTTATCTGGTGTCCTGTGTGAATTTAAGTATGCTCCATCTAATTCTTTCTTTCTCCCTCTCTCTCTCCCCTCCCGGAGGACCTGAGCCCTAGGACCATGCTTCAGGATTACCTGGCCCGATGACTCCTACTGCTCCAGTTTCAACTGTTCTGCCTGCGGCTATGGAACCCTGACCTGTTCACCGGACATGCTACCTTGTCCCGGACCTGCTGTTTCCGACTCTCACTCTCTCTCTGTCTCTCTGTCTCTCTCTCTCTCTGTCTCTCTGTCTGTCTCTCTCTCTCTCTCTCTCTCTCTCTCTCTCTCTCTCTCACACACACCTGCTGTCTCAACCTCTGAATGCTCAGCTATGAAAATCCAACTGACATTTACTCCTGAGGTACTGACCTGTTGCACCCTCTACAACCACCGTGATTATTATTTGACCCTGCTGGTCGTCTATGAACGTTTGGACATCTTGAATAACAATCTGGCCTCAATGGCCATGTACTCTTATAATCTACACCAGGCACAGCCAGAATAGGACTGTTCGCCCCTCAGAGCCTCGTAACTCTCTAGGTTTCTTCCTAGGCTCCTGCCTTTCTGAGTTTTTCCTAGCCATCATGCTTCTACATCTGCATTGCTTGCTGTTTGGGGTTTTAGGCTGGGTTTCTGTATAAGCACTTTGTGACATCTGCTGATGTAAAAAGGGCTTTATGAATAAATTAGATTTGAACATTATTTGTCTTTTTACCTAAACACAGTACTTGACTTGAGTATCGGTGCTGAAATGTTATTCTGCTTGAGTTTCTGCACCTCCTATAGAATATTATCTCAAAAGTATTGAGGAGTTCCTGCACATAAATATTTTACCTTAATTTAACTATGCAAGTCAGTTAAGAACAAATTCTTATTTTCAAAGACAGCCTAGGAACAGTGGGTTAACTGTCTGTTCAGGAGCAGAATGACAGATTTGTACCTTGTCAGCTCAGGGATTAGAACTTGCAACCATTTTGGTTACTAGTCCAACGTTCTAACCACTAGGCTACCCTTCCACCCCAAATATAAACAGTACCGGCACCCAAAATGAGTACTGGCACATATTTCAGTCCAAGTCAAGCACTGGCCTAAACATGCATACACCATCAGATAGAAGTCATAGCGAGCAGTAGGGAGGGGGTGGGAAAGGCATATATATATATATTTATATATATATATATATATATATATTGATAATAATAATAGTAATAATAGTAATACATTATTCTCAAGGACATCTTACATTAAAATTATGCCTAAAATCTAGTGCTGAACCTATGTAATGAAGTTGAATTATGCTTGATTATTTACCAGTAAAAACAATAAAAACAAATTGTAAAAAAAGAACAATCAGCTTCTCAATTTAATGGGCTTATCAAAATAATGGACGGGTTCTGGCACGTATCACTCCGCACTGATGCCATGTGCAGTAAACAGTAGCTATTGTTGTGTAGGGTAGACTACACTGTGTAGGCTATTCACCATTAGCTAGCTAGCTATGACTCACTAGCCAACTTGGCTAACAAAAACAAGTAAAAGGGCCAAACAAAGCTCACTGTTACATTTTTTTATTCGTTATTTGATATCACTGATTCCACGATGAAGGGCCTCCAGTCCCCACTATATCAATCACTGATTGCATAGATCTAATCAAGGGCCTTAAAGGGATACTTCAGGATTTTGGCAACAAAGCCCTTTATCTACTTCCCCAGAGTCAAATTAACTCGTGTATACCATTTGTATGTCTCTGCGTGCAGTTTGAAGGAAGACCGTTTTTTTTACATTCAAAGACAATTCTAAAGATGATTCCGATAAAATCATTAAGCTCACAGATGATTTACTGGTCCAAAATAAAATCCACAACTGGGATGTTAGCTACTGTATGAGTTCCCGAAACAAAAAGCTGCCAGCAAGGTTTGGGGGACTTGCATGCTACATCTACAACGGGGAAAGCAGACCCCGTTAGGAGCAACTCGGATTTACAGGCATTATGGGATGAGATATTGGAAATACAATTTATGGAACTCAACAGTCCTTTTCAGAACAATTCATACTGGACAATGAAGAAGGCCCCAGGTGCCTGTCTGCCCTGTTTGGACTCATTTGGTCAAATGACACCAATACAGTCACCCAAGTACCCATTATGGCATTTCGGTGGAGGACGCAGAACTATTTTTGTACAGCAGCTTAAACAAAAGGAACAAGAGGGTTGGTCGCTCAGTCAATCAAGGTGGCAACTTTTATTATTAGCCTATTCGCTAATAATGCGATAGGTGAACTTGGTTCAACTGCCCTGCATGTCGGGTAGGCGAAGTGTTTTAAACCTTTTTATTTGTCCGAAGATACAAACTCCGCCCAGAGAGCTAGATCAAGTGTACCTGTAGGCATACCGCTGGCCAATCGGATAGCTTAGATCACCGTGTCTACAGCAGCTTCTGCTACACAGCAAAGTTCATAGTGACAGTAGAGCAGGCTACTGTAAGATTTCAAAAGCATGCTTAGAGAGAGATTGTCAAAGAATACAGCCTAAGGGGACAAGGTTTTTATTCGACACCTTTAGAAATCCTGAAACACGCTTCTCCACTTCGAGTCGCACTCTCTCCCTCCCTCCTTCTGCTGACACTGACCATCAGTAAAAAAAAAAAGAAGATATATTTACATTTATGCTCTGATGTGCCTCACAAGTAGTCGGCTACAATGACTGACCTATTACCAGTGTTATCATACAGCCTAGCTTCTTATTATATATGAAAATAGGCAAATGCATGAAACAATATTTCCAGTCAATGTAAATAGCCTATCATTTTTAGGAAGTACATTTTATTGGAAATAGAACTTTGCCCTGTGCTTCTCCACCCATGTACTACAGTTAGGCCCTATAGGGTATTGGTCATTTAACTGAAATCACATAAAACATTGCAGGCACACTTGATCTCCTGCGCCCAGCAGAGAATAGCACTCGGCTTGCAATTTGACTCAGACAGTGATCTGGACTAAGAAAAGGTCGGTGACCACTGTTCTAGTCTATGTAGACTATGACCTATTACCATATGTATTAGCATACCATTAGGTCTCCTTTGATGATGTTTAATATGCAGCGTGTATCCTAATGCAAACCTGATCTACTTTGATTGGCCTCCGTGCCAGTGATCAACACTAGAAAAGCCTTATTGGACCCCCCCCTTCAGGCCAATGATGTTTCTTTTGAAAAGTCAACATTCTACATTAATTCTGACAAAAAGTTATACTTTGAAAAAACACTCAAGGGGTACTTTTTGAGAGTTTGGCAAGGATAGGTGTTTTGGAAACTGCAGAATCTGCTCTTTCTGATACTACACAGACATCAAAAGTCTAACCTGCTTGTGACTGTAGGAGGATTTGCAAAAGTCTCTTTTTGGCACTGATTAGTTTCCCTGCTTCTGTGTCAATTCCAAACTGCGCTGTTCATCAGATTCTTCACACACTTTTACCATTGATAATATTGTTACCCATCAGACTATTTTCAATTTTGTCTTTAGGCTAAATCTATTATTGTAATGAGTGACGCTCTCCTCATCCTCGGATGAGGTGAGGAGAGAGGGATCTGAAGACCAAAACGCAGGCTTTGGGAAATAAGCCATCTTTATTATACAATATGATGGCAACACGAAACGAAACAAAACACTTTCAAACTACAAAACAAGAAAACGACGTTGAACGAAACCTGAACATAAACTTACATAACTAAACATAAACTTACGTACAGGAAACGGACGACATCGAAACGAAACAAACAAACGCTACAGTCCCATGTGGTACGAACGTACATACAGACATAGGAGACAATCACCCACAAACAAACAGTGAGAATGCCCTACCTAAATATGACTCTTAATTAGAGGCAAACGCAAACCACCTGCCTCTAATCAAGAGCCATACCAGGCAAACCAAAACCAACATAGAAACAGATAACATAGAATGCCCACCCAACCTCACGTCCTGACCAACTAACACACAAAAACTAACATAAATAGGTCAGGAACGTGACAGTACCCCCCCCACAAGGTGCGAACTCCGGACGCACCAGCACAAAGTCTAGGGGAGGGTCTGGGTGGGCATCTAACCACGGTGGTGGTTCAGGCTCGGGGCGCGGTTCCCACCCCACCATAATCCATCCTAACTTCCTCCCTCCAAGAATGTCCACCCTCTTTTGACCCCCACAAAATTCCCTTAACAACATATCTAATAGGGACAACACCGGGACAGAGAGATAAATCAAGAAAGAGGGATAGATAAGAATATAGAGATAGATGAAGATAGAGAGGGAGATTAGGATAGAGGGGCAACTCCGGACTGAAAGGCAGCTCCGGACAGAGAGACAGCTCTGGACTGATGGGCAGTTCTGGGTATCCAGCCTTTTCAGGCTGAAGGACAGCTCATGGCTGACTGACGAATCTCGATGCTCATGGCTGGCTGACGGCTCTCGACGCTCATGGCAGGCTGACGGTTCTCGACGCTCATGGCAGGCTGACGGCTCTCGACGCTCATGGCAGGCTGACGGCTCTCGACGCTCATGGCAGGCTGACGGCTCTCGACGCTCATGGCGCTCTGACGGCTCTGGCTGCTCATGGCGCTCTGACGGCTCTGGCTGCTCATGGCGCTCTGACGGCTCTGGCTGCTCATGGCGCTCTGACGGCTCTGGCTGCTCATGGCGCTCTGACGGCTCTGGCTGCTCATGGCGCTCTGACGGCTCTGGCAGATCCTGTCTGGTTGGCGGCTCTGGCAGATCCTGTCTGGTTGGCGGCTCTGGCAGATCCTGTCTGGTTGGCGGCTCTGGCAGATCCTGTCTGGTTGGCGGCTCTGGCAGATCCTGTCTGGTTGGCGGCTCTGGCGGATCCTGTCTGGTTGGCGGCTCTGGCGGATCCTGTCTGGCTGACGGCTCTAGCGGCTCCTGTCTGGCTGACGGCTCTGTAGGCTCATGGCAGACGGGCGGCTCTGTAGGCTCATGGCAGACGGGCGGCTCTGCAGGCTCCTGGCAGACGGGCGGCTTTGCAGGCTCCTGGCAGACGGGCGGCTTTGCAGGCTCCTGGCAGACGGGCGGCTTTGCAGGCTCCTGGCAGACGGGCGGCTCAGACGGCGCTGGGGAGACGGATGGCTCAGACGGCGCTGGGGAGACGGATGGCTCAGATGGCGCTGGGGAGACGGATGGCTCAGATGGCGCTGGGGAGACGGATGGCTCAGATGGCGCTGGGGAGACGGATGGCTCAGATGGCGCTGGGGAGACGGATGGCTCTGGCCGGATATGGCGCACTGTAGACCTGGTGCGTGGTGCCAGAACTGGAGGCACCGTGCTAATGACAAGCACCTTCCTACTAGTGCGGGGAGCAGGGACAGGGCACACTGTATTCTCAAAGCCTACTCTATCCCTGATGCGTGGTACCGGCACTGTTGACACCGGGCTGAGGACAAGCACATCAGGATTAGTAGGGGGAGAAGATACAGTGGGTTCAGGGCTCTGGAGACGCACAGGTAGCTTAGTGCGTGGGCCCGGAACTGGAGGCACCGGGCTAGATACACGCACTACAGGGAGAGTGCGTGGAGGAGGAACAGGGCTCAGGATACGCACTGGTAGCCTAGTGCGTAGTGTATACACTGTAGGTACTAGGCTGGGGCGGGGAGGTGGTGCCGGAAATACCGGACCGTGGAGGCGTACTGGCTCTCTTGAGCATTGAGCCTGCCCGACCTTACCTGGTTGAATGCTCCCGGTTGCCCGACCAGTGCGGGGAGGTGGAATAACCCGCACCGGCCTATGTAGGCGAACCGGAGAAACCATGCGTAAGGCCGGTGCCATGTATGCCGGCCCGAGGAGACGCACTGGAGACCAGACGCGTTGAGCCGGCCTCATGACACCTGGCTCAATACCCAATCTAGCCCTCCCAGTGCGGGGAGGTGGAATAACCCGCACTGGGCTATGCACTCGTACAGGAGACACCGTGCGCTCTACTGCGTAACACGGCGCCTGCCCGTACTCCCGCTCTCCACGGTAAGCCTGGGAAGTGGGCGCAGGTCTCCTACCTGCCCTTGGCCCACTATCTCCTAGCCCCCCCCCCAAGAAATTTTTGGGAATTACTTACGGGCTTTTTTGGCTTCCGTGCCAGACGCGTTCCCTCATAGCTCCGGTTCCTCTCTCCGGTAGCCTCCGCTCTCCTCAGTGCCTCCAGCTGTTCCCATGGGAGGCGATCTCTACCAGCTAGGATCTCCTCCCATGTGTAGACACCCTTTCCATCCAAAACATCGTCCCATGTCCATTGCTCCTTTCTCTCCTGTCCCCTACTCCGTTTCGTTTTCCCTTGCCGCTTGGTCTTAGCGTGTTGGTGGGTGATTCTGTAATGAGTGACGCTCTCCTCATCCTCGGATGAGGTGAGGAGAGAGGGATCTGAAGACCAAAACGCAGGCTTTGGGAAATAAGCCATCTTTATTATACAATATGATGGCAACACGAAACGAAACAAAACACTTTCAAACTACAAAACAAGAAAACGACGTTGAACGAAACCTGAACATAAACTTACATAACTAAACATAAACTTACGTACAGGAAACGGACGACATCGAAACAAAACGAAACAAACAAACGCTACAGTCCCATGTGGTACGAACGTACATACAGACATAGGAGACAATCACCCACAAACAAACAGTGAGAATGCCCTACCTAAATATGACTCTTAATTAGAGGCAAACGCAAACCACCTGCCTCTAATCAAGAGCCATACCAGGCAAACCAAAACCAACATAGAAACAGATAACATAGAATGCCCACCCAACCTCACGTCCTGACCAACTAACACACAAAAACTAACATAAATAGGTCAGGAACGTGACAATTATTATATGTGTGAAATGTCTTTTTAAATGTAGTTTAGTTGTAGTTTTGATGGGCCATCATCAGCTGCACAGGCCTACGCTCTTAAAATAGCTTATAACACACATTCTGTTCCTAACATTAAGATTCTAACAACCACAGCGTGGTTGATAGACATATTTACGAAAAGTCAAGGAGAAGCGGGGAGGGGGACATGACTTTAAAATGGCAGAGTAATTCAACAAATTAATTTGTTTTGAGTCAGTATGAGCCTCGTGATTATTACTGTCATTTCAGGGCATTATGTTCTAATCGCATAGTCTATTAACTAAGCTATAGACCTATAGTTTATTATGTGTAGGTCTATGTGAGTCGCATGTTAAATGCAAGAGTCGTGTATTTATGTAGGCCTACACGACTGTTTGGTCTGTAATGTGAATTTTTTTGTTAAACAAATACTGTAAAATCACCAGGAATTCAGCTAAATATTTATTTCATTTTGCAAATCTGTTCCCATTCCCACAAATAAAAAAAGAGATGTGATCATGTCTCAATGTAATCAAGGTATGAAATTATTTTGATTTTCAAATATAATCTCAAATATAATACGCCATACAGTGAACATATAAATTCTAATCATTTTATGGTTTTATATGGCAGAAGACTATCACACTAAGTCTACAGTGCATTCAGAAAGTATTCAGACCCTTACCCTTTTTCCATATTTTGTTACGTTACAGCCTTATTAAAAAATGGATCAAATAAAACAATTCTCCATCCATCTACGCACAACACCCCATAATGACAAAGCAAAACAGGTTTTTATTTGCACGTTTATTAAAAATAAAAAACAGAAATTCCTTATTTACGTAATTATTCAGAGCCTTGAGACCATGAGACTCGAAATTGAGCTCAGGTGCATCCTGTTTCCATTGATCATCCTTGAGATGGTTCTACAACTTGATGGGAGTCCACCTGTGGTAAATTAAATTGATTGGACATCAAATCAAATCAAATGTATTTATATAGCCCTTCTTACATCAGCTGATATCTCAAAGTGCTGTACAGAAACCCAGCCTAAAACCCTAAACAGCAAGCAATGCAGGTGTAGAAGCACGATGGCTAGGAAAAACTCCCTAGAAAGGCCAAAACCTAGGAAGAAACCTAGAGAGGAACCAGGCTATGCGGGGTGGCCAGTCCTCTTCTGGCTGTGCCGGGTGGAGATTATAACAGAACATGGCCAAGATATTAAATTGTTCATAAATGACCAACATGGTCAAATAATAATAATCACAGTAGTTGTCGAGGGTGCAACAAGTCAGCACCTCAGGAGTAACTGTCAGTTGGCTTTTCATAGCCGATCATTAAGAGTATCTCTACCGCTCCTGCTTTCTCTAGAGAGTTGAAAACAGCAGGTCTGGGACAGGTAGCACGTCCGGTGAACAGGTCAGGGCTCCATAGCCGCAGGCAGAACAGTTGAAACTGGAGCAGCAGCACGGCCAGGTGGACTGGGGACAGCAAGGAGTCATCATGCCAGGTAGTCCTGAGGCATGGTCCTAGGGCTCAGGTCCTCCGAGAGAGAGAAAGAAAGAGAGAAAGAGAGAATTAGAGAGAGCATACTTAAATTCACACAGGACACCGGATAAGACAGGAGAAGTACTCCAGATATAACAGACTGACCCTAGCCCCCCGACACATAAACTACTGTAGCATAAATACTGGAGGCTGAGACAGGAGGGGTCAGGAGACACTTTGGTCCCATCCGATGATACCCCTGGACAAGGCCAAACAGGCAGGATATAACCCCACCCACTTTGCCAAAGCACAGCCCCCACACCACTAGAGGGATATCTTCAACCACCAACTTACCATCCTGAGACAAGGCCGAGTATAGCCCACAAAGATCTCCGCCACGGCACAACCCAAGGGGGGGCGCCAACCCAGACAGGAAGATCACGTCAGTGACTCAACCCACTCAAGTGACGCACCCCTCCTAGGGACGGCATGGACATGATTTGGAAAGGCACACACCTGTCTTTATAAGGTCCCACAGTTGACAGTGCATGTCAAATCAAATCAAAGTTTATTTGTCACATGCGCAGAATACAACATGTGTAGTAGACCTTACAGTGAAATGCTTACTTACAGGCCCTAACCAACAGTGCAATTTTTAAGTAAAAAATAGGTATTACGTGAACAATAGATAAGTAAAGAAATAAAAACCACAGTAAAAAGACTGTGAAAATAACAGTAGCGAGGCTATATACAGTTGCGAGGCTATATACAGGCACCGGTTAGTTGCGCTAATTGACACAATATGTACATGAATGTATAGTTAAAGTGACTATGCATAGATGATTAACAGAGAGTAGCAGCAGCGTAAAAGAGGGGTTGGGGGGGGGGGGGACACAATGCCAATAGTCCGGGTAGCCATTTGATTACCTATTCAGGAGTCCTATGTCTTGGGGGCAAAAGCTGTTGAGAATCCTTTTGGTCCTAGACTAGGCGCTCCGGTACCGCTTGCCATACGATAGCAGAGAGAACAGTCTATGACTGGGGTGGCTGGGGTCTTTGACAATTTCTAGGGCCTTCCTCTGACACCGCCTGGTGTAGAGGTCCTGGATGGCAGGCAGCATAGCCCCGGTGATGTACTGGGCCGTACGGACTACCCTCTGTAGTGCCTTGCAGTTGGAGGCCGAGCAGTTGCCGTAACAGCCAGTGATGCAACCAGTCAGGATGCTCTCGATGTTACAGCTGTAGAACCTTTTGAGGATCTGAGGACCCGTGCCAAATCTTTTTAGTTTCCTGAGGGGGAATAGGCTTTGTTGTGCCCTCTTCACGACTGTCTTGGTGTGTTTGGACCATTCTAGTTTGTTGGTGATGTGGACACCAAGGAACTTCAAGCTCTCAACTTGCTTCACTACAGCCCCGTCGATGAGAATGGGGGTGTGCTCGGTCCTCCTTTTCCTGTAGTCCACAATCATCTCCTTTGTCTTGATTACGTTGAGGGACAGGTTGTTATTCTGGTACCACCCGGCCAGGTCGCTGACCTCCTCCCTATAGGCTGTCTCGTCGTTGTCAGTTATCAGACCTACCACTGTTGTGTCGTCTGCCAACTTAATGATGGTGTGGAGTTGTGCCTGGCCACGCAGTCGTGGGTGAACAGGGAGTACAGGAGGGGACTGAGCACTCACCCCTGAGGGGCTCCAGTGTTGAGGATCAGCGTGGCGGATGTTTTGCTACCTATGCTCACCACCTGTGGGCGGCCCTTAAGGAAGTCCTGGATCCAGTTGCAGAGGGTGGTGTTTATTCCTAGGATCCTAGGATCCCAAGCTTAGTGATGAGCTTTGAGGGCACTATGGTGTTGAACGCTGAGCTGTAGTCAATGAATAGCATTCTCACGTAGGTGTTCCTTTTGTCCAGGTGGGAAAGGGCAGTGTGGGGTGCAATAGAGATTGCATCATCTGTGCATCTGTTTGGGCGGTATGCAAACTGGAGTGGGGCCAGGGTTTCTGGGATAATGGTGTTAATGTGAGCCATTACCAGACTTTCAAAGCACTTCATGGGTACGGACGTGAGTGCTACGGGTCTGTAGTCATTTAGGCAGGTTACCTTAGTGTTCTTGGGCACAGGGACTATGGTGGTCTGCTTGAAACATGTTGGTATTACAGACTCAATCAGGGACAGGTTGAAAATATCAGTGAAGATACTTGCCAGTTGGTCAGCACATGCCCGGAGCACACGTCCTGGTAATCTGTCTGTGAATGTTGATCTGTTTAAAGGTCTTACTCACGTCGGAACAACTGACGCTCTCATGCGTGCCTCAGTGTTGCTTGCCTCGAAGCGAGCATAGATGTGATTTAGCTCGTCTGGTAGGCTCGTGTCACTGGGCAGCTTGTGGCTGTGCTTCCCTTTGTAGTCTGTAATAGTTTGCAGGCCCTGCCACATAAGTCGGAGCTCGTCTTATGTGCAAAAACCAAGCCATGGGGTCAAAGGAATTGTCCATAGAGCTCCGAGACAGGATTGTGTCGAGACACAGAACAGGGGAAGGGTACCAAAACATTTCTGCAGCATTGAAGGTCCCCAAGAACACAATGACCTCCATCATTCTTAAATGGAAGAAGTTTGGAACCACCAAGACTCTTTCTAGAGCTGGCCACCTGGCCAAAATGAGCAATCGGGGGAGAAGGGCCTTGGTCAGGGAGGTAATCAAGAACCCAATGGTCACTCTGACAAAGCTCCAGAGTTCCTCTGTGGAGATGGGAGAACCTCCAAAATGACAACCATCTCTGCAGCACTCCACCAATCAGGCCTTTATGGGTGGAGTGGCCAGACGGAAGCCATTCCTTAGTAAAATGCACAATATCCCGCTTGGAGTTTGCCAAAAGGCATCTAAAGGACTCTCAGACCATGAGAAACAAGATTCTCTGGTCTGATGAAACCAAGATTGAACTCTTTGGCCTGACGACAAAGCGCCACGTCTGGAGGAAGCCTGGCACCATCCCTATGGTGAAGCTTGGTGGTGGCAGCATCATGCTGTGGAGATGTTTTTCTGCGGCAGGCCCTGGGAGACTAGTCAGGATCAAGGGAAAGATGAACGAAGCAAGTACAGAGGGATCCATGATGAAAACCTGCTCCAGAGTGCTCAGGAACTCAGACTGGGTCAAAGGTTTCCCTTCTAACAGGACAACAACCCTAAGCACACAGACAAAACAACGTAGGAGTGTCTTTGGGACAAGTCTCTGAATGTCCTTGAGTTGCTCAGCCAGGGCCCGGACAGCAAACAAAGATTGAAATGCAATGGTGCTGGTCATCATTAGAAAGGGATTTAGTGACATAGAACTGTAACAGCAGACCGCCGGGTGAGTTCACACTCATCTAGTCCACATGCTCTGTCTACTATAAGTCCAATGTGCTTAATAACACTATGTGTGCCTTACCAAGTGGCTGAAATAATCAAAATAACGGAGTTGGCCCATCTTTAAAATCTACTTGAGCAGATCAGCTTCTTTTCCAACAATATCAGCATCCCTTCAGATACTGTTCTACTACTGAGGTTTGAAAGTTGGGAAAACACAAGACTACGGCAAGAAGAAGACAAAAACTTTTCTGTGAACTCAACCAAACACAGATCCAAGGAGTTCAGCTCTTTCTCAAAGTGTGGAATAACTGTTGAAACAGGTGTAACTGTGGAAGTGTTGGCGTGCTTCCTCTGTGTTCTGGTCCCTAAAATCCACCTCCGCCTCTGTCTCCATCTCACAAGTCTTTCCATGTGCGCAACTTTGGTTTTAGAAGTGGGGGGGATATAATTATATATATTTTTAATCCAGTCGGATAAACACTCCAAACAGCCTACGCGACCGCTCTGAAGCGTCCGCATGGTCCTATGGCACACCGTTGCCTCATTTTGTATAACATTACAATCATAAAACTGGGGGCGACAAAAAATGCAATTTCAGAATGTGGGAGAGACATGTCCCGTCGCCCCGTCCCCCCATCCCCCCGTCCCCCCGTTCCCCATCCCCAGTAAAAGTTACGCCCCTGAGTCTTTCAGACAACCTTGGTGGGATTTTTTGACAAAGCACGCCGCCCGCCTCTCAAGGTGCACTCGAGAGCCAGTGAGAAGATGGGAGAAGAAAAACAGCTCTAATTATGCAAGAACAAGCGACTTTGTGGAAGATAAAGTTGGGTGACACATGGGTAACATCGAGGGACACCATCACTTTGGGGGGGGGTTTTCAACGTGGGAAGCACAAATGGATGTTTGTGCTAAGTTATCGCCGCTAATTGGTACAAACTTAATAAATGCAGGGTGTTGTGTGGCGACAGATGCTTTGTGCAATGTGGCAGATTTCAGTGGCTGTGCGTCTCTCTCCTTCCTCGGCACATCAAGAAGGAGAGAACATTTGGCAGGTCACGGAATTATGTGAGGAGAAGGGGAAGGCCGAGAAGAGTAAAAAATGAAAACAGTTGTGTGTTTATTAGTGTGCTAATTTATGTGTGAGTGCGTGAGTGTGCATAAATGTGCATATGTGTGTGTGTGTGTTAGCTCTTGAGCGCTTGTCTGTTTGTTTGGGCCATTCTCTTTTGTTTGGGGTTTCTTGCCTCGCCAGCTCTCTGGCTCGCAATTAGCGTGCAGCCCTCAGGGACCTAATTAACCAGTTCAATGAATCAAGGATTTTCATAAAAATCCCATACAAGTCACCCTGACATTTGTCAGCCAGTCAGGAGGTGTGTGTGTGTGTGTGTGTGTGTGTGTGTGTGTGTGTGTGTGTGTGTGTGTGTGTGTGTGTGTGTGTGTGTGTGTGTGTGCAGAGAAAGATGATTAGCTTGTTTGCTTATCCCCCAGGTGGCTGAGGCAATGGCAGGGACTGGGGCGGGGGGGACAACGGTGTATGTGTGTGTGTGTGTGTGTGTGTGTGTGTGTGTGTGTGTGTGTGTGTGTGTGTGTGTAGGAGCGTCTAGAGAGAGGAAGAGAGGGCTTACTCCCAGAGCTGGACCCCACTGCAGAGGAGGGCTACCGTGACCTTTTATTGAGCGGCCGATCGATAACGTGTGAGCGGTCATCCCTTTGAGTTGCAGCCTATACCCGGGCCAGAAGTAACAGGGGAGCTGGAGGGGGCAAGAAGTCCTTGGGGGGCAGGGAGGGTCATTAACTGTCTCAGGTCATTGACTCATTATGATGTCTTCCTTTAGGTTTAAGAGGGAGCGGCTGTGGGGAAGCATTTGTGCCCCCCCCCCCCCCCCCATTGGCTACCACAGAACGAGACCTTTCTTTTGTCTGTCTGTGCAAGCATCTTTGGTTTGTCATCACACTCGATGATGAAGGAGCTAAACACCCTGGCTATTTTCACATTAGAATCTCATTTAGTCAAGACATATTGAATCTATCTGGTCCTACGCTGAATGGGGGATGTATTTTTTTTCTATGGCTGGCTGTAACATATATTCCCTTGTGGGCATGATGGGACAGAAGCACTTGTTTAATTTGTAGCATAATCTCCAAATGGTGACATTACAGGATCTTCTTGTCACCGCAAAGTGCCACATTGATGGATCTGACTGTGTACCAGTGTTCATTAAACACACACCAAACAGCCTCCATTACAGGCTGCTCTCTGTTCTACAGTAGAGAAGGCTCGCCATTTCCTACTATCAAATGCTCTTTAAGCATATGTGTGGGGCTTGAAAAGTGTTTTCTTTCTGAAATGCCAGTTAGAAGTCAATCACTGGATATCAAAGCGCCCGGGTAGAGTACAAGAAAAGCTAACAATACAACATCATGGCTGTGAATTCAGACTGCTTTTCATATTGGCCACCGTGGGCTGATTCTACACTGTGCTTTAAGCGGGTCACTATCTGTCCGTACATATTACATTAAGGAATATGATTATAGTTGGGGTCAAATTAGGATGAATTTGCTGTCATAAATGTGTAGCAAAAGCCCAGAGATGAAGATTTGAAAGACTTGGCTGACCCCAGCAGCCCACAGTGCTTGTATGTCTGGCTTGGTCATACTTGACTGGGAGATAAGAAGTGATCATATTTACCCGTTTCATTTCGACACACTGATCTTCTGAGGAAAGCCCACGCGGGTCGATTCTTTCTCTAATGCAGCATAATGCATGTTGATGGACAAAATGTTTAAATTGTGTTTGCAAATAGCCCAACGTACAATTTCAAGATTGCGTGAGTTAAAATATGTAACGCTAGGTTCGATCTATTTCTCAATAGACATGGTCCAAAGATACCCCAGTGGAACGATGATATGAGGTATGGAGAGAGGGAACAACTCAAAGACTGATTCAAAGATGGACAGATGGATGGAGAAGGAGAGAAATAAGAAGGACCATGTTTGTTGTTCCCAGTCAGGTTTGACTGAGGCCTGGCCTTTTCTAGGGTGACTCTGCACTACACACACTACACGCACTACAAGCCCCCCTGAGAAAACTCAGCAAAACCCAACTGCCTCCGCTTTGAAGCAAAAGGGGTTATTGTGTAAATATTCTGCGCAAGTGTTTGTGCGTCTTAATCTTCCGTTGGGTGATCTTTGGAAAGGAGGAACGCCCGGGTGCCAATGTTCAGAAGAGCCCCCGGTTGGAGAAAGACAGAGAGAGAGAGAGAGAAAAAGGGAGAGAGAGAGAGGGTCTCTGTACTTGCGAGAGCGCTGGGAGCTAAAGTTCACTACGGGGGCGTAAGTGTGTCAAGAAGAACGCTTTTCCCCACCATCCGCAAGCCCGGGGCCCTCTCGAAAACATTAAAAAGCATAAACAGTCAATACTGAATGTAACTCGGAGTGAGAGAGAGTGTGAAAAAGAGCGAGAAGTACGAGGAACGCAAAGGTTTTTCAAGTGTTACACAACAGAGTGAGATCAGACAGAGAGGTAGAAGCTTGGCTGTAGTGTATGGTTGGTTGTGATCCTTTCTGATGGAGGGGGGGGGGGGGCTTCCAAGTGAATCATTCATTTCGGGTGGCGGGGGTGGGTACCAGGGGAGGAGGGAGAGGGATCAAGGAAATCCACACCTGGTGCAAGACAGGGGTCAGAGTAGTCCCAGACAAAAAGGACAGGAAGAGTTGTTCAGAATCCTTCTGTTAAGAAAGAGGCAACATCTCTATCACCCAGAGCACTCATCCAAACAAGAGCACATGAAATATGGAAGCACATATAGTGATAGAGGAGCGCACTGAAAGCCGCCTTTCATGCCGATAAGAGCAAAAACACTGGTGATGATAAAATATCAAAACGTACACATTTGAGACTTCTCGTTTGAGATGTGAAGGTTTGATCTGTAGCGCATTGTTCTTACTCATAACCGGTCTGTCTGGGAGGGATAAGAGTCTTTCACTCACTCAGTCTCCCTTTTCCACTCCCTCTCACTCTCTCTCACAAGAATTTCAAATGATTTCTCCCAAACACTCGACACCTGGCTGACTTTAGAGTCTGTGATAAGTGGAAGTTGGCATGTCTCTCTCTTGCTGTCTTTTTTAATCAAATCTTCAGTCGCACCTCACATGATGTACAAGCCCGCATTCAGACGAACTCTCTCTATTGACAGGGTAGATAGAAAGAGTTACAGGCAGAGTGATAGTGGGAAATTGGCTGTGTGTGTGTGTGTGTGTGTGTGTGTGTGTGTGTGTGTGTGTGTGTGTGTGTGTGTGTGTGTGTGTGTGTGTGTGTGTGTGTGTGTGTGTGTGTGTGTGTGTGTGTGTGTGTGTGTGTGTGCGTGCGTCAGACCTGGGTTCAAATACATGTATAATTGAGAATTTGTTTTTTAAATACTTTTTTTCTGTGTATTTGAGCACAAAACAAGTACTTTTACTTGAGTATTTATTTGTATAAAACAAATAGTTCACCAAATTCTATTTGAAAGTATTTTAAAATACCTACTTCAAATAATATTCTTGAATACCTGGGTTAAATGCATGGGAGTTTCAAATACTTTCCAAGTGTATTTCGAAATACATTACAACATTCAACTACTTGTTTTTTCAAATAAAGGTTATCTGAATAATTGTTTTGAAATGTATTGAAATGTAATTGAAATACAGTGCCTGAAATAATATTTCAACCCAGAACTGGTGTGTGTGTTTGTGTTGAGTAAAAAAAACTGCATACCAAAAAACTGTTGATTCAGTTCGCTTCTATTAGGTTACATACAAATGTGGCTTAAAAAACAACAGTCAGTCTATATTGCTACAGCCTAAATATTGCTCATATTGAGGGTGCACTTGAGTATCTTTTTCTCAATATTTCTCTCCACCATCCTTGAAACATATCGAATCAGAGCAACCTTTTCTCAAATAATTGCGTCGGTTGTATACAATACTAGGCAACAACATATCATATTTATACAGCACATTTTAGACATGGAATGTAATGCAATGTGCTTCACAGGAGAAAAAACAAAAACAAAAAAAACTGAAAATAAAACTGAAATATTTACTAAACCCTGCATTTATAAATAAGCACATCCTGTAACCTCCAGATTCAAGGTTCCCAATCCTTTATAGAGTTTTAAAAGCAATCATTATCTCATGTTTTCTTCAACAAATAATGCCTTCTAAGACCAAGGACACTGAGAGAATATCTTCCTCTCTTTCTGGGCAAACAAAAGTTGCTTCCATACAGTGTATTTGCACAATTTTTCTGCCAGCACAGGTCCCAGACTCCATCGTTTGGAGGAGGGAACTATATCAGTGAGAATTTGACTTCCACTCCCCGGAATAGGCCGTTTCCTTTTGTTGTCAAACAGAATGACTAAACATGCTCATTCACATGATCCCATGGTAGAGCGTTATTAATTTATTATTTTGGAGTTATCTGTGCTTTCACACACACGCCTGCCTAGATGAATGACAATTGTTAAATTTTGTTTGAATATGGCAGATATGAATAATGTAAGAGAGACTGGCGGCTTTGTTGCGTCCCCGTAGCCCTCGCTCTCCTCCAAGATAATATACAGTAAATAATGTCCAGTAGGTCTAATTGTACGACTATATAGAAAGGATATGGGGGAAATGACCCTCTGAGAATATAAGCATTAAGCTCCAGTACGGAATAGTTGAGTTGAATCGTCAGGCCTCTGGTGAAAACTACGTCACTTCAATGTTCTTACAACACTGGCACACGGTTAGGACGGAGAGAGTCACCTGCCACCCTTTGACACCGGAAAGTGGGTCACTTCATTCCGTCAGGATTCAGCTCTGATGTTAGAGATGAGGTCTCAGAAGACTGGTTTAAGAGAAAAAATATGAAATAAATAAAAATAAAAGAAGTAAATAAAACAGGGATGGCAGCGCAGTATCTGATGTTGATCGGTGTGGTGAAGAGCTGCCTTTGATAGGCTTGAGGAGAGTGACAGGATGTTTTTCCCCAAGTGCTACTCCTCGAGACGGGTAGCATTAAAAAAAAACAGTCAACGCTGACTGATTGGTCTGAAAAGACTGTCAAATGTCAAGGAGTTATCAAACGGCAGACATGTTTTCTTTAGGAAAGATGCCGGGAGAAGGAAAAGCATTACCTTTCAGTGGGGGAGTGGAAGTCACTCTTCCTCCATCAAGTGCAGTCCTCTAGAATAGATTAGTGAAAACATTCCTTCTTTACCAGGCTTACACTTTCACCTCAAAAATTGAAATCTACGGCTGTTGACGTAAGCTGTTGAGATGATTCAGTTGAGATGATTTTGTCCATTAAAGTGGACAAAAATTCCCCACAAGGCATGCTTCTAAATTATAAAAGAAACTTGACTGCTTGGACTTGCTGCCTGGCAAAAACAATTATTTGTTTGGGGAGTAAATCATGAATTTCACCACAAAAAATTAAGATTTTTTTTTTTGGAAGGGATACCAAAAACACACATTTTACTTAAATTGCCAAGTAAGAGTAAGTTCTCAGGAAGTTGTCAGACTATTCAAAAACAGCCGTCTACATATTGCACGTTGTACCACTGGCAATGAGGGGTCTTACTGTAGTTATGCTGTCCCTGGATTGAGCCCAGACAGCCCCTCCTCTCCTCACAGAGTCCTCCTCAGCACTGATGGGGCTCAAGGCCCCCCCCTGTCATCTCTGACACCTCAAAGTAGCTCCCACATTATGTTTACATGTACATCCATTCCCCATGATGTCTGTAAAGAGGCTCTGTGTCTTCATCTGCCTGGACCGGCTGACAGGGACAACTTGTTCACCACTAAATCCCCAGCAAACCCCTGATTTAATTCTCAGGGCTGATGTTGGTTGGACTCCCCTCACAGTACAGAACACGTGTAAAGCGTGGGGAGATGGGATGACGTGGCTCAGCTTGACAAGATAAGCAGCACTGGCAAGACTTGATGCAGAAGCAATCATCCAGTCCTTAGCTAGCATTATTCATGCCATACAACCTACCCACTCCACTATTTAATTCAAACATCTCCCCAACCAATAAACATTTATGTGTCTACGCCCACTCGTCACAAACGCATACACTATCTAATCTGCCACAATAGCGCGTTCTATGTATGGATAATGTCCAATTCGCTATGAAATGTTCATTAGAAAAGGTATTTTAAAGTGTACATGGAAGTGATCACGTCTGGTTTACATTTTAGTCATTTAGCAGACGCTCTTATCCAGAGCGACTTACAGTAGAGTGCATACATTTTTATTACATTTTACATACTGAGACAAGGATATCCCTACCGGCCAAACCCTCCCTAACCCGGACGACGCTATGCCAATTGTGTGTCGCCCCACGTTTAAATGGAATAGTATGTCATGTTTTTATTATGAGAATGCCAGTTACATTTGTATAATTTGCCAGTTTTGGTTGCTACACGTGGCCATCCTTGTTGGTATGTTCCAGGGAGTGTCCTCTGGTATGAGCCTGATTTAGGTGAGCAATGTAAATAGATAAGGACATTTACATTTACATTTAAGTCATTTAGCAGACACTCTTATCCAGAGCGACTTACAAATTGGTGCATTCACCTTATGACATCCAGTGGAACAGCCACTTTACAATAGTGCATCTAAATCTTTTAAGGGGGGGGGGGGGGGGCAGAAGGATTGCTTTATCCGGACACTTCTGCACCTGAACCTTCTGCCTCCTGCTGAATCTCTGCCCTTACAAAATTACAATGCATGGCTGTCTTTGGGTGACTTTCTCTATCTTTTTGAAGACAAGTATATATTGAGCAATCAAGTTATGCTTGTTGTTGTGGCTCTCAATTCAATTGTCCAATAATACGAAAATAAAGACCATTGATTGATTATTTCTTGGCATGGGTAAAGTGTCCATCATCATGTTCCTTGAAACTAGCCTTTTATTTCTGTTTCCTAGTAACAGCTTTACATCCACAGCCCTTATCAAAGTATTCAGCAGTCGCTCATTCAGAACAAGGCCATTGAGGCTTTAGCTCATATCTACAAAACGAGGTGACTCACTGGGCACGGATGTCATTTCAACGTCTAGTTCTGATTCACATTTTGTTGAGTTGTCAACTAACATGAAATTAACTGAAATCCAAAATAATTTCACCATGTCATTGGATTTAGGTAAACATTTGGGTGAAAAAAATATGAAACTCCCTTAACATTGAATATTTTTTTGCAAATCCAATCCGTTTTCCACTTAAATATCTCCCATTCCTATAAGAAACTCTTGCTGAGATCCGTTTGTGTCCTGGTGAGAGAGCTTCTGAGCAGTATACCATCAAACCAATACTAGATGAACAAAGGGGGAAAATATCAAATGTTTTCCTTAGTCTGCCTGCCTGCCTGCCTTAAGTTTAATCTAATTTGGTCTTTATTGAGCAATGTGTAAGAGCTGTTTTGTTTTATTCAGGCCTATGTGTGTTTTTTCCACCTCTGCTTTTTCCTTTGTTGCTTTTCCCTCAGCTGCCTCTGACAAAGACAGCTAGCCTGCCAAGCCTGGTGCTGCTCTGGGACAAACCTGTCAATCACTCCTGACAACATGTATGTTAAAAATTCAAATGTGACTCAAAGCCGGTGCGTGACAGCCGAGCCTTTGAAAGTGGCTGCAGCGCTCGGCGACAGCCAGAGGAGTAGGAGTAGAAAACAAACTAAGAAAACAACACTGCGGTGAGTTAAAGAGAGAGAGAGAGAGAGAGAGAGAGAGAGAGAGAGAGAGAGAGAGAGAGAGAGAGAGAGAGAGAGAGAGAGAGAGAGAGAGAGAGAGAGAGAGAGAGAGAGAGAGAGAGAGAGAGAGAGAGAGAGAGAGAGAGAGAGAGAGAGAGAGAGAGAGAGAGAGAGAGAGAGAGAGAGAGAGAGAGAGTTATAAGCATAGGAGGAGGAATGTGGGTCTTGATGGGAATTGGCATTGGATTCTCTCTCGTTGTCGTGTTGCTTTTCTAATTTGGTTGAATGTCCCTAGTGAGTGAGTGGAGTGGTGGGTCTTCCAGGGATTGTGTTGAGGACCTCTATCCGCTGTCGGGATGAGAAGCGCTACTCTAAACTCCTCTGAGACCTCTCTCTCGCATGATATAGTCAGGCTTCTCACGCATCTCACTACCATATCCACCGACACAAAACAACTGCACACACAAATGTTAATAGCAAACTGCTTGATTCCATCTAGCCGTCTTAAGGCACAACAATTGATTCCCACCTGAAAACACATGCAAATATCAATTTAATGTGCCTCTTTTTTAGGGGATGTACAGAAAACGCTATACAAGAGAACAGAGATGTGCATTTTCAATACATCATAAGGGAACATGGAAGACTTCATTCAGATTCATCATGCGGTCCTAAATGACTATCGCCCTGTAGCACTCACTTCTGTTGTCACGTTCTGACCTTAGTTCCTTTTTTATGTCTTTATTTTAGTTTGGTCAGAGCGTGAGTTGGGGTGGGCATTCTATGTTGTTTTTCTATGTTTTGTTCTATGGTTATATTTCTATGTGTTTGGCCTAGTATGGTTCCCAATCAGAGGCAGGTGTCAGTCGTTGTCTCTGATTGGGAGCCATATTTAGGTAGCCTGTTTTCCTTTGTGTTTTGTGGGTGGTTGTTTTCCTGTGTCTGTGTTTTCACCATACGGGACTGTTTCGTTTTCGTTTTGTATATTTCACATTGTTATTTTTGTATGCTTAGTGTCCAGTTATTAAATTGAATATGGACACTTACCACGCTGCGCATTGGTCCTCTTCTTCCACCCATGACAAGCGTTACATCTGTCATCACAAAGTGCTTTGAGAGGCTAGTTAATGATCATATCACCTCCACCTTACCCAACACCCTAGACCCACTACAATTTGCATACTGCCCCAACAGATCCACGGATTACACAATCGCCATATCCCATCTGGACAAGAGGAATAGCTTTGATCTGATCTTCATCTAAGTCACAACAATAGACAAACATAGTGTGCTTAAACTAATAACACACACATTATTGTATTTTTCTTGTCTATATTGAATACATAATTGAAACATTCACAGTGTAGGTTGGAAAAAGTATGTGAACCCCTAGGCTAATGACTTCTCCAAAAGCTTATTGGAGTCAGGAGTCAGCTAACCTGGAGTCCAATCAATGAGACAAGATTGGAGATGTTGGTTAGAGCTGCCTTGCCCTTTAAAAAACATTCACAAAATTTGAGTTTGCTATTCACACGAAGCATTGCCTGATGTGAACCATGCCTCGAACAAAAGAGATCTCAGATTAAGAATGGTTGACTAGCATAAAGCTGGAAAGGTTTACAAAAGTATCTCTAAAAGCCTTGATGTTCATCAGTCAACAGTAAGACAAATTGTCTATAAATGGAGAAAGTTCAGCACTGTTGCTACTCTCCCTAGGAGTGGCCATCCTGCAAAGATGACTGCAAGAGCACAGGGCAGAATGCTCAGTGAGGTTAAGAAGAATCCTAGATTGTCAGCTAAAGACTTACAGAAATCTCTGGAACATGCTAACATCTCTGATGACGAGTCTACGATACGTAAAACACTAAACAATAATGGTGTTCATGGGAGGACACCACGGAAGAAGCCACTGCTGTCCATAAAAAACATTGCTGCACGTCTGAAGTTTGCAAAAGTGCACCTGGATGTTCCACAGCGCTACTGGCAAAATATTCTGTGGACAGATGAAACTACAGTTGAGTTGTTTGGAAGGAACACACACAGCACACCAACATCAAAACCTCATCCTAACTGTAAAGTATGGTGGAGGGAGCATTATTGTTTGGGACTGCTTTGCTGCCTCAGGGCCTGGACAGCTTGCTATCATCGCCGGAAAAATTAATTTGCAATTTTATCAAGACATTTTTCAGGAGAGTGTTAGGCTATCTGTCCGCCAATTGAAGCTCAACAGAAGTTGGGTGATGCAACAGGACAACGACCCAAAACACAAAAGTCAATCAACAACAGAATGGCTTCAACAGAATATAATACACCTTCTGGAGTGGCCCAGTCAGAGTCCTGACCTCAACTCGATTGAGATGCTGTGGCATGACCTCAAGAGAGCAGTTCACACCAGACATCCCAAGAATATTGCTGAACTTAAACAGTTTTGTGAAGAGGAATGGTCAAAAATTCCTCCTGACAACTGTGCAGGTCTGATCCGCAACTACAGAAAAAATTTGATTGAGGTTATTGCTGCCAAAGGAGGGTCAACCAGTTATTAAATCCAAGGGTTCACATACTTTCCCCACACTGCACTGTGAATGTTTACACGTTGTGTTTAATAAAGACATGAAGACGTATAATTGTTTGTGTGTTATTAGTTAAAGCAGACTGTGATTGTCTATTGTTGTGACCCAGATGAAGATCAAATCAAATTGTATGATCAATTTATGCAGAAATCAAGGTATTTCCAAAAGGTTCACATACTTTTTCTTGCCACTGTATGTGTACGCAACCAATAACATTTTATTTCATTTGAGTGAGGTAGTAGAGTGTACTAGCTACCCAGTTATTCCACATTTAAAAAAATGACTGAAAGCATATGGCACACAGTTTATATGGCATGCTATGAGGACAGATAGACTGGTTAGAGGACATACTTTTGAATGATCAATTGGTCACACTTGTGCTTTTGAGAGAACAAAGCTAAATGAATGGAGTGAATGGTCAACAGAACAAAAGGCCTGGACAGAGCCCCTCCCAATGGGAGAACTGGCATCTCTGCAGGTATTCCACTCATCTCTCAGTCAGCATCCACATCCACTGAGCTACAAACTGGTACAAAGCCAACTGCCCATTGTTGTAAGTGTGTGTGTGTGTGTGTGTGTGTGTGTGTGTGTGTGTGTGTGTGTGTGTGTGTGTGTGTGTGTGTGTGTGTGTGTGTGTGTGTGTGTGTGTGTGTGTGTGTGTGTGTGTGTGTGTGTGTGTGTGTGTGGTCCGTGGGGCGATGCACAATTGGCATAGAGTCGTCCGGGTTAGGGAGGGTTTGGCCGGTAGGGATATCCTTGTCTCAGTATGTAAAAATGTAATAAAATGTATGCACTCTACTGTAAGTCGCTCTGGATAAGATCCTCTGCTAAATGACTAAAATGTAAATGTAAAATGTGTGTGTGTGTGTGTGTGTGTGTGTGTGTGTGTGTGTGTGTGTGTGTGTGTGTGTGTGTGTGTGTGTGTGTGTGTGTGTGTGTGTGTGTGTGTGTCACAATGGTATGTCAATGTATGTCAATGTATGTCATATACCATAGATAAACTCACTCTCGTGGCAGCCTGTTTGACATCAGCAGTACATGTATGTTTGTTATATTCTGGGTGACCGGTCACCTCTCTCTCAGTGGCTGCTTAAAACGACCTCCACTGAGCAAAACCCTGTATATGCACACACTGATAGGATTCAGTGCAGAGAGAGGGACCACAGATCCAATAAACACAGATCTGTGCTGTGTGCCCCTGCATCTCCCCCTCAGCAAATATACATCTGTGACTGTGTACCAAAGTCTCACTCTCTCTCTCAATAAACCGCTTCAGAGATACAGCATAAAGGCAGGAGACAGATTATCTGAGAAAGGCCAATGTTTTGGGTTCTAGTGCCCTCTTGTGGTAAAGAGTCACCGTTCTAACACGTTGGATCCACAGACATACAACAAAGCATTAGTCTTGATAACACATAGATCCCAAATGTATAATGTCATTGAATTCTATCTACAAGGAGCAATAAAAAGTTGACCAAAGGACTTCATTGTTTTCAACTCATAAAAGAGCAGGTTGCATACAGATGCAGTCGGTAGTGTTTTTACTTCGTGCTGAGTACTGATTGAAACACGTGGTCTGGCTCATCCTTCATGTTCACAAAAAAAGATAAATCCCTAAAAGCAATGTTATTACAGTATTCACTCGTCCATATAAACGGTTTCTGCTCGACAAATGATAGGAAAAAAAGCAATGAGAGAAAGTGATGCCACATCACATGGACTTTGAATTAATTAATTGGAGTCTATTCAAATTCAAGAGATTGAATAAATCTCATTAGTGGGAGGGCAGTAGGGTCATGGCAAGAAGCGATCCAGCTTGTCAAATTAACGTCAAAAGTTTTTTTTATACATTTTAGGTAACCCTAACCTTTTTCCTAATCTTAATCTAATTATCCTAACCTGCTACGTTAATTATCCTAATCTGCTACGTTACTTCTCCTAACCTGCTACGAAAAGTCCCATCTGACAAAAACTGTATCCGTCTAGTAAAAAAAACGGGCATCACCAATGTAAGAGAACCATCATTATGAAATCCACCTCTATTAAAATTTATTGTAGCCTATCCTACATATTCAATTTTCCTCTTAATATAAGACAACAAAAACATTCGAAATGTTTATGGTGCTTTAAGAGAAAAAGTCTTCATCCAAAAGTGCCATAACCTGTGCAATCAGACAACATTAGGCTACATTATCGAAACATAAATATCATATTTTGACAGGGCCTATGAAACATATTACTAAATAAATGATAGTAAATTAGCCTATTTGTCTAAAATAATGGAGTTAATTAAAAAGAAACAGGTTTATAATAATAAAACCAAAAATTAAGTCTGTTTGCAACGTTTTTAAGTTGACTTCTTATCAAAGCATGACACCTATAGGCCTATAATTATGCTACTATTAGGCTATGCCTATAACGTAGCCAGATTACATTTACTATACTAATATTAGATATAATACAATACAATACAATAGTTTATCTGTTCAGATCACTATGCTACCTGAACTCAAACCTGTGTTCACAAAAGTAAAAAAAAAAGAAAGGTCTCTCTCTTGGGTTCTGACTATTAAAAACGCTTCTGAAATGATAGCCTCGCTGTAATTAGAACATTTTGAGATAAAAGATTCGTCAGACGAGTAAATCTGGTGTAGTATTTCAGGCTTTTGTTTTTGACGGTTTCTATGAGGAAGAGATCTGAGACTGTTGTTTATAGCACATCCTCGTAAGCACCCGAGTGAGTCTGGACGCAGAATATGCGCACTGTTAATATGCTCTCTATCGTGTATTATTAATGCGGTACACGGGACGGGATTTCAAACACACTTTCTAAAATAATGTATCAAGGTGGCATGCAGATGTAGCCTACTAAAAAGACAACCCTATGATCTTGCGAAAATTTAACTTGTTTTCCACTCCCGGATGCACCAATATTATTTATTTCTCGCACATGTTAAAATGTGTTTACCTCCATTCAATTCTAGTAACCTATTACTAGAATTCCGTTGTGAGTAACTTTTATATAATGGAAAGCATTTTCCTTTAATTTCTAATAACCTAGAATCGTTTTCTTGTGACACTGCACGTTATTTCCCTCCTCTCTTTGTCTAGCTGCTGGTTATGCTACTCAACTTCTTTGTAACGGATAGCCTAATTTATTAGGCCTGGGCTACTGAATTCAAAGTAAACAATTAATAATAATTAAAATTAAAATTTTAACTAAATTGAAAGAAGAATTGTCACGTGGTATTTTCCGCACATATGGGTCTGTTGGAAATCAGGACATGGTTCCGAAATTAACTATAAATAAAGTCCAAGCTATAGGCCTAAATGACAAACACTAACGCTTGGTTGGCCTATGGATTTTTATCAAGGTAATGTGGATATTCCTTTGAGGCTTTTCAGAATTTGAGCCCAAAATACACCCTTGCGTATTACCAATGTGATCTAAATCAGTCTAATATGGATGTTTCCTCTTAACCGTGCGTGTGTGTGCATGTGTGGCCTATGGGGGAGGGGGAGACACCTCAAAGCTATGATTATCTTGAGTGGCTTGGCCCAGTATTGTTACCTGCTGGGACAGCGGCACAGCCCCTCTAAATAAATTGCAAGTGGCCTTGGGCAATAAGGGCCCTCCTTTGATCAGCCACACTAGCAAACGACAAAAATGTGCAGTCAGTCAATCAAACTCACAAGCCTTCACACAACAATGGGGCCGACCTTGGTTTCTTTTTTAAATTTTAAATTCATGTATTTCATTAGCCTATCACAATACGTCTGCTGGTTGGTCGGGCGCGACGCGATCAATAATTGATAGCAAGCGCAACGGCTGATTTCCCGCCTCTCCTTTGGCGCGCTTGTCACTTACTGTTGTCAGAAAACATTTGCTTTGATGACACATTTGAGGAAGTAAGAAATGGCATCACATGTGATTATAAATTTACGGATTGGTGAAAGTTAGAGCTCCTTCAAACTGAATTTCCCGTTTGTTCAGGGGCCTCAATTGAAGTCATTTACCGGGCTCTAAATGCACAAGCACGGCTGAGGTGAGGTGTAGCCTATCCTTGTAAGAGGAGATATGAAGAGGATTTGAACTTTTTTTTGTCATGTGTCAGTAAACAGAATACATTGTTTAAAAGGTGCGTGGATCACAGGGTGAAAAGTTGCTCTTTATACTGAAAGCTTTGGGGCATGGGAGACATAGAGTTTAAAGATGGTGAAACACTTAGAGACTAAGATCCATTTCGGATCTAGGCTACTCCCACATGTGAAATTGATGTGAATGTTTGGATAAGAAGAAGTGGGTTTACTATTTAGTAAGTTTAGTTTATGGTGCAAGGTTCAGGCTATGTGTTTAGATTGTGGACTATGGTCTTTTAAAGTAGGCTAAATAGCAGGGTTATTTAATGAAAAATGAAAAATGCCTATAGGCAATGTAGGCCTATAGGCTGAATGAAGCATAGGCCTAAACTTAACCCCTGAAAAAGCATATTGGCTAAAATGTCCACCTGTGCGTTGTCTGCTGCATTCCTCGTGGGAGGGTGAGGGATTTGTACAAAATTCTCAGGTGAGAAAAGTTTTAAGCAAAGTCACAAATGAGGGATAAACAACGTGTATGAACGGCTTAAAATAAATGACAGCTGCATCCATTTGCCCCCCCCCCCCCCCCCCATCCCCTCCTCCGTTCTGTTCTTCCAGTACCATTTCCTCTTTTAATTATCCCCAAGCAAAAAGATGGAGCACATCAGACGCATCGCGGTAAATCCCAGCCCTGGCACGAGCTCATACCAGTTCCCGCGTCTGCGTCTGGCAAACCCGATATAGAGCGCGCGCTGGCAGCGACAGAGAGAGAGGCCGCCTGGAGATTTTTAATGGAAAAATGGGGAGGATGATCTCTGTGCAAAACAGGTATTCACTCTATTCACGTGAGAGGCTTTGGCGAGCACAGAGCGATCACGTCGCGTTTTCAACACCAGATTAGCCAATTCTGAAGAGAAGCCTCCATCGAATGAATATATATATATAAACCCCTTGTTTACACCCCAGAAGAGTCAGCAAGATAGTGTTCTTTAAATGACTGCTTATAATGGGCGACATTGGAGGCCTACTTGGTCCTATCTCTGCCTGCAATATTTTGGGGATATATTGTGATGGTTTTTGACAGTGAGTTTAAAGACATGGTTTGGAATTTGAAGCCATTTTCAGTTTTAGTGCAATTCAATGTCTCTTTGTTTTGACTGAAATCTGTTTTCAGGATGTTATAGGCTCAGTTTAATTAGGTAGCCTATCAAATATGTGGTATGGCTCTTTCTTTCCCAAGTGTGTAAAATAAAAAAAAGGTTGAGAGTTTCATCATTTCCTATGTGATTAGCCTACACATATTGCAGGATTGGGTAGGTTACTTTCTAAATGTAATTAGTTACCTATTCAAAATTGTAATCAGTACTGTAACTTTTGGATTACAGAAACGTAATCTGATTACTCTCCGTTACTATGACACAGAAAGGTAGAAGAGTATCCAAGAAGCATTTTTTTTCTGGCAAACATCCTTTCTAAATTTAAAAGTGATCCAAGAAGTAATCATTTAGTTTTTCCAAAGTATATGTAATCTGATTACAATATTTTGTCTGGTAACTGTACGTAACTGATTATAGTTCGTTTTTTGTAAACAGATTACATGTAACTCCTCTGCACTATGTGTTCCTTGGACGACACAGCTGCAATGTACCCCCCCTTTACATTCTCTCTCCCTCGCTCCATCTTTCTCGTTCTAAGATGAAGAGTGGAATGCTCCACAGTGGCTGCTTTATTTCTCCTCTGGGGGGGACCAGAGATAACAGGCAGGGGCATCTGTGATGTTGCTTTCCCTACAGGATGGGAAGGAGATGTCTTGTAACACTGCTAAAGATGATCATTTGAGAGTTCTGAAATAAGGTTCTCCTTTGCAAAACACAGGGGCACACAGATGCTGCGATCAGATTTAATGAGTGGAAAGGTTGGAAACCATCCCAGAGGGTTAAAATGATGACAACTAAGATGGAGGTTGACTATGCTGTTATGATGAGTTTGATAATAAAGATTCAGAACTAGGGTTTCAGCAAAGAACCTGAGATAATGATGAGAATTATGATGATGATGAGGATGATGATGAGAATTATGATGAGGAGGATGATGATGATGAGGAGGATGATTATGGTGATGATGAGGAGGAGGAGGATTATGGTGATGATGATGATGATGATGAAGATGATGATAATATTGGTGTTAATGACAACGATGAATATGCAGTCCAAAAGCTTTAGCAAAAAAAATAAGATGAGTGCAACTAGAATGATGAAGAGTCTAACAAAGAGTCTGATGAAGACTGAGTCCTATTATACACTCAAGACCTCAATTTGGTCACATTTTCTACCCCCCAAAAATTCTCACAAGAACCTTTACAGAAGCAGACATCTGATAAATCAGATACAATTACACTGCACAATGTGATAAAAGGATATCAATTATCTACTTATGTCACAGAAAAAGAGAGCTGCTTAAAACATGAAACCTAAAGAAGCCTAGGGGAATTTCAAGGCAACCATTATCAAAAAATGAAAGCTTATCAACTGTTCTTTAACTCTGATAATGAGTCACATTTGGTTAAAAATGTTGCCAGAGTAGCAGGTTTTTGCCCAGGAACAGAATGGCTATTGTGTTTCAGAAAATATAGTCTTTCTACAGACTTGAAGCAGCAAAATGCAGAAGTATAGAGAGGGCATGGGCTCTTATCCTCATGAAAGGCTAAAGGATGAGACTGAACTTTCTGGCATCAGCTGAGCTTTGGGAACAGAACACACAAGGGCAACTCTTTCTGGCCTTTTCCCTTCCGCTCTGGGGTATGTTTTACAAGCCAGAGCACTATTACTTTTCACATAGACTCAGACACAACTATGCCCTCCCTTTGACACACACACACACACACACACACACACACACACACACACACACACACACACACACACACACACACACACACACACACACACACACACACACACACACACACACACACACACACACACACACACACACACACACACACACACACACACACACAGTTGTCTGTACATGACATCAGAGTAGGTCTGCAGGCTATGGAAGCAAGAAGAGACCAGATCACTCTAGATTACATCAACACAAGGGCTTGATTCAATCAATAACATCAGAATCACTTACGCACACACACACAGGTCTACGAACGGAACACAACCACGATTCTGTGACCTGAGATCAGAGAAAGGGAAAATATGAACCCACACTGAAATAAACTATGATAATCCGTTTAACATTTTCATAACTTTTTCATATCAACGTTCAATCATTTCTTTTCACATCAACCCCAAGTATTTGTAGAATATATGGCTTTGTTTCGTTTACTAGAGAGTGCACGAACAGTCTAACCTCCTGCAAACGTTAAAAGCTTGGTTGTTCACACTACATACAGTACCTAAAGGCCTTTTGTGTGATGTTTCAATGGGCGCATCACCATGTCATGGCTGAACAAGGGTCGGTGTAAAGAAAACAGAATGAGGTAGGCATATGGGGTGGAGGGGGAGGTTTTGTATTTGTATAGGTAAACTCCAGCACTTGCGCGTAAAGAGTAGCCTATGGTTTAAGAGACAATTGGAATGGTCACTAATGACTGAAAAGGTAACTTCTAGTCACTACAATGTAGACACAGGTCTATTTTACTGTCAGTAGAAGAGTATAAAAAAGGGCCTGAGAGTCTGCTGAGGGCTACGGTGCAGACATCAAGCCCTCCAACCATGGGAAAGGTATGAGCTAACAAGTTTAGCTTACTTGTTCGACGATTGCTGATGTAATTAGGGAGATCACCAAATGCTGTTAGGCTTAAGGTATAGGGAAGGTATTTGGCAAAGTAAGCTAGGCATACAATTTATGAAGCTATGTCAAAGACTTAAGTTGTAAATCTACACTGAGCAAAAATATGAACGCAACATGCAACAATTTCTAAAATTGTACTGAGTTACAGCTCATATAAGGAAAATCTGTCAATTGAAATAAATAAATTAGGCCCTAATCTATTGATTTCACATGACTGGGAATACAGATATGCATCTGTGTTGGTCACAGATACCAAAAAAAGTAGGGGCGTGGATCAGAAAATCAGTCAGTATCTGAGGTGACCACCATTTGTCTCATGCAGCGTTACACATCTCCTTAGAGTTGATCAGGCTGTTGATTGTGGGAGATATTTGTGGTGTGCAACGACCCTTTACAGACCAAATCAAGCATACATAGGCTTAGGCACAATGCTTCTTAA
This sequence comes from Salvelinus fontinalis, assembly GCF_029448725.1. NCBI lineage: Eukaryota > Metazoa > Chordata > Actinopteri > Salmoniformes > Salmonidae > Salvelinus > Salvelinus fontinalis. Next base: position 22,441,985 of record NC_074665.1, read on the forward strand.
GCTTGCCATAGTTTCAAATCAAATAGCATTTGTCGAGGGAGCTAGCTTGTCGAGGGACCTAGCTTGAGGGAGCTAGCTTGTCGAGGGAGCTAGCTTGTCGAGGGAGCTAGCTTGTCGAGGGAGCTAGCTTGCTGAGGGAGCTAGCTTGTTGAGGGAGCTAGCTTGCTGAGGGAGCTAGCTTGTCGAGGGACCTAGCTTGAGGGAGCTAACTTGTCGAGGGAGCTATCTTGCTGAGAGAGCTAGCTTTGCAAGGGAGCTAACTTGTTGAGGATCAACACTACGTCCATGAGTACGGCTTTCAGTCAAAAGTCATTTTACTATCATCATCGCCGACTCAGTATAAATAACTTTCCACATAACCTATTTTATACATTTCTGTTCTTTGTAGATAATCTTTTACGAAGGCCACAACTTCCAGGGTCGACACTATGAGTGCAACAGTGACTGTGCTGACACGTTCAGACACTTTAACTGCTGTAACTCTATCAGGGTGACCGGCGGTCACTGGGTGGCCTACGAGAAGTCCAACTTCAACGGCTACCAGTACATCCTGAACAAGGGAGAGTACCCTGACTGCCACCACTGGATGGGCTTCAACAACTGCATCCGTTCCTGCCAGATGTTTCCACCCGTAAGTCAGTCAAACTGATGGATAGGGTAACTCCTGCCACACATCAAACGGCACTTTAGAAATCAGCGTCAATCACCAGTCTTTTGATGTCATTTATAGATACAGAGAGGAGTCAAAGCATCAAAGTCCACAAGGAGATCCAGTCATTTTTAAAGGAATAGGAACGCACCCCAAAGACTTACCTTCTTCATTTTCATTCTATTCATCATCACTCAGTGTTTTTGGCAGTATTATACTTCTGCTTTGAGAGGTTTCTCCTCATTTGACTGAATATCTATTTCTAAAGGAAGCAAGTCTCTGGTATTAATTGACGTGTAGAAATTCTTAGATCGCCCAGTGTATAAAACTCTACTGTGACCTCTGTGATCATTTCGCCTCTAATCACTTCTTGTCCTCCCTATTCCCTCCTTTCTGTCTCTTCTACCAACAGTACAGAGGAGCCTACAGAATGAGAATCTACAACAGGCCTGAGATGTCTGGTCACATGATGGAGTTCATGGACGACTGCCCCAACGTGTATGAGCGTTTCCGCCACCGTGACATCTTTTCCTCCAACGTCATGGAAGGCTACTGGGTGTTCTACGAGCACCCCAACTACAGGGGTCGTCAGTACTTCCTCCGCCCCGGGGAGTACAGGGCCTGCAGCGACTGGGCCTGCAACAACCCCATGGTGGGCTCCTTCAGGAGAATGAGGAGTGGCCTGTAAGCTTCTCACATCTGGACTGTAACAAAGTGATTAAACGTGCTGGTTTTTAAATGTGGCTTCTCTGTGTGATTTTCTTTCCATCTGAAATCAATGGCAAAACAATAGTAAAGCTTTTGTGTAAATAATTCAGTTCCAGCAATTAAGGGAAAGGGGGATACCTAGTCAGTCGTACAACTGAATGCCTTCAACTGAAATGTGTCTTCCGCATTTAAGCCAACCCCTCTGAATTAGAGAGGCCTTAATCGACATCCATGTCTTCGGAGGCCGGGGGCATTAGTGTATGGTTATTAGACAGGAGAATTGCTGTGTACAGTATGTATACTATACCATAATCAACCATAAAAGTTGTCTGCACCCTCATTAATGATTTATCCAGCTGTATGTCTGTATTTTGAAAGTTATATATCTTGAAAACTTAATTGCTGACATGCACATTTTTTGGGAGTATATCAACAATGGACTAATGAAAACATGCAAAAAGATAGTTTTTGGGTGGAGTTTTCCTTTAAGTTGGGCAGGGATGATACCAGTATCGCCATACTCGTTAGTTTCGTGGCAAGGAAAACAGTAAAACAGCCCTAATGTTGGAAACAAACATCATTATGTTGTCATCTAGAGTCACATTTATCTATTTTCCAAGCTACAGCACACAATATTTTACATACAGCAGGTTTTTAAAGGACCAAAGAGTTTGGTCTGCTTCCTGTTTTCATTTTTGCCAAGGAAAAAATATTGCTATACTGGTATGTCACAGCCTTAACATTAAGTACATTATTGATTAACTAACTGATTGAATGAACTGCAAATCAGAAACTCATTGCAACAAGTTCAATTCATTATAAAGCTGTTAAGGATGGCTTAGTATTTGTCTCTCTCTCTGGCAGTCTGTCTATACATTGTTAGCCTCAATGCCAATAAAGGCAGAGGTTGCAACTCTTATTGTGTGACTTTGGAAAGTGCCGTTGTACAGTATTTTCCATAGAGATCGAGAGCTTTTGACAGAGACAAAGAGCTGCTGCTGTGGGCCAGCCCTATAGTTTTCTGTAGCCTGTAGAGCACATTGTGCTGACACGACAAAGCTTTGTGTCACATTTACAAAGGCCTGATCCCTGCAGGGTCTATAAAGAGGTCCAGTACCGCTCACTACCCGGTCCGGTCCGAACTAAACACAGTCACAATGAGCAAGGTAAGCATGAACACACTATGCGTTTCATGGGGAAATACAGGAAAGAGGCTCATTTAACAATTGTCTATGATAAACCAATTTCATATTTGGATTCACTGGATAGTATTATAAATAACTAAATAGCTTGCAATTTACCTAGACATGATTGGCCATTAATGATATTGGAGGGGGATTTTAGGAGATGGTGAATAGAATGTGTTAAAGGCTCAAAGCTAATGTGCAAGTATGAATGGACTGGACGGAGAGGAGGGCAGCACAAATGCATCGTCTCAAAGGTAGGTTCTTTTAGCAACACGGGTGTATTTGTTATCTAAAGCAGGGGCATTGGAGCCTGCTGGTTTTCTATTCTACCTGATAATTAATTGGACACACCTGGTGTCCCAGGTCTAAATCAGTCCCTGATTAGAGGAGAACAATAAAAAAATGCAGTGGAACTGGCTTCGAGCTCGAGTTGAGTTGGAGGGATCTAAAGGATTGTATTATTAAACAGACTAAATAAAAGTCCCCCACAAGTTTTTCCTTTTTTGTCCACATATGGCGCATGTGCAGGACTTTTATTTTAACATGAGGTAAGCAGAGAGGAAGTGGGTCTACAACAGACTCATGTTTGAAAAGTCTGTTTAATAATACGATCCTTTAGATATTTTGTCTCAAATTCACTCTGTATTGGCCTAGGCCTACTACTCATCTATGACCCATCATCCTCTTCACTGCCTCAGCATACGACACCTTCTGTTCTACTCTCACCCTGGCAACCTCAACCTGTCTCTCTCATACCGGGCACTTCTGATCCCCAGCAACATGGGCACACTCACAATTGACACAACACAGTTTTTTCCAACGATACAACACATTCCTTTGTCCCATGCCCTAAAGCAGGTATTCCCAAACTGGGGTATGCGCAATGCCGTCGGGGGTACGCCAAATATAAATGTGATTCACATTCTTCACATTTTCAAACAGTCTGTTTATATTTTCCAACGGGGCTATAATTTGGGTGAGGTTTTTTTCTCGCCTGAGTATCCTCGTTTCACTGCCAAAAATAAAATTAAACCATCTAGTTTTCAGCAAAATAACAACACAATGTCAAATACAGGTAGCCTAGTCAAATAATTAACATCCAATCACATTAACCATTACTCTCTCACAGGAATTCCATTAACGGTTCTGTATGTAGCCAAATGTAGCTGCTGCTCATTCCGTTTGCTCGAAAATTGATAAATGGTTTTAAAATGTAAGGCCCGCGTCCATAGAGACAATACTACCACCTGTCGACGACACAAGTTGTTCTGGTTCCACGAGTACATCCAATGTTAGCTTCAGTAATTCTACATTTGTTTTTAGCCCAGCTAGCATGGACACTGACAGATGTGAATCTGATACATCCAAAGAGCTACTGCCCTGTTACCCGGGAAAGCACCAAACAACAGACAGGGATGTTGGACCATCGAAGAGGCGCAAATATGATGAGAACTACATTGATTTGGGGTTCACTTATATTGGGAGCAGTGCCTTTCCTCAGCCACAGTGTGTTATATGTGCAAAAGTACTATCTCACAACTCGATGAAACCTTTACTCTTGCGCAGACATTTAGAAACAAAACATGCCAATTTGAAAAATAAGCCACGGGAGTTTTTTGAGCGAGAATTAAGACGACTTTTGAGTAATAAGCAACAGATACCATTAATAAGAAGGGGCTAGATCGTCTTATATGGTGAGCTACCGAGTGGCTAGGACAGACAAGCCCCATACTATTGTGGAGGACTTACTTCTTCCTGTTGCCGCGGATATGGCTGGGACAATGCTGGGGGAAAAGGCTCCAAAAACTTTACGGAAAATGCCTTCATCAAACAACACTTGACGCATCAGTGACATGGCAGGAGGTGTTTTGAAACAATTACTGCTTCACAGTTATATGCGTTACAGCTGGATGAGTCAACAGACGTGGCGGGCCTGGCACAGCTACTGGTATATGTTCATTACGTTTATGGGAGGTCTGTTAAGGAAGACATCCTCTTCTGCAAACCACTGGAAACCAGGACAGCAGGAGAGGATATTTTTATAGTACTGGACAATTTTTGTGACATCAAATGGACTTTGGTGGTCAAGATGTGTTGGTATCTGTACTGATGGCGCAAAAGCCATGACAGGGAGACATAGTGGAGTGGTAACACGCGTGCAAGCAGTTGCTCCAGACGCCACTTGGGTACACTGCAGCATCCACTGAGAGGCTCTTGCTGCCAAGGGAATGCCTGACAGCCAGAAAGACATTTTGGACACTACAGTCAAAATGGTTAACTTTGTTAAAGCAAGGCCCCTGAACTCTCGTGTATTTTCTGCACTTTGCAATGATATGGGCAGCGGCCATGTAACTCTTTTACAACGTACAGAAGTGTGCTGGTTATCATGGAGCAAAGTTTTTGACACATTTTTTTAAATTGAGAGACAAGCTTAAAGTTTTCTTTACTGACCATCATTTTTGCTTGTCTGACCACTTGCACGATGATGAGTTTCTCACACAACTGGCCCATCTGGGTGATGTTTTTTCTCGCCTGAGTGATCTGAATCTAGGATTACAGGGACTCTCTGCAACTATATTCAATGTGTGGGACACAATTGAGGCTATGATTAAGAATTTGGAGCTCTTCTCTGTCTGCATTAACAAGGACAACACACAGGTCTTTCCATTATTGTATGATTTTTTTGTGTGCAAATGAACTCAAGCTTACGGACAATGTAAAATGTGATATAGCGAAGCACTTGAGTGAGTTGGGTGCGCAATTATGCAGGTACTTTCCCGAACCAGATGACACACATAACTGGATTCGTTATTCCTTTCATGCCCTGCCTCCAGTCCACTTACCGATATCTGAACAAGAGAGCCTCATCGAAATTGCAACAAGTGGTTATGTGAAAATGTAATTTAATCAGAAGCCACTGCCAGGTTTCTGGATTAGGCTGCGCTCAGAGTATCCTGCCATGGCAAATTGCGTTGTTAAGACACTGATGCCCTTTGCAACCACATACCCATGTGAGAGTGGATTCTCGGCCCTCACTAGCATGAAAACTAAATACAGGCACACACTGTGTGTGGAAAATGACTTAAGACTGAGACTCTCTCCAATACAACCCAACATTGCAGAGTTATGTGCATCCTTTCAAGCACACCATTCTCATTAACCTGTGGTGAGTTATTCACAATTTTCCATCAACAAATAAAGTGTTATATGTAAGATGGCTAAATAAAGAGCAAAATTATTGATTATTATTATTATTTGTGCTCTGGTCCGACAAGAGCTCTTTGTCACTTCCCATGAGCTGGGTTGTGACAAAAACTCACACTCATTCTTATGTTTAATAATTGTATCGTATAGTGTGTGTGGCAGGCTTACAATGATGGCAAAAAACAACATTTGAGAGTGTGCTGACCCTGGTGCTAGAGGGGGTACGCAGCTGGAGGTTGAATGTTTGAAGGGGTACTGGACTATAAAAGGTTTAAGAAACACTGCCCTAACGGATGTGCATGTACCCCAGTGTTGTTTTTGGGATGTGAAAATGAGCAGTGGTGTCACGTTCCTGACCTGTTTTCCATTGTTTTTGTATGTGTTTAGTTGGTCAGGGCGTGAGTTGGGGTGGGCATTCTATGTGTTGTGTTTCTATGTTGGGTTTAATGTGTTGCCTGATATGGTTCTCAATTAGAGGCAGGTGTTTGACGTTTCCTCTGTTTGAGAACCATATTAAGGTAGGCTGTTCTCACTGTTTGTTTGTGGGTGATTGTCTTCCGTGTCTGTGTATGTCGCACCACACGGGACTGTTTCGTTTTCGTTCGTGTATGTAGTCTGTTCCTGTTCTTCGTGTTTATGTAAGTTCACATGTTCAGGTCTGTCTACGTCGTTTTGTTGTTTTTGTAATTTTCCAAGTGGTTTTCTTGTTTGTCTTTGTCTGTAAATAAATCATCATGGATTCAACCTATGCTGCATTTTGGACCGACCCTTACTCCTCCTCCTCGTCCGAGGAGGAGGCATTAGACGAGCGTTACAAGTGGATCATTTCTTATTGGTCTGATAACACTCTTCTTCGACACATGTACTAAAAGTATATATTATAGGTAGGCTTGGCCTATTTCAATTCCACATCATACATGGTGTACGTTGGATTGCAGTTCCTGATAATGAAAATGTAATTCTGTTTTTTTCTGGTTATTTACATTTTTCAGAAGACAGCCAAAACATTTCCCCAATATCTGTTATGTGTGCACCCACCCTTAGCGGTGTTGCCAACAACAGGATGCATCTGGCTTTCAGGGATACAGTTAATTCAACCTAGCTTCCTTTTCCGCTGGAAACCGGGTGTGGAAACTCTGCTCGGGTGTTTCTTTTACGTCTGCTACGTTAGCTTATCGTGTGTATCATTTTAATTGGAACGTTCCATCTCTCTTTTCTAGATTATATTCTACGAGGACAAGAACTTCCAGGGCCGCCACTATGAGTGCAGCAGCGACTGTGCTGAGATGCACAACCACTTCAGCCGCTGTAACTCCATAAAGGTGGACAGTGGCTGTTGGATGGCCTATGAGAAACCCAACTACACTGGCTACCAGTACATGCTGAACAAGGGCGAGTACCCCGACTACCAGCGCTGGGCTGGCTTCAACGACTGCATCCGCTCCTGCCGTATGGTGCCCCCTGTGAGTGTACCACCTCGTGTGTCCTTAGTCCCACATTGTTTTCAGTCCCTTGAGCTGAGGGCCACAGTGTCTACTGTTTTTTTTTTACTTGGCTAGATTCTAACTGACATTTGGCTGAGGCTATGACAAATAGATTCACAAATGCCACCCAACACCTTTTTTTAACACTGACAATTTCTTCTTCACAAATGTCATGGTTCAAGTTATATTTTATTCTCATTATAGTACACTTACATTAACGTCTATATACTGTCTGTGTATCATTTAATATATCCATTGTCCATTTTGTCTGTCTTCTTCTTTCCCAGTATCGAGGAAACTACAGGATGAAGATCTACGAGCGCTCTGACTTCAGGGGTCAGAACATGGAGATGATGGAGGACTGCCCCGACCTGCACGAGAGCTTCCACAGCCGCGACATCTCCTCCGCCAACGTCATGGAGGGTTACTGGATCCTCCACGAGCACCCCCACTACAGGGGTCGTCAGTACTTCCTTCGCCCCGGGGAGTACAGGAGGCACAGCGAGTGGGGAAGCTCCAGCCCCACCATCGGCTCCCTGAGACGTGTCACCGAGACCCCCTGAAGGTCAACCGAGACCCCCCTCTTTTTCCCCTAATGCAGCCCAATTCTAAATTCTGTATTGAAGCCCTACCCTCTATTGCTAGCACTGTTTGACTGTTGTGTATCTACTGTGGTCATCTGACCCTGAAATCACATGAACGTGATTGGGGGTTTTGTTCCATTTGGTGTTGGGTCTTCGCTGCTTTGCTTAGACTGGGAAAGTAGACCTCGGTGCTCAGGCGATGCTCGTATGGTAACGGTGATGGTCTCTCTAGTTTTGGTTGTTACAGAGCAAAATGATGTGCTTTGCCAGTCCCCAACCCCCTGTCCTATAGGAACCAAAATAAATGAAAAGTTGATAAAAGTCAACCAAGGAGCCTTTTGTTTTTATTAACTACTGTCATTATCAAAATGGGTTACACAGTCTTGTTTTGCATACTTTTATTAAAGTTCATTATTTGGCATTTTAAACATAAGCCAGTTGGAGTTGGATAGTCATAGAGGCATACACATCAAGGTCCAACTCTGCAGACTGTTGTGACATCATCATCCTCATCATCCCCTGATACACAAAGCAAAATGAACACGGAAACATTATTATTTGAAGCCGGTAATTAAAGAACAAAAAAAGGGTATCTGAGGATGGGCATGTAGGAGTCTTTATGAGATCACATGGTGCAGAGCAGGGGCTTTGGGTCCATGAAAGAAGCCCGTATTAGACCCACATCACAGGGCTAGCGCCAACTCAAAGGGGAAGAGTCAAAGTGTCCTGGTACTAGCCCCGAGCATCAAGCTCTCTCAGAACAAAAAAACTAAACCAAGTCTGCTTCCCTGCTCATGCATTTTTCAGCAGCCAGTGTGATAAGGAACCCTTTCAGAAATAAACATCAATTATTGAAATTGTTAATTAGACGCCCATAATTGGTGAAGATACACATGAATAAATAACTTTGACAATTAATTATTGATAAAAAAAATTGAAGCCCAGCTGGGAACACTTTTGAGTCTCTTTAGATCAAACAAAACAAGAAATATAAGTTTTGGCCTTGAGTAATGTTCAATTAAAGAACTGTCGACTTTGCTGTAAAAGTCCAGTGACATGCCCTGCGTCCTCTGATATATGTGGACTCCAATCCCCACGGTCGTCAGTGCGTCAACAGGGTGAAACATGGGATCTGGCTCTGCCTAAACGGGGAAACGTTCGACAAAAGATTCACAGGGTGCTTGGCGTCTGTCGTAAATGGAAGGTAATGCAGGGGGTCCTGACATGATTCAAATCTAGTATCAACCATGTACGTTATGTTTGTGTGTCTCGGTATGTTTACCTCTGTACACGCTACATGCAAAGAACATGCAAACTATAGGCCCTACTAGGCCGGCCAAAACTGCATGATCCCTCATCAATAGACTATTCTAGAACTGCAAAATATCCATGTATCAGACTCTCTACCTCTGCAAGTCATTTGTACAATACTTTCCATTACAAATATCAAGCTCCTTCCATAGAAGTACCAAAACAGTGATATCTGACAAGATCCTGTCTTTTCTTCATTTATTCTTCATCAACGAACCCTTTGGACTTGTGATAGAGGGCTGATTGAAGGGTAAGTAGTGCGTTTTGGACGATGAATTCTTTAGTTGAGAGTAGTAGAACCACAGGAGAGCATACTCTGTGATTCCATTATTAGTCTCAGTTCTCTCCCTCTTTCTTTTCATTTCTGATAGCTGGATAATTAAACCTCTGTAGTATTGTTTTCCATCTTCCATGCCCCACTTACGGAAAAGTCTTATTCCCAGACGAGAACCATTAAAAAGTCCCTTTTTTGACGTCTGTTTTCAGATCAGTATTCCTTCTTTGGTGCTAATTTGTTATTTGTGTTAGTAGAAAGAGTGGTGGTAGGACAGAGACGAACATACATGTAAAGTCATTGGCATTCTTGAGTTATTTATCTCCTAATCAAAAGGACCAAAGAAAATGAAAATCCCATTGTTATTCAACAAAAACTTTTATTCTACAATATGGTCTAAAAATTACCAAAAAAAACAGAACTGATCTGTAGTGTTGACATCAGATATAAAGCTCATAAGCAGGAATGTAACAGCAGCACTGTATCTTAAGGCAGTAGTCCCCTGAAGGAGACGGAAAGCAGCTCTTGTATCTGACAGAGGCTCTGGGCACTGTAAAGTCGACATAAATAGACAGTGTAAAAAAAAAGCAAAAGCAGGAGAATAAAGCATTTGCATTCCAAAGGACATAAAAAGTTGAGGAAAAGAGGGAAATACAAAAAAATCATGTGCTTTCTTATATAATCAAATCTAACTTGAATGCTTATGAATAAGATTGGGTCAATAAATGTTTTATTCATCCATATCTATGATAAAACACATTTAAGGTTATTAAATATTGTTTATCCAATGGTTCATCACTGCTCATTTAACTGCATATAAATAAGGATTGTGTTGGTAGAACTGCAAACGATGCAGTATAAATGTTAATAGCAATTCATACAATTTGTGGCCTTGAGGCCCTACAATTCAAGCCCAATCTAAATGACACATCAGTAACTTTCCTAACTTAGGTTGAGCTTCAAATCTAGCATCAACACTGTTTGGTTGTGCATTCATATCACTTCTGATATCCCTAAATGTAACGTGAGTATCCTGTACAAGACCAAACCAATACTTTGAAGGTAAGGGTCTCATCTGATAGAGCACAGCACAACAGACCAATCAACAGGAACTAAAACCAAGAGGGGAGCCTCTTGATAGAGATAATAACACGGATGTAAACTAGCTTAAGCAAAAATTCCCTTTAAGTGTTGGTCCTGGAGAGCATATTTACCAAACTCATCACTACTGCGCATAAGATCTAGACCAATTAATGTCTAAACCAATGGTGTGAGACCTTCTACAGTCTAACAGGGTCAATGTAACCAATCATGAGTTGATTCACTGAATACTGAGTGAGGTAATCACTGCAATAAAACTTTTGAGAGCTGATGTAGAATTAATGTAAACTCTGATCCAATGAACGTAAACTCTGATCCAGACCGAATGAATACGACAATGGGATTGTTTCTTTGGTACCAGGGGAAATCTTTTCTCTCGTGAAGTGGTTAAGTGTGTTTAGGTGTGTCTCTAGTTGGAGGTCCTCTGTCATTCCTCACTCTGGGCAGCTATCTGTCTGGGCTGTGGCTGTGTGACTGGCATATTCTCGTGGAGGTACTTCATGGTGCCCTGTTCAGAAAAGTCTGCAGCAGTGTGGCCGTCTCCTCTCAGGACCCACTTAGTGGTGAGGAGACCCTCCAGGCCCACGGGGCCCCGGGCATGGATACGAGCTGTACTGATGCCCACCTCAGCACCTAGAGGAAGGAGGGAGACAGAATAAGTGAGTGAGTAGGGTAGTTGAACAGTAAGTGAGGTGATAAAAAAAGTAAAAAATGAATGCATACCCAGTCCGAAGCGGTATCCATCTGCGAATCGCGAACTGGCGTTCCAGAACACACAAGCACTGTCCAGCTGCTGCAGGAACCGCTCCGCTGTGTCCTCTGTAAGAATCATCATCATCATCATCATCACAACAACTACCATCATCTTCATAGTCAACTACCATCATTGTCACTGTCATCATCATTAAACATCAACATCTCTCTTCAGCTATATGCAGTATATTTCTTCTATTACACAAAAAGGATAATTTAATGTAGTTCTACGTGTTGTACAATCTGTGGCCACTAGATGGTAGAACTGAGACAGAAATGCTCTGTCTGCGGGGAACCGACTAAAAAAATAACCTCTATAACCCAACCTTTATTGGATATTGTCAGTAAAGTACTCAATCAAAATGAATTATCAAACTTGAGGGGACATTAACATTTAAGATGACGATAAATCATATAACTAAAAATAAATTAATAACACTCTTCCCTTAGCAAAACCTGTTCTACATTCAAATCAGTTCTGTCCCCTTCAAAGTAGTCTCATAGGGAGGTTGTACACTGAGCCAAAAAGTGCTGTCATCACTTTGAGAAAGAAGTGTTAGGGAGATTGAAGGACAGGTCTCTCTTGAAAGAGAGATTTGGTCTCTCTCACCCACACTAATCTGGGTGAATCAACGGGATAAAACATTTTTAAAAAGAAGAGGAAAAACAGAAACTTCTCACAACATCTACATAGACAGACAGCCCTACCGTTTTCAGTAACAATGACATCGGTGTGGGAGCTGCCATATCTGTGGATATGGTCTATAGCTTCCTGCATACTGTCCACCACCTCGATGCAGCACTCCAGATCCCCGTACTCTGTCCTCAGAGACTTGACCTCTGATGGGCTGAAGGTCAGGTAGGAGGCAAACCTGGGGCCAGCGTGAATCTTCACCTAGAGGGGTCACAAATGGGAGGGGTCATCATTACATAAAACGAACGGTCAATTAATCAATCAATCTGGGAGTTAAGATTGACTAAACATTAAACATTATCCTAAATATAACCCATCAACTTAGTGAATACCGTTTGTGTTTAATATGAGGGTTTCAGCATGGAATGTTCTTTATATTTTTACACACATGTATTTATTTTACTATGTCAATATGTCTTTGTTGGTAATGTTTTTACGCCAAACTGGTGGCAGTTGTGAAAAAAGACAGTAGTTGGAAGAGTTGCAGAAATAATTCCAAATTATGTCATTGTTGATTAGATAATTTCCTGTAAAAAAAAATTACATTTATTTTAAAGTTGAAGTATAAATGACCAAAGTTTCCATAGAGTGCCATAGATTGATCTGCTATTGTGAAACACAACCTAACTTTTAGTGATACTTGGTAGTCTGTCTTCTTATGATGATGATTATCATCAACTGTATAGTAAGCTGTTAGTGTTCATTTTTGTGAATGTGGTTTTAGGAGCATAAATCAACAACAATGAGACATGATTAATGTGGTTAATCAACACGTGTAAACCCATCCACCTCACCCCAACACCAGGGAAAGAAAATGAATAATTGATAATAAGTTGTAGTAAAATGTAACAAACCACATCACCAAACAACCAGTCAGTTAGTCATTATCTTATTCAACCTGTATTTTAGTTGTAGAAAAGGAGGATAATATCACTTTATGTCAGTGTGTCTGTACCTGTGTATTTGTTTGTGTGTGTGTGTGTGTGTGTGTGTGTGTGTGTGTGTGTGTGTGTGTGTGTGTGTGTGTGTGTGTGTGTGTGTGTGTGGTCTTACCTGTTCGGTGCGGAGCATGTCTATGATCTGGTCAAACAGAGGAGTCCTGACTATGTCCCTGTGAACCAACAGTGTTTCCATAGCATTGCAGGCCGCAGGATAGTCACATTTAGAGTCTCTGACTGGAGAGAGAAAATGTCAATCAATCACTTCCTTCTCCTTCATTGGTAGTAAAACAACCATTCAATTATGTGGGCGTGTCTGTGTCAGACCTGGATTCAAATACCAGTTAAAAGGTATTTCAATTACTTTCAAATACATTACATTAAGTATTTAGATATTTTTTCTTAGAAAATACATCAGGTAGTTGAATATTTGGAAAAGTATTGGCATCTATTTGAAAATACAGACAAATATATTTTAGAATACAAATATTTAAATACTCCTATACATTTGAACCAGGTCTGTTTAGTCATAGGGATATTTGAAATACTTCAAAGAGGTAGCTGATTTGGCTACTTTATTTGAAAATACTGAAATACACAGAAAATACGTTTTAAAAATACAAATAATTAAATAAGCACGTATTCGAACCCAGGTCTGGCCTATGTGCGCCGGTGTGTGTTGTCCAACTGACCGATCTTGATGACCTTGTCGATGGCAGCCTCCGAGTCGATGTAGACGTGGCAGATGCCTTCACTGTGGCCCAGAACTGGGATGCCCTTGGCTGCGCTCTGAATGTTCCTGACCAGCTGGGATGAGCCTCGCGGGATGATCAGGTCTATCATCTCATCTAGTCTACACAGGTCCTCCACCTCCTCACGGGTACTCACCTGGAACACACATAGAATATGTACAGTTACACACACAAAATGTGTATACATTCCAATTACTATCAACAGATTGTCATATCCGGACTCAAAATAAACCCCTACAGTATTATAGGATTTATTTTGTATTTTTCTATGGGGGAAATTCACTGTGCTACATTGTAATCACTCACCTTAGTAAATGAGGAATGAAAGGATGCTTTTGCATGGTGTCTGACTGCATTTACTACCGGCAGAGTAACACAGAATTACTCAGATTTTAGCATTAAAATGATGTTATTTAAATAACTTCCATGCTGTTTTTCTTAAATGGGATGTTTTTCCAGCTGAGACTTACCAGCTGTACAGCCTCTTTGACCCAGTGGATATCCAGTGCTTCCTGGGTCAACTCATGTAAGATGCGGTTGGTGTTGGCTGCTTCCTTGCCCCCCTTCGCCAGCAGAGCATTGCCGCTGGCTATGGCTAGAGCTGATACCTACACGCAAATGAGAGCAATAGCCTTTTAGCCACAGAATTACAGTCACAGTCAAAAGTTTGGACATACCTACTCATTCAAGGGTTTTTCTTTATTTGTACTATTTTCTACATTGTAGAATAACAGCGAAGACATTAAAACTATGAAATAACACATACGGAATGGTGTGGTAACCCAAAAAGTGTTAATATCAAAATGTATTTTATATTTGAGATTCTTCAAAGTAGCCACCCGTTGCCTTGTTGACAGCTTTGCACACACTTGGCATTCTCTCAACCAGCTTCATGAGGTAGTCACCTAGTCACCTGCAATACAATTCAATTATCAGGTGTGCATTGTTAAAAGTTCATTTGTGGAATTTCTTTCCTTCTTAATGCGTTTGAGCCAATCAGTTGTTTTGTGACAAGGTAGGGGTGGTATACAGAAGATAGCCCTATTTGGTAAAAGACCAAGTCCATATTATGGCAAGAACAGCTCAAATAAGCAAAGTGAAACAACAGTCCAACATTACTTTAAGACATGAAGGTCAGTCAATCTGAAAAATGTAAAGAACTATAAACGTTTCTTCAAGTGCAGTCGCAAAAACCATCAAGCGCTATGATGAAACTGGCTCTCATGAGGACCGCCACAGGACAGGAAGACTCACAGTTACCTCTGCTGCAGACGATAAATTCATTAGAGTTACCAGCCTCAGACCTTGCAGGCCAAATAAATGCTTCAAGGAGTTCAAGTAACAGACATCTCAACATCAACTGTTCAGAGGAGACTGCGTGAATCAGGCCTTCGTGGTCAAATTGCTGCAAAGAAACCATTAATAAAGGACACCATTAAGAAGAAGAGACTTGCTTGGGCCAAGAAACACGAGCAATGGACATTAGACCGGTGGAAATCTGTCCTTTGGTCTGATGAGTCCAAATTTGAGATTTTTGGATCCAACCGCCATGTCTTTATGAAACGCAGAGTAGGTGAACGGATGATCTCTGCATGTGTTGTTCCCAACGTGAAACATGGAGAAGGTGTGATGGTGACCAGCATGACTACCACAGCATTCTGCAGCGATATGCCACCCGATCTGGTTTGCGCTTAATGGGACTATCATTTGTTTTTCAACGGGACAATGACCCAACACACCTCCAGGCTGTGTAA
Organism: Salvelinus fontinalis; assembly: GCF_029448725.1. Taxonomy (NCBI): domain Eukaryota; kingdom Metazoa; phylum Chordata; class Actinopteri; order Salmoniformes; family Salmonidae; genus Salvelinus; species Salvelinus fontinalis. The sequence continues at coordinate 22,457,378 of NC_074665.1, forward strand.
GAACTATTTGACCAAAAAGGAGAGTGATGGAGTGGTGCATCAGATGACCTGACCTCCACAATCACCTGACCTCAACCCAATTGAGATGGTTTGGGATGAGTTGGACCGCAGAGTGAAGAAAAAGCAGCCAACACGTGCTCAGCATATTTAGGAACTCCTTCAAGACTGTTGGAAAAGCATTTCAGGTGAACCTGGTTGAGAGAATGCCAAGAGTGTGCAAAGCTGTCAATAAGGCAAAGGGTGGCTACTTTGAAGAATCTAAAATGTATTTTGATTTGTTTAACACTTTTTTTGCTCACTACATGATTCCATATGTGTTATTTCATAGTTTTGATATCTTCACTATTATTCTACAATGTAGAAAATAGCAAAAATAAAGAAAAACCCTTGAATGAGTAGGTGTGTCCAAACTTTGACTGGTACTGTACATTTAGCATGACCCCCAGGACGAACACCCATCTTACCAAAAAATGATCAGCAGTGCACAAACAGAACCCCAAACTCTCTCACACACACAGACGAGCCCAAACACACAGAAACACACACAAATGACCTGTGGCAAGCAGTCGGGGCGGGCCTCGAAGATGACCAGCAGTACTCCTATGGGCACAGTGATCTGCTCCAGCTCTAAGTTGTGAGCTACTCTGGTCCTACGCAGCACTCTGCCCACGCTGTCCTGAGAGGCCAGGGCTATCTGTCTCAGGCCTATAGCTAGGCTATTCAGCTTGGCCGGGGACAGGCTCAGACGGTTCAGCAAGGCTGACGACAACTGACCTGATAGGGGATGGAGAACACAAGGAATCCAATACAGTAGAAAACCCCGGACGATCACGTTGACTACTCAGTTAGCGCAGCTCGTATATACAGAACGTTTAAATGCAACCACACCCTCAAATGATCCACATCCTCACATAGTCACACAATGGGATGTTGTTAAGTACATGTCCCTACAAGTATGAGCTGGTTTGACAAATACCATGAACCCATTCAGAGAGATAGACAAGATAGGAATAGTTACCTGCATTGACTGCGAGGTCCATGTCCATCTTGTTAGCAGCAAGGATCTCCTCCTTCTTCTCAACCAGCAGGTCTGCCAGGTGACAGATGATCTCACCTCTCTGGGGTGGAGACAATTCAATAAGATTAAACAAATCGCAGTAAGAATAGTGCTACTGACACGCCTGGGATCAGGTATACTGTATACTGTAGAACTGTGTATGAGGGCCTGACTGTATACTGTAGAACTGTGTATGAGGGTCTGACTGTATACTGTAGAACTGTGTATGAGGGTCTGACTGTATACTGTAGAACTGTGTATGAGGGTCTGACCTGTTCTGGGTGAAGGGCTGCCAGGGTCCTGCCAGAGTTCCGGGCCATCTCAGTCTGCTGCTCCACGGTGGGGCCTGGAGATAGACATTAGAGTGATGAGCACAGGCAACACAAACCAACAACAAAAGGGACCATCGGACAACATCGGCATGCATCATCGTAACCATAGTCACGTGTAGCCATCGTCTGGATAATGTCGTGCTAGCCGAAACGACTAGAACGGTCGGCTGGATTCCAGAGGAGCGGCTACATTGATTGGATGTTACATTTCAAGAACCCTCCCCGCACATGCCCATAGAAGGGCAGCACGTGTGTTATGTTCGTCACTGTTGTCCGAGTCGATGAAGGCAATGCAACTCTTCTGCTTGATCCCTCAACAGACATTATCCCATGTCTACTTACAGGATATGGTAAATGTTTAGAGTATCAAGTGTGGCCGACTGTCTGCCATTTATTGAAATTAAAAGCCGTCACAAACACAGCATAAATCAACATATTTCGATGGGGTTTTCATCTGCGATTTCCCAGCCATCTTCACACACTTTTGAGCTCCACTCAAGTAAGGCATTTGATTGGTTTGACGTGTTGCGAGGCGTCACTGGTTTCCACCCCTTTGTAGCTACTTTCTGCCATAGACTTCACCAGGCTTTACCGATTAGGGAAGCCTGGTTCTCGATGAGGCTACGGTGATCATAATTATCATCATCATTTAGAATTTCAAACATCTTCTTCATCATAAGAACCACTCATCATATACGCATAAGAAATACTCATCATTGTGATCCCCACCATAATTATCACCATTATCATTATGCTCATTGTTGTCATGGTGATCATCATCAATCTAATAACCTTCATCATCAGCATCTGTCACACAGAGAAGACCCGGGGTGAACTCACCGGCAGGTTTGACCTCGGAGAAGAAGGTGCCCACTTTCTTGCCCTCCACGATGTCAGTGATGACGTGGCCTGTCACCTTGGGGTGGGTGCCGTTGGCAATGACTACCGACGTGCCCCCCTGTAGGGCCCAGAGGGCAGCCTTTACCTGGATGTAGAGGGGGGGAACACTTAGACAATTTTCTATTCCCCACTTGTTTCTCAAGTAAAGATTTGGCCCCCAATGTAAAGACTTGCTTAACAGTGGGTTGAAGCTAAAGCTCAGTCTGACACACATTGAGTTCAGAAGACTTTCTTAAAAGCTTATTACAGACATGTAGACCTAGACACTCTGTGTCCTCCACTCTTACATGTTTTGATCGACACACTTTCCTATTCTAATCTTCACGTAACTGCAAAATAATGGTAACACTTTAGTAAATGATGGATACAAAGTATATTGAACAGGTGCTTCCATAAAGGTGTGATTCCTGGGTTAATTAAGCAATTGACATCCCATCATGCTTAGGGTCATGTATTAAAATGCTGGGCAAGCCACTATTTTGGCTACCAGGGCTATGCCCCCATAGGATGACAATGCCCCCATCCACAGGCCATGAGTGGTCACGGAATGGTTGATGAGCATGAAAACGGTGTAAACCATACGTCATGACCGTCTAAGTCACCAGATCTCAACCCAATTGAACACTTGTGGGAGATTCCGGAGCAGCGCCTGAGGCAGTGTTTTCCACCACCATCAACAAAACACAAAATTATGGAATTATTATGGAACTTGTAGAATCTATGCTAAGGTGATTGAAGCTGGTCTGGCGGCTCGTGGTGGCCCAACGCCCTACTAAGACACTTTATGTTGATGTTTCCTTTATTTATAAGGCTACGTATGTTTGCGCACATGGAATTCAGTGATTTATGTTTACTATAGGTTAATGAGGCAATACAAATATGATGTGACTAAAATGAAAGGGTATTTAGTTGACTAAAATCGCCCAATATTTTCGTCATTTTGAGAATAACTAGAATAAATCTAAACACTGACATCTGTGTACATACCTTGGCCTCCATGCCTCCTATCCCCACCCTGGATTTTGTGCCGTAGGTGATCGACAGCTGGTCACCAGGGTAGAAGATGTCAATGAGTTTGGCGTCATCCGTTCCAGGAGGGCTGTCGTACAGTCCTACGAGAGATGGGAGGTAACTATGGTTACGTGATTGTTTACTTGCACAAAGATTACCTTCCAGTCCAATCCATCTGTGATATTTCCAAATACAACCAAGGTTGTGTTTAATTAGGGCACGCAACGGAAAACGTTTTAAAACGTTTTGCAATGGAAAATGTGTGTTTCTTATTGTACAAGTCCAGGTGGTCACTTCCTGTTTCAATCTGTTTTCTTCCATTCGGTGCCTGATAAACACAACCCAAAAGACCTGTAGTTCTCCCTCTTACATGAATGCTCCCATATGAGCGTGTGTGGTTTTGACCCAGAGTGCTGGCAGATGGTGTGCTGCCTAACGGCAGGTAGCCTAGTGGTTAGAGCGTTGGGCCAGTAACCAAAGGGTTGCTAGATCAAATCCCCGAGCTGATAAGGTAAAAATCTGTTGTTCTGCCTCTGAACACGGCAGTTAACCCACTGTTCCTAGGCCGTCGTTGTAAATAATAATTTGTTCTTAACTGACTTGCCTAGTTAAATAAAATGTAAAAAAAATGTGTTGCTGTGTTAGCAGCGTACCTTCTACGTCAGAGAGAGCGATGAGCAGGTCTGCCTTCATCTCCACGGCCAGACGTGCCGCCAGGCTGTCATTGTCCTTTATACTGATGACCTGCAGGGGCGGAAAAAAAGGAGTTAGTCTCACAGCAAGAATTTATTGGGTCAAGGGTCAATGACCCGACTGTTTCTGATGTTTGTTATCAGTTGAAATTGAGGTCAGTGTATAAGAAAATACATAATTGAAATCGAAGCATTTCATGATACGTTATCGTTGATATTAGCTTGTCTACTGTGTGGGTTAGCAAAGCCACTGATACTACAATGTTCAGTCGTTTATTACTAGTAGTAGTGCGTTTTCAGCAGCAGAAGACCTTGTTAGTTCCACCTGGGCTTGAGAAAGGAGTATAGAAGCGTGCTTCTACCTCCATTAGTCACCCCCAGACAACCACACCTCTAGGCCCAGTCCGCCACCAACCAGAAAGGAACTAAAGCAATGCATGCACCCCTCCCATCTCCTCTAGCCCTCCCTGCATGCACATCCTTTGGGGGGAAAGGAGGGGTAGCGGGCAGGTAGAGCGAGGCGAGGTGGTGAAACATAATAGCTGTATGCTAGTATGCTAGCAGCTAACACTACTCCGCTATACACACCTCTCGCCCCTGTCCTTCCCCCTCCGGTCCCCCCTGTGCCCTTTACCCACATTTACCCCCTGGAGGTCGCTGTTGGGCTCGGGCGGGGGCACCACGGCATCGTTGGTGTTGATAATGGGTACGATGTTCATGCGGAGCAGCTCCTGCAGCGTGCTGTTCAGGTTCTGCCGCTTCTGGTCATCATGGAAGTCAAGGTTGGTGACCAGGACCTGGGATTACATCAGAGCAAATCCTGTTTCGATAAAACTTTATTGAGAGGTAATTGTACTGGGTAACACAGTGTGAATTCAAATACATAGAGATAGCGTAGGTACCTGTGCAGTGCATGTGCTGTACTGGGTGAACATGGCCTCATACAGGGCCATCAGACCACTCTGTCCGGCTGCCGCACAGGCCCGCGCCTCCAGAACTGGCACTGACTGAAACCGACAGAGAAAGATTGAGAGAGGGAGGAATGTTTTGAGTTGATTTTATAATAAGTGATTTGACCATATTTTTTTTGCAGGTTGTATAAGACCTGGACTCATGTCTTTGAGCTGGTAAGGTTCTATAAGAACTGGACTGTTGTCTCACCATGTCTTTGATCTGGTTCTGTCCAGAGTGAAGAGCCTGTCTGACACTCTGGGACAGCAGGATCTCATGCCTCAGTCTCTGCTTGCCGAAGGCCACCGCTCCGCTGGTGACGATCATCATCTCTCTCCCCTGGTTCTGTAGCATGGCCACCTGCAACACAACACAAAAAACTTTCTACCTCAGTGAGCCACATCTAAAGCCTTTTAAGTATTCTTGCAACAATGAATAAACTACAATAAGCAGACAGTTGTCAAAACACAAGCTTCAAGACATCTTGTGTGGAGGTCTTGTTATCCCGTCAGCCTTAAGACCTTCCTCACCTGCTCTACTACAGAGGCCAGCCTGCCCAGCGCCAGGCCGCACTCATCCCCCCGGGTGACCACGGCGCTGCCCAGCTTGACCACAATCCTCTTGGCCTTGCGGAGCTCCCCGCGGTGGGCGAAGGAGTTACTGTTGGCACGCGCCAGGGACACTGTGAGAAAGAATACACGGTTTGGTGCTTTATAGTGTCAGTCTGAAGTGGAGCCGGGCGATATGGACAAAAATCTATATTGCGCTAAATTACCTCAATTGATGCGCTAACGATAAATAGAACGATGCATTTATAACATGAATGTGCACCACAGTTGTTTTTCATTATCCTTAAAACTACTAGTTTGATAGTTGTAGCCATCAATTGTCCCATCAACAATCACACAGCAAATGTATTACATTTTCAAACTTCACATTTCTCTAGTATAGGCTACTTATCGCAAAGGACGACATCAGCAAAATGCCTACGATAAATGATTGGTATGGTCGTTGTTGATCATTTCTGGTTTATCGTCCCAGCTCTAGTCGGAAGCCCTGTTCAAATGCTTTATACATGTATATGGACTCCCTCCCTTACTTGGATGAAATACTAATTAAAGCAGGGCCTATAAATGGAGGAAGGAAGATATAAGATAACAGATCAGCTTTATGAACATTTCACATATGCATACATTGTGCTGTGCACACACACCATGTTAGCTTGAGACAATGTTCATAAACACAGTGCCTAACCAGCACACAACAGTACATCTCCTACCAGTAAGTGTGTGTGCTGGGTTCTGTTTTGGTCCATCACTGATTATATAAAGTGTTAGGCTAAGAGCAACCAGGAACCCCCTTCACCCCCTTCCTAAATTCCCTGGTATCCATGGAGATGGAAAATGACAGGGTGCAAACTGCCACATCAGCATGGCAACCGCCAAAGCCAGCGCTGACTGCACACATCTCTCCACTAAAGAGCAGCCAACCGCATGAGAGAGATAGGGAGAGAGGGAGATAGAAACAGAGATGGGGAGAGAAAAAGACTGGTCGTGCAGGGGTGAGGGGGTAATAACAGAATCAGAGAGATAGATTAAAATGGACAGAAAGGGATAGGCCTCCATTATCTTAAAGCTATCAATCCCATGTTAAGAGTGGCCCGGGAGGATAAACAAGTATACACAAGTATGCAAAGTATGCAAGATGATTTCATTGAATGATCGGGACTTGATCAATTTAGGAAACTAGGCTATCCTTCTTGCTTGGGGAAATTATCATGTTATTACTAAAAACTCAAGCTACTGAAATCATTGAAATTGTAATCACTGGAACAATAGCCTATTATTTTCAACATTTATCCTACATAGACATCTATACATCTCTTCAATTACTGGCGCACGTAGGCCTATTTATGTGTGCGGGTATGTGAATGTATGCATATGTTTGCCATTCCCACTTGCCTTGTGTCAGTGCTTTGGCTAGACGAGGGAAGATGGTGGTGCGTTGAGTCCTGGGGCTCAGGGGGAGCCCGGCACAAAGAGACAGCCTCTGTAGCAGCATAGTCAACTTTCAGCCGCTACAACAGCTAGAGAGGAGAGAGAGAGATACATTAAATCACTGTCAAATCGTCAATGTTCTATCTCTCTTTTCATTTCTTGAACTTGCAGAATTCACATCACAGCTAAACACTTCAAAAAAGTCACAGAAGTTAGTATTCCACGTTTTATTGAATTACATAGTCTTTCTGCATTTGGATAAAGGAAAGAAAAACTCACGGTGATACCGGCTTAGCATCCAAGTCCTGTTTATGTCTGTTATCCAGCCACGTCTATCAAGCCCATCTCCTTTGAAATGAGCTACTGTCCAACCTTTGTATTCAACATTCCAGACAGTATACACAACACCTGCCCTCAACCAATGGCAGAGTCGAAGCCGGCCTAAATCACAGAAACTCCTCCCCCTCATGTGCTTATATGGGGTAGCTGATGAAACTGTCGCTGCTCCTTGCAGGATCACTTATTACGTGCCCTTTCTTGATTAAAAAAAAAGTTTCTAATGTAATCACACAGGCACAGTTTAACCTCTGAAAGTTTAAGCAGTGAGGGGGTTCTACTACACTCTAAAACGTTAAGGTTCCTGGAGGTATCCTTTAAGGGTTCTTCAAATTGAAACTGTGGGGGAACCCCTAAAAGTTATTAGAAGAACCCTTGAAAAAGGTTATTGGAGAACCTTTTGTGGGAAACCCTATACGTTCTTTGAAGAACCCCTTTCAATGGTTCCTCGAATAACCTTTTGGGGTTAATTTTTTAAAACTCCCTGTCCACCCTCCCTCCATTATGAAAAAATATTGTAATAATAATATTGACAATATTGATTTCAATAATTCATTGTTTATTTAGTGGCACCACAAATGTGAATTAATATTTACAAAACAAGCAAAACACATTACAAAATTGCAACATTTCTGCAGACATGTCAGACCATAATAAATAATACATTTACTTTGTATAGTGCTTTTCATGACATTTTATTTTCAATAAAATAATGTACAATAAAAACAACATACATGAAAAATGAATCATAGGTAAACTAACAATATTGTAGACTTGATGCTAAATACAGATTTTTTAGCTTTAATGTGTGTGTCCAACAACCACTTAGTTATGTTAGGAAGTTTGCCATCTTTATGACTGGCCCTGGTAACTTCACCCCAACTTCTCTTATCCCCAGAACACAGTAACTTAAGAACATAAGTATTTCTGACATTTTTTGGGAAATTTAACGGAAAAGAAAAAAATAGAGCCATAACAGAGCCCCAAGTCCCATGGGGAAGTCCTCTAGGGCGTGGAAGTTCTCCCCAGCAAAGGCCAGCGTGATTGCACTCTCATGGTGAAATGGATTTCCGCCGATGTGCAGTAAGTGGGAGTGGGAAGTGGTGAAATCTGTGTCAACAACAGTAAGAAAAGATTAATACACATACAATCAACAAAGAACATAACAAATGTTCAGCTGTTGTTTTATACACTGCTCAAAAAAATAAAGGGAACACTTAAACAACACAATGTAACTCCAAGTCAATCACACTTCTGTGAAATCAAACTGTCCACTTAGGAAGCAACACTGATTGACAATAAATTTAACATGCTGTTGTGCAAATGGAATAGACAAAAGGTGGAAATTATAAGCAATTAGTAAGACACCCCCAAAAAAGGAATGGTTCTGCAGGTGGTGACCACAGACCACTTCTCAGTTCCTATGCTTCCTGGCTGATGTTTTGGTCACTTTTGAATGCTGGCGGTGCTTTCACTCTAGTGGTAGCATGAGACGGAGTCTACAACCCACACAAGTGGCTCAGGTAGTGCAGTTCATCCTGGATGGCACATCAATGCGAGCTGTGGCAAAAAGGTTTGCTGTGTCTGTCAGCGTAGTGTCCAGAGCATGGAGGCGCTACCAGGAGACAGGCCAGTACATCAGGAGACGTGGAGGAGGCCGTAGGAGGGCAACAACCCAGCAGCAGGACCGCTACCTCCGCCTTTGTGCAAGGAGGTGCACTGCCAGAGCCCTGCAAAATGACCTCCAGCAGGCCACAAATGTGCATGTATCAGCATATGGTCTCACAAGGGGGGATCTCATCTCGGTACCTATTGGCAGTCAGGCTACCTCTGCCGAGCACAAAAAAGCAAATAACATAAACAAATATTGGAAAGCTGCAACAGCTCGACTGAACATTTAGTCCACTTTTTATGGAAAGTTTTCCAGGTGATACCGTCGCCTGGAACTCAAGCCTAACCTAGTACTGACAGGCAGCGCAGATATAATTGTCACGCCCTGATCTGTTTCACCCGTCCCTGTGATTGTCTTAACCCCCTCCAGGTGTCGCTTATTTTCTCCTGCGTATTTATCCCTGTGTTTCCTGTCTCTCTGTGCCAGTTCGTCATGTATGTTTAGTCAAGTCAACCAGCGTGGTTTTCCCCGTACTCCTTTTCTATTCTCTTTTGCTAGTCCTCCCGGTTTTGACCCGCCTGACTCTGGACTACTTTCCCGCCTGCCTGATCATCCTGCCTGCCCTGACCTTGATTCTGCCTACCTTTCAGTCCCTATTGGACTCTGAACTGGTTTTGACCTTTTGCCTGTACACGATCATTCTCTTGCCTACCCCTTTGGATTAATAAACATTGTAAGACTTCAACCATCTGCCTCCTGTGTCTGCGTCTGCGTCTCACCTTGTGTCATGATAATAATCCTCTATTGATGGGATGGTTTTCATACAGGACTGGTGGAACCATCATGGGCAGCGGTCACAACCAACCTGAAATGTATGATGAAAATTGTTAATATATTTAAAACATTAAATACATTTTCTTGAATTACAATTATTTCAATATCAGACAGGGCGGATTATACTACCTCTACAAATATTACTGCTTATTGTCACGGTCGTCTTCTGGTGAAAGAGTGGACCAAGTCGCAGCGTGATATGAATACATCTTTCCTTTTATTTATAACGAAGATGAACACGAAACGAAACACTTTTACAAACTATACAAAACAACAAACGACCGTGAAGCTACAAAACGAAAGTGCACACACAAGCTACTAACATTTAGACATAGACAATTACCCACGAAAGCCTATGGCTGCCTTAAATATGGCTCCCAATCAGAGACAATGAATGACAGCTGCCTCTGATTGAGAACCATTCAGGCAACCATAGACTTGCCCAGACAACTATACTAAACCCAACCCCATTCACTCAACAAAACCCCCTATACAATACAAACCCCCTAAACTAGACACAAACATCCCCCATGTCACACCCTGACCTAACTAAACTAATAAAGAAAATCAATATAACAGAGGCCAGGGTGTGACACTTATACAAATTCGTACTCCTAAAAATTCCTTTAGAAGTGAACAAGCAATTACCTTCATTACTGTCCACCTCCCCACAGAAGTGGCACAGTTGGCTCAGGTCATCCCTCAAAACATAATGTCACGTAGTCTATATCTTTACATATATTTTTCTGAGCAAACAGGGAACAGGGAACAAGGGAATAGTATAGGTTTCTTGTAACATAATTATTTAAATACATGTGTTTTAGTGACCATCTAGTCAGAAGTTGGATCAAAGATAACCTTGAAAGATCCATATAAATGTTTTTTTTTTCTCTACAATTATATTAAATTAGAATTTGAACATACCAGTGTTTTGGAGGAGAGTGACTGCTATATCTTCTCTCATCTTTGTCCGTATTTGAAAAGACTATCGACGACTCCTTCAGAACACATTCAGCAAACTGGGGAAAAAATTTGATGGGCATTTCAGTTTTCCCCAACAAAATGATGTTACACTTAAGATTCTAATTCACAGGTATACAACGACACAGCTATAATATAATTTGACAGTTCTGTTTTGCCTTTTAGTCAGTATACTTTCAGTAGGTTAATTGTACATTACTTGTACAAGAGGAAGTAGTGTACTATGTTGTCAACTCTTCCCTGGTCCTTAGTGTACTAGAGGAAGTAGTGCACTATGTTGTCAACTCTTCCCTGGTCCTTAGTGTACAAGAGGAAGTAGTGCACTATGTTGTCAACTCTTCCCTGGTCCTTAGTGTACAAGAGGAAGTAGTGCACTATGTTGTCAACTCTTCCCTGGTCTTTAGTGTTTCCTCTATGTTATCAACTCTTCCCCTGGTCTTTAGTGTACAAGAGAAAGTAGTGCACTATGTTGTCAACTCTTCCCTGGTCCTTGGGCATCTTTCTTTTGGTGTTTTTCAAAGTCAGTAGAAAGGCTTCTTTAGTGTCCTAAGTTTTCATAACTGTGACCTTAATTGTCTACCGTCTGTAAGCTGTTAGTGTTTAAACAACCATTCCACAGGTGCATGTTGATTAATTGTTTATGGTTCATTGAACAAGCATGGGAAACAGTGTTAAAACCCTTTACAATGAAGATCTGTGAAGTTATTAGGATTTTAACGAATTATCTTTGAAAGACAGGGTCATGAAAAAGGGCCGTTTCTTTTTTTGCTGAGTTTATATGTTATTAATAAAAGTACCGCATTTTGAAACACTTTATTGATTACAATATAGAGATTAATAACTGAGGGGAATCTGAGAATGCAGGGATTCCAGCAGGGTGTGAGTTGAAGTAGTCAAATCTGGGCCTCCCGGGTGGCGCAGTGGTCTAGGGCACTGCATCGCAGCGCTAACTGCGCCACCAGAGTCTCTGGGTTCGCGCCCAGGCTCTGTCGCAGCCGGCCGCGACCGGGAGGTCCGTGGGGCGACGCACAATTGGCATAGCGTCGTCCGGGGTAGGGAGGGTTTGGCCAGTAGGGATATCCTTGTCTCATCGCGCTCCAGCGACTCCTGTGGCGGGCCGGGCGCAGTGCGAGCCAACCAAGGGGGGCCAGGTACACGGTGTTTCCTCCGACACATTGGTGCGGCTGGCTTCCGGGTTGGAGGCGCGCTGTGTTAAGAAGCAGTACGGCTGGTTGGGTTGTGCTTCGGAGGACGCATGGCTTTCGACCTTCGTCTCTCCCGTGCCCGTACGGGAGTTGTAGCGATGAAACAAGGTAGTAATTACTAGCGATTGGATACCACGAAAATTGGGGAGAAAATGGGATAAAAAAAAAAAAAAAAAAAAAAAAGAAGTAGTCAAATCTGGAGCTGACAAGGGCTGGAATGTAAATGACATGTGATCATCTGGGATTATCTAACATCTGAGAATGGGCAGGCATTCCCTCGGATGAAGAGCATCTCCGTGTTGCTGATTATGTGCTGTCATCCAGGTGGAAATGTCACCTGCATATCTGATGTAGGAAAAGAGATAAGAGATAAGTTTAGTGTCCTGTGAATATGTTTATGTATGTGTATGTGTATCTTGGTATATATAAATTTTAATTTCTATTATTATTATCATTATTGTGTTTTGTGGTTGAGGGGTGGGGAGAGGTTGATGGGGATGGTAGTGCTGGGGGTGTCCTATTGAGTGCGAAGGGACCTATTGGGGAGGGGATTCTTCATGGAGGCAAAATTCAGTCATAGTTTTGTTTGTTATATTATTATGCATTTATTCATTTTTTCTTATTTGGTTTCTAATATTATAACAGTTTATTTTGATTATGGATATTCACTCATGTTGACTTATATATTTGAACTTTCTTTTTCGCCCAGAGTACACATTTTTGATTTATTACTGTTAATATTATTGTTATTATTACTAATGTACCTACATTCTTAAAAACGAAATCAGAAAAAGTCTAAAAAAATGTAGGAAAAGCCATAAGAGGGAAAAGCACGATGGGATGGGGAATTTAGGAATGGGTAGAGAGAACAGTAGAGGGCTCTGAAAACTATTATTGCTGAAATAACTACTTCCTTTTGTGACTAGAGTATAATACTTCCTGTGGCACACATCAGAGTGCATGATAGGTCACCAAAAATGATTCTGAAGTGTGCCAGGCCTTGCAATTCCAAGATAGAAGGGGGGGGGGGGGGGGGGGGGGGGGGGGGGGGTGTCAGCAGGCAAGAAAATAGCCTTTTACGAAATCCTCCCCCCCTTCTAATTTCCTTAATTTTGTGGCTAGAGTCAAAAACTTTATGTGGCACACACTACTGGTCAACGTGAAATACCAAAATTATTCAGAAGTGTGCCAGGCGTTGCAGTCCCAAGATAGAAGTGGGGGGAATTTCGGCAGGCAAAAAAATAGCCTAGCCAACACCCCCCCCCCCCCCCCCCCCCCCCCCCCCTTCTAATTTCCTTAATTTTGTGGTCATATACTTTCTGTGGCAGACATCAGAGTCAAATACTTTCTATAGAACAAACTTCACGTCAGGATAGGCAACCGAAATGAATAATTAATGTATGTGTGTTATATTAAACATAGAGAAGTGAGTAAAATGTAGGCAAGCTATAAACATTTCAGAACAACTACTAGTCGAATAAGACATGGCTGAGATGACGAATTCTGGCAAAGAGATTTATTTATAGACTAATACACTTGAAACAAATAACCAAACCGGAAACTCCAGACATTACTAGCGATCAAACCAAAATAAAAAATCTAATGAAACGCAGCCTAACTTGATCAGAAATCTCAACTAGCAAGCAAGTCGCAGCAATGAAGATTTGAGTGCGTGCGTGTTCAAGGAAGTCGCAGCAATGAAAAATTGAGTGAGTGAGCGAGCGTTAACGCGAGGGGGGGATTCTGGCAGGGGGAAGCTTTTCGGCCCAACACCGGCTTTCGAATATTTACGCAAATTCTTCTGAACTATAGCTATAGTAACGTTATGGAAGCTATTCACAGAAGACCATAATTGTCTTTGTTATTCATTAGTATTTAATATTATTATATCAATTATTTCAATACATATTCAGAGCCAAACATCAACCCAACTTTCCTTTTTAACTGTTGTCACATACAAACTTGGCACGAGCGTTTTCAGGTGCAATTGTGAATTTCCTGGAAGAACTCCACTAACAATGGGGGTTCCTCGATTAACCCCAACTCCTAAGAAGTTCTTTGAAGAACCTTTTGGGGCTGTTTTTCATTGCCAAGAACCCTACGGTTCTTCGGGGATCATAGAAGAACTCCAGTTGAACCCCTAATTTTTAGAGTGTAAGCTAACATATTAAATTATTTTAAGATGGTTATACCATGGATCATTTAGCTATTTGATTTTGAATTGTAGGACTCCTTAAGGTATATACATGTTTTGGGATAATATTTACATTTAGTCCATAGAAACGCATTGAATAACACATTCATAAATGGCAAAAAAAAAGACAGTCAAAATGAAAAAGGTTTTGAAGTTTCTGTCATATCTAGGACATATAAGAACACTCATGGTCTAAACATATAGATTCAATGGTTGTAAAGATGGGTAGAGGTCTGTCTGTAATAAAGAGATGCTCTGATTCTTTCACCCCACAATCAAAAAAGCAAATTCTGAGAGGCTCTAGTTTTGTCTTATCTTGATTATTATCCAGTCGTGTGGTCGAGTGCTGCAAGGAAAGACCTAGTTAAGCTGCAGCTGGCCCAGAACAGAGCGGCATGTCTTGCTCTTCATTGTAATCAGAGGTCTGATATAAATACTATGCATGCCAGTCTCTCTTGGCTAAGAGTTGAGGAGAGACTAACTCCATCACTTCTTCTTTTTATAAGAAACATTCATATGTTGAAAATCCCAAATTGTTTGCATAGTCAACTTACACACAGCTCTGACACACACACACACGTACCCCACCAGACATGGCACCAGGGGTCTTTTCACGGCCCCCAAATTCAAGAAAGCCTACAGTATTATTTAGAGCCATTGTTGCATGGAACTCCGTTCCATCTCATATTGCTCAAATAAACAGCAAACCTATTTTTAAAAAACAGATAAAGCAAAACCTCACGGCACAACACCTCTCCCCTAATTGACCTAGATAGTTTGTGTGCAGTGGTATAAAGTACTACTATAAAGTCGTTTTTTGGGGTATCTGTAATTTAACTATTTATATTTTTCACAACGTTTACTTTAACTTCACTACATTGCACCTTGCAAACAACGTCATTTTTAGAAACTTTGGCAAAGGGTCACGTCTCTGTGCCGGCAGTTAGCTACTGTACCTAGCCAGCTAGCTATTGGCTAGACAGGTGGCTACAGGTGCGTTCACTCACCACATGAATTCGTAACAAATTCTTGCAAACTCCGCCTGCCTCAACACACACACGTTACGCTCAGTGGTTTATTTTATTGAAATGCGAGCTGTTAGAAGCTTTTTAAAACTATTTTGGGTGTTCTCGATTCTCTTTCTGCCGGTAAGGGGGGAGGGCTTTCGATAGCGGAGCGGAAACGGAAGTAACACCTAACCAGTGATTGGTCAGAAATCAGCTGTAGGCAAAGACTGCGCGCGTTCCAGGTCATTTTTTAATATGCAGATGACACAGCTGTTGTGGATTTGCTCCACCCAATAGACAATAAACTGAAATTCAATGACTGTGCCTTTGCAAAGATAAAGAAATTGCAACAGAGAATGTTTTTTTAATGTCGACCACCACATCTTACAAATGTTCTATAAATCTGTCCTGTAGAGTGTGTTGTCCTTTGGTCTGATTTGCGTGTTTGGAAACATGCGAGTGCAAGACCTAGTCAAGCTTCAGCACCTGATTAAGACGACTGGAAGGGTAATTGGCATAGATCAAGAATCAGCCACCAACCTGTACACAAAACTCATCCTCCTAAAACTTAAAAGCATTTTACAGGACCGTACTCATCCCCTGCACTCAAAATTCAGTCACAGCAGCAGCCGGACAAGGGGAAAGAGACTTTTTCAAAAGAAAATAAAAAACAGATAGATATGGGGACTCTTTTATTTCAACAGCCATTAGGCTGTATAATACATCGGATGTTGGTCCCTCGAGTATACACCATAATGCACGTTCACTTTAAGTGTATAGCTGTGGCACTTTGATTGGATTCTATTGTGTAGTTTCTGTGTTTTCATGTTTTATGTGCTGTCTTTTTGAGCACATAACCCAATGAATTTCCCCCTGGTGGAATAATAAAATTGATCTGAATCTGTGGTTGCTGGCACGTATAGGGTTGAATCACCAGCATTCCACAGGCTTTGTTTAATGGCAGGTCATTGGTAAATAGAAAAGAGTAGAGGGCCAAGAGAGCTGTCCTGCGATACACCACATTTTACATGTTTAACATTAGAGAAGCTTCCATAAAATAAAACCTTCTGTTTTCTATTAGATAGATAGCTCTGAATCCACGATATGACATAGGTTAAAAAGTCATAACACATTAAATCTGTAGAATGTCGGCCCAGTTCCATCTCGCTCCAAACTCTCCCACTGCCAGTCACTGGGCTTCCTCTCCTCACTATATTTGGTGGGGAATGGACATCCCAAACTGATGCTTCAGATTTATACATGTTGTGAAACGTGTCTCTTTGTTCTATCTGTGTTATTCCTGTACCAATCTGGTACGGTTTAATCAAGGCTTGGTTAGTTACAGTATTGAGAAATATATTTAACAATAATGTATTATATTGATGTAGTTCCTTACTGAGAAGTCAGTTCTACAGGTTCTCCAACTTTGAGAGAAAAATATGACAGTTAATGGGCGGTTCCGATGCTTAGACGTTGCTGACGCCTAACAGATCTTACAACGCCTGGATAGGTATTTTAACTATCAGCTAACCACATCATATTGTAATGAAACAGCAGGGAGCAGGTCTCGAACCCTCGACCTCCTAGCCCGAGGTCCGGCGCGCTATCGACTGTGCCGCAAAAGCATACTCGAGCGGCAGAGTCGATTTCCGCGCTTATAAACCCAGGGTCGTTACACTACTCCCTCCTTTCAAAGAGCGCGTCCTCGCGCTAGCTTGCGACTTACAATATGTTGTAGCCATTTGTCAGTTGGTTGTTGCGTCGCCTCGCTCCCCAGTAGGGCGACTGATAACGATTTGGAACCAGGCCCATGGTCACACGGTGCGCGTATCTTGTTTTCAGAAAAAAGCCGAAGTCACCCCAGACCGCATAATACTCCAACGTCGCTTCGAATGAATGATAATTTAACCAGTTTGAACTTGTACATCGCACACGAAGGTAGATGACACATTTCATACATTTTGTCGGGCGTCAAGCCTGACCAATTTAATTTTCTTAACTTGCTAGCTAATATGCTACTAGCCACTGCCAGCTATCTAACGTTCGCTAGCGACAACTGTCAGCTCTGTCATTCATTGTTGTTGTGATCGTCTGATAATGGCGTACTGTTACTCTTGTTTTCTTTCATCTTTAGAAGGCTAACTTATATGACGATATTCCCTCTTAAGCTTTTCTCAGACTCTCTGGCAATGGTAAGAGATTCCCCTCCAACACGGTTGAGACTAAATTAAAAGCATTGTAGTAGTAGTATTAAAATCAAATGTTTTATTAGTCACATGCGCCGAATACAAATGGTGTAGACCTTACAGTGAAATGCTTACTTACGAGCCCCTAACCAACAATTAAGTTTAAATGAAAAATAAATAAATAAATAAGAATAAATAAAATGAACAAGTAATTAAATAGCAGCAGTAAAATAACAATAGCGAGACTATATACAGGGTGGGGTACCGGTTAGTCGAGGTAATATGTCATATGTGTGATTGCTTGATTAAATTAGGTTACTGCAGGACATATTGACGGTCCAGCAGACCCCGCTTTGAACACCATAGTATTAAATAAGCATTGTAGTTTAGTTAGTTAGCAGTACTAGCAGTTACAGTACTTATTTGGAATGAGTTGGACGTGCTAAAAGTCCATTCTGATAACATTTTAGCAATCATGTTTATCGAAATGGCTGACTAGGCTACAGTGAGTGAGTGAAGTAGTCCATTTCAGGTTCATAAGTCCCCAGATGACATACTAGCTATTGCGGTTTTGTGTAGATAAAGACTTAAAGATTGTAGTTCAAATGTTCTAGTGTGATCCAGCACACACACATATTTGCCTGGAAAGGACATGAACCTCAGAGCAAATGTATGGAGTTAAGCACAGACTTCTGCATTCCTAATGTGGGTGAACCCAGTAGGCTTACAGCTGAAACATTGATCACCCTGTGTACAACGTTATTCACCACCACCCACCTATTGACATAGCATCATCAAACAAATGAAGAAATATGTCTCAAACACACACAAGCACACAGTCTTAGGTTTTCTTAATCTCTCCTCAGACTGTGCAGATAGGGGTGGCGTGTCTGGCTCTGCTAGGCCTGACCTCAGCCCTGATTTGTCCTGATGGTGGGATGTGTGCAGAGGGGAACACCTGCTGCAAGACGCCCAGCGGGGGATATGGCTGCTGTCCACTACCGAATGTAAGTGACTAGTCTCTGGTCTAAAGTTTGTGTATGTGATTGCTTGATTAAATGAGGTTACTGCAGGACATATTGATGGTCCAGCAGACCCCGCTTTGAATCGTACCCATAGTGTGAAACATGACGCTGTTTTGAATCCCGTCTCTAGGCTGAGTGCTGCTCGGACCACCTGCATTGCTGTTATGAGGGGACAGTGTGTGATTTAGTGCACTCCAAGTGCCTTAATAAAACCGTCTCTCTGCCGTGGGTCAGAAGAGTTCCTGCCAAACGCCTAATCGGCCCTCTGGTAAAGGGAATACAACGATATCCATACATCTGTGTATTTCTGTCTATTATAATCTATTGTGTCTGTTTTGTTTAATATAGATTAGATGTCTTCATTTTATCACGCCTATTCATTCATGGTAATTAACTTTGTTGCCTGAATAAATGTAACGCATGTTTCAAACTCATTCATTGATATGCGTTGCCTGTCACTCCTTAGATGCTGGAGGGAGTGAAGGCAGTCATTTGTCCCGACGGCGAGGCCGAGTGTCCAGACGACACTACCTGCTGTGAACTCCCAGGCGGTTCCTGGGGCTGCTGTCCCATGGCCAAGGTACGTTACATACTTTTCCATAAGGCCTATTCCATATTTGGAAGTCCTCATTGGGTGACATTCCGAGAGTATAAAATTGCATTGATCAAAAATCTGTAGGTTAATAATACCATAGTGTTTTGCATATTTTAATGCTGTGAAAATGAGGCCCCTTGCATTTAACTGCTGCCTCAGGACCATTCTTTCTTCCTGTGGTCGTACAATATTCACCTGGAACAACCACTGTAATGTGTTGAAACAATGTTTCAGTTGATTCTGCAACCGTCAACACTGCGCACTAAAATACCCGAGGGACCTTTATTGAAATAATTGATTCATCTGCACATTCTAAGTTCCTCTGGTCTTCTTGAGCATGATAATAAAATGGTAAGCTTGGCTTCAGCTATTAACAGAGTAAGCCTTTGTTTAGAAAGTGACTTGACATGACTACTAGGCAGCAGATTAGACATAGTTAATGAAGCTAGTCCCAGTGACGGCTGGAGGGGTTTTTCACTAAGCAGAATGAAGGACCTGGCTAGAATACGCGAAAATTGAATATGTTTTTTTTACTTTTTCTATAGTATTTGCAAAAGCGGGCACACTGATCCTTGCCTTGTGAAATAATCCCTTGTTCTCTGAATTTTGATGGTAAATATTTGATTGTAGGTTAACACTCCAGAACGGGGGAAAAATGCTACTTCGGCCTAGGATATTAATACTTTGAAAACGTGCTTGTGCCAGTTGGCAAGTGTATTTGAGTTGACTTGGGTGTGCATATACACAGAGATGGGCAGTCAGCCTATTTCTTTTAGCTACCTGTATTTCAAATATTTATTTTAATTAATTTTGAGTGTTTAGTCATATGTATTTGAAAGTCTTGAAAAACAAATCACCATGGTATCTGGAACAAGATGCTTCAGAGGATGGTATTTTGTATTTCAAAATACTTTTCTACCTTTTTATATAGCGGTTCACAGTTTTGTGACCCTATGTCAACTCGCCCCCACGTTTCTGAGGCAGGGCGCCCTGGAATGGGTTCGCTCAGAGAGAGGGGCCCAAGCCCTGGATCACTTTTTGAGGATGTTCCAGTGTTTCAATACAATGGGTTTGATGTGACCGGCACATAGTCTGTACTCCATACCCAAATGTGGGGCTATTTTGTTCTTGTTTCAATTAGTGCCAGTGAATGGGCTTTGACTTTCAGTCTCTCTAGCACGGGCATTTGTCTGTTCAATGACACTCTTATCATACACGCGTTGCAGGAACCTGGTGCGCATATCATTAGCTTTGTGCTCGAAATCTATGTCTTTACTGCAGTTATGTAGGAGTCTTAGGAATTGACCCACCGTTATGTTCCGCTTAAGGTGTACCAGATGGTTACTGGTTGCATGGTAAAGTGTATTCCTACTCTACCATCTCCCGCAAGCCGCAAACTCCAACTTGTTTTCTTTATTTTTGTGAATTGTAAGATCCAAGAAGTCTATTTTCTACTGACTTCTCTCTGCTGTAAATTTGAGATTGAGGTCAGATAAGTTAATATAAGAAATTAAGGAGAGCATCAGTACCGCTCCATACCAGTAGGATGTCGTCTATGTATCTTTTCCAAAGGGCGACGTTCTAAAAATAGGGGTTAAATTAAGGCCTCCTTCCAGTGTACCATAATACATTCGCATAGTGAATGCAGCTCACATTGTTGTACCCCGAATCTGTTGGTGGAAACTGCTTGCATATTGGAAGTAATTTGATGTGAGGGCAAGCTCTTCTTTTTGTCATTGATAAGCTCCTTTCCTTTGTTTGCTGAAGCGTGAATGCCCACCTGAACGCATTCTAAACCTTGTCTTCTCTCTCAAGGCGGTGTGCTGTGAGGACAAGATGCACTGCTGTCCAGAGGGCACCAAATGTGACTTAGCCCACTCCAAGTGTGTGTCGCCCACCCTGGACACGTTCCCTATGAGGGAGAAAGTGCCTGCAAGGAAGAGGCAGACAGGTACTGAAGGAACAGACAGAAATAAACTGCAAGATTATCAGGAAGTTGTTGTTGAATTATGTTCCAGGGTTGTGTTCAGTAGGGCACACAAAGAAAAACTTAAAAAATAAATTCCCTTTTTTGTTTCTTAATTGGAAAAGTCCACAGTCCCTTCCTTTTTCAGTCTGTTTTCTTCAATTTGGTGCCTAATGAACACAACACAGTTCTCTTCCTGGTGTCTCAGTAGCTGTGGTTGGACAAGCAGTGACCTGCCCAGGTGGTAAGAGCCTGTGCCCAGACGGAACCACATGTTGCCTGCTGGCCAGTGGAGACTTTGGCTGCTGCCCCTACCCTGAGGTGAGTGGAGCTGGGGCTGGTGCTGGGTCATTTAAGCAATAAGGCACGAGGAGGTGTGGTATATGGCTAATATACCACAGCTAAGGGCTGTATCCAGGCACGACGCAACGCTGAGTGCCTGGATACAGCCCTTAGCCGTGGTATATTGACCAAATACCACAAACCCCCAAAGTGCTGTAATGCTAGTATAAACTGGTTACCAATGTAATCAGAGCAGTAAAAATACATGTTTTGTCATACCCGTGGTATATGGTCTGATATACCACGGCTGTCAGCCAATCGATTTCAGGGCTCAAACCACCTAGTTTTTAATACAGAGTAGATCCTGGGTCACACAATCTTAAGCCATTTTGTTCAGCTGTGTGTTGCACAATGTGTGTTACACACAGGCGGATGTGTAGTAACTGTCAGTCACATATGTCTTAGTCTAAGAAAAAGTGTTTCAATGTGAGGAAAGTGTAGCTAAAGGGAGATGTAGAGATTGAACATTTCAAAACTGATATACTGTCTTAAATCATGTGTTCTGTACAGGGTGTGTGCTGTACTGACAAACTCCACTGTTGCCCTGGCAACACAACCTGTGACCTGGAGCATGAGATGTGCACTTCCCCCAATACACGGACTCCATTGGCCAAGAAGATCTCTGCAATCCCCAACGATGGTGAGGCACCAACCACTTCTCACCCTAATCAATGGCTACTGGGATGTTACTAATTGAATTTGTAGTGTAAGCGTGTAACTTTCCAGTGGAATGAGGGGTTACAGTGCATTCTGAAAATATTCAGACCCCTTCACTTTTTCCACATTTTGTTACGTTACAGCATTCTAAAATTGATTAATTAAAATAAAAAAATCCTCGTCAATCTAATGAAAAAGCGAAAACAGGTTTTACATTTTTTGGGGCAAATTTAATACAAATTACAAAAAGAAATATGTTATTTACATAATTATTCAGACCCTTTGTTATGAGACTCAAAATTGAGCTCAGGTGCATCCTGTTTCCATTGATCACCCTTGATGTTTCTACAACTTGATTGAAGTCCACCCGTGCTAAATTCAATTGATTGGACATGATTTTGAAAGGCACACACCTGTCTGTATAAGGTCTCACTGTTGACAGTGCATGTCAGAGCAAAAACGAAGCCATGAGGGTGAAGGAATTGTCCGTAAAGCTCAGAGACGGGATTGTGTCGAGGCACAGATCTGGGGAAGGGTACCAAAACATTTATGCAGCGTTGATGGTCCCCAAGAACACCGTGGCATCATTTTTAAAAGGAAGACGTTTGGAGCCACCAAGACTCTTCCTAGAGCTGGCCGCCTGGCCAAACTGAGCATTCGGGAGAACGGCCTTGGTCTGGGAGGTGACCAAGAACCCGATAGTCACTCTGACAGAGCTTCAGAGTTCCTATGTGGAGATGGGAGAACCTTCTAAAAGGACAGCCATCTCTGCAGCACTCCACCAATTAGCCTTTATGGTAGAGTGGCTGGACGGAAGCCACTCCTAAGTAAAAGGCACATGACAGCCCGCTTGGAGTTTGCCAAAAGGCATCTAAAGGACGCAGACCATGAGAAACAAGATTCTCTGGACTGATGAAACCAAGATTGAACTTGTTTGCCTAAAAGCCAAGCGTCACGTCTGGAGGAAACCTGGCACCATCCCTACGGTGAAGCATGGTGGTGGCAGCATCATGATGTGAGGATGTTTTTCAGCTTCAGGGACTGGGAGACTAGTCAGGATCGAGGGAAAGATGAACGGAGCAAAGTACAGCGATATCCTCACTGAAAACCTGCTCCAGAGCTCTCAGGACCTCAGACTGGGGCAAAGGTTCACCTTCCAACAGGACAATGATTTCTACAGGCTGTAACGTAACACAATGTGGAAAAAGTGAAGGGGTCTGAATACGTTCTCGAATGCACTGTATGTGGTCCTTTTTGAATTCTGACCTCTTGTAAGAAAATAATATGACAATTATTTAGAGTTTCTGTTATACAATATTTTTTTTAATGTGCATATTTCGTTTAGTGGATTGCCCAGACAAGTTGTCATTGTGTCCTGACGACACCACTTGTTGCCTGAAGGGGAATGGGAGCTATGGCTGCTGTCCTATGCCCAGTGTGAGTACTATGCTCTGAGCCCAGTGACTCACCACCATAATCAGGAAATGCGTCAGCTGTCGTAGAATTTAGCTGGATGAAGTAGGATTATTTTAGTTTAGCCAGATTGCTCTTTCTCTCTCTCTTTCTGTGTCTGTCTGTCTGTCCTGAATTTTTGTGTGACGGAATACAAGTATGCATCAATTTAAGCAAATTTGATTCATCACGACCCCTCTTTTGCTCTCCGCAGGCTGTGTGCTGTTCAGATCACCTCCACTGCTGTCCAGAGGGCACTACCTGTGACCTGGGACAGGGCACCTGTGTGTCTAAACACGACCAAACCCCCATGGCTGTCAAAATCCCTGCCACATTGACCACTTCATCCCTACAGAGCAGAGGCCCGAGACAAAGTTAGACATCAAACATTAGCACATGATGTTAACATCAATTTGCAACCGATTATCCATGTCGGGCTATTCAAGATAGACGACTGCATAGTGACCAATGGAATGAAAGTTTATATTTGGGCAGATCTGTTGCTATTCTGCATCTCGCCAGAGGTGTCAAATCCATACGTTAACATGTGAAGGTCTGTGTCCTCCAGTCAATGCTGTGCCCTGCAACGACTCTGTGGCCTGTGCCGATGGGAGTACGTGCTGTAAATCACTAGATGGAGAATGGGTCTGCTGCCCCCTGCCCAAGGTACTGTATGTGTGTGTGAGAGAGTGTCAGTCAAAATTCCTATCACACTTGACAGTACAGCTCAGCCCTTGAGACTCACGTGATTATGAAATCTTGTGTAATTCCCTTTATTCATGTTGCCAAGTGTTTCCTTTTCTTTTACGGTCGGTGGGGTTAAATTTGTCTTGCAGCGTTAAAGATATGTAAACAGAAACACTATATAAACTGTGGACTCTTCTGCACCAGCGAACCCCACACTGATTCCTTTGAGCTCCTCCATAGGCTGTGTGTTGTGATGACCATCTCCACTGCTGCCCCCACGGGACCATCTGTAACCTGGCAGAGAGTACGTGTGATGACCCCTCAGGCTCTGCCCTGGTTCCCATACTGGACAAGGTGCCTGCTTTCAGCTACGTGTCGGAGGAGGAGCCGCTGCCCAACAGCAAATGTGACGAGTCCACATCGTGCCCGGGCCAATCCACGTGCTGCAAGACCACCACGGGAAACTGGGCCTGCTACCCCCTGCCCAATGTACGGCCATTTCCACATATACCCCCATTGACTTGTTCCTTGCTAAGTTAAGGGTCTAACCTTTAGGCAACTTTACCTAAGGTTGAATCTGATTTGAATGATGTCGATGTTAAATTCTACTCTGGAAGTAACTAGACATGAAATTGAATTTCTCGACTAATTGAAAACCACAACTGTCCCTGTACATGAGTAGTCTTTTATTCCAGTCATCTCAGTCATAAGTCATTTAATTAAATTTGAGGCAAATAAGCATCACGTTTTAGCCTAACTTATCTCAGTAATAACAAGCCTGTGCGTTCTGTGTCCTTCAGGCGATGTGTTGCAACGACCACCTCCACTGCTGCCCCCACGGCACCGTGTGTAACCTGGAGGCCAGTACCTGTGATGATCCCTCAGGCTTCACCATGCCGTGGGTCACCAAGGTGCCAGCCCTCCCCACCCAGACACCACTGGCCACTGAGAAGTGTGACGAACAGACCATGTGCCCCAGGGGCACCACCTGCTGCAGGCAGAACTCGGGACAGTCGGCATGCTGTCCTCTACCTCATGTGAGTTTAACTTTCTCCCATTCAATGACTCCCTTCATAGAGACTGAGATGAATTGAAGAGTTGTGTATAGTTCTGGAGAAACATTGTTTTTCGACTTCAGGCCCAGGGTGTGTGTTACAGAAGCGTCCTAAGCTGACATATCTGATGTTTTCTCACTTTAAGACACTAGATACTGTAGATCAGGGCCAATATTCATTGTGTCTCAACATGCCTACTCTTTATGAATACCGGCGTAGATTTGTTGTGGTTACAAAACAAGGTGCTCTTAACTAGAAGTTCCGCATTGAAATAATGTTATTGTTGCCCCTTAGGCGGTGTGCTGCGACGACCACGAGCACTGCTGCCCTAAAGGCTACACGTGTAACGTGGCCGAACAGACCTGTGACAAGCCCGGGCTCCTCAGCCGGCCCTGGGTCCCCAAGCTGCCAGGCCTGCCACTGCACAGAGGGCTTCCCCAGGCCAGTGCCCCCTCCGTCCACTCAGCCAAGAACATGTGTGACCCTCACACCAGCTGCCCCAAAGATACCACCTGCTGCTTCGTGAAAAAGACTGGCAAGTGGGGGTGCTGCCCCTTACCCAAGGTAAGGAGTTTACTATGGATCCTTTACCTGTGGCAACCTCAGCAACATTTCAAAATATGATTATTTATGATGAACAAGGCAATTGGAAGTTGTCGCTATTTTACATAACAGAAAATTACCACATAGTTGAAATTATGAAAATAGTATTTCGGGTTACTCACTCATCTTTACTCCTTGTGGAGCTTATGGCCCAATTCAAAAAATTCTCAGACTCCAGTCACCCAAGTCATGACCTGTTTTCTCTGCTTCCGCACGGCAAGTGGTACCGGAGCGCCAAGTCTAGGACCAAAATGCTCCTTAACAGCTTTTACCCCCAAGCCATAAGACTGCTGAACAATTAATCAAATGGTCACTGGACTATTTACATTGCCCCCCCACATTTGTTTTTACACTGCCGCTACTCACTGTTTATTATCTATGCATAGTCACTTCAGCCCTACCTACACGTACAAATTACCTCGACTAACCTGTACCCCCGCACATTGACTCGGTACCGCTACCCCCTATAAATAGCCTCGTTGTTATTTTGTTACTTTTTATAATTTTTTACTTTAGTTTATTTGGTAAATATTTTCTTAACTCTTTCTTGAACTGCACTGTTGGTTACAGGCTTGTAAGTAAGCATTTCATGGTAAGGTCTACACTTGTATTCGGCACACGTGACAAAGTTTGATTTGAAATGACGTGGTGAAATGGTGATTATACAGTAGTAATCTCTGTATGACCTCAGTGTAAGGTTCTTCTCCTCCCCAGGCGGTGTGCTGTGCCGACGGAGATCACTGCTGCCCCAGCGGCTACAGCTGTGACGACCAAAAGACCTGCTGCACTAAGGGCCGCCTGACCATCCCCTGGTACCGCAAGAAGAAGGCCCTGACTGTGGGAGCCATGTTGAAAGATGTCAAGTGTGACAACAATAGCAGCTGTGCCTCTGGGACCACCTGCTGCAAGCTGCCCACAGGAGAATGGGGCTGCTGTCCTCTGGTCAAGGTGCGTCTCCATTGACTTTCTGTGATAATGGGTTGGATTTATATAGTACACACACTTTGTCTAATTGGGACACTTTCCTTCTCTCTTTCTCTTTATTTCCCTCTATCCGCAGGCTGTTTGCTGTACAGACCACGAGCACTGCTGCCCACAGGGCTACAGCTGCAACATGCAGACTGGGACCTGTGAGAAACCGGTAGAGGGTGTTCTCCCCCATATGATTCCCCAGACAAAGGTGGCAGAGTCCCAGCAGAGAGCAGCGGAGGCGGGGATAGATGTGAAGTGTGACGGTGCTGGAGAGTACAGCTGTCCCAAACTGCAGACATGCTGCAAGACCTCCGCCACAGAATGGTCCTGCTGCCCCGAACCAAAGGTAGCGACACGGCGTCTTTGAAAATTAACTTGACATATGTAACTTTTTTGGGGATTTTGAACCATTCAACTTTTTATACAACGTTCTGCCCATTTAGGCGGTAACATGCCCGTCAATTCTAGTGAATAGGCCGCGCATACGTTCCAATATGTGGGCGGTAAATGCATAAAAAAACAACATGCTTACATGCCCCTGTCACTTCCATTGATTGTTAGCTTGTTGTGGCTAAAGTTTGCTGACGTTTGTGGAGGTTGTTTAAAGAGAACCTAACCATGGATTACAGTTTCTCCTGACCCATAGACTACTTTCAGGGTGAGGAACCATCTAACATCAAGTTGAAAAATCTACTCCTTTAAACTTGCTTTCCCTTCACAGGCAGTATGCTGCGCAGACGCCAAGCACTGCTGCCCCATGGGATACACATGTCACCTAGGGCAGGGAGGCTGCTCCCAGCAGGCTGAGTTGACCTGGGATATTTTCTTCACTCACAACAAAAAGAGAGACTTTGTTCCTTTTGGACTCTGAGCCAATCAGAATGCATTGATCTGGTCTCTGTGCCAATCATTAGCAGCACTGATCTGATGTTCCTCCCTCCAGCACACTTACTAACCTACAGAACATGCCATAAGAGGAACACGACCTTATGGACAAGGGACTGAAGATTTAGTATTTTTCTATCTATTTTCTTTCCCTTTTTTTCGTGATTTTATTTGGTTTTCAATTGGGGTAGAACCAGGAAATAGAAATGTTTGAAAATTCAGCATCTCTACCCAATGTCCATCCAGAAGTGTTTTAAGATTTTTATGCAGCTAGCTTCTCCGTTTATCCTTAATGTCTTTTAGATTTACGTTTAGTTACTACTGCCCCATATCATGCCATTTTGCTCTATGCAAATGAGAAACATGAATGTATTATAGCCTCTTGTTGGAACTATCACTCTAAGCCTGCTTTGAGACGTATCAAAAATGAATTTGTTTACCAAACTCTTAAGAACACAGCTACATAGTATAAGAAAGCTGATTTTCATGTTTTGTTGATGCAGGGCACAACCAAGCATTAGTAAGTGACTGTTAGTTTATCGCCTGGAAGTACTTATATAGCCATTGATCAGCCGACAGTGTTAATGTAATTGAACATTTTTCTCGATTTTATGTATGTTTTGGCTGCTGGTTCTTTACTTTCTGTGAAGTGAGGATCGAGATGGATGGTCCAACCTCTGACAGTTTTCTGAATGCTGTCACTCAAACCCGTGAAGTCATAGACATTTTCTTAAATGTGTAATTTCCATTTATCTATATACATCTTTATAATCATATAGTTAGAATACATTACAATCATTTGCATACAATGTATTTAAAGCAAAACGTTTTTAATCAGTCATCTTATCTTGATGTCATAATACTTATTGTTGATCACTATTGTGATCAATACAAATGATCATAAATAACTTTATTTAAACAGAATTGTGCCCATAGAGATCTTATTAAACTATTCTAATTCCTAATTCTATGGTTGGTCCTTTTTTGATTTTCAGTATAGGAATTACTGGTAAACCCCAGTTAAATTATTTCCTCATGAAATTTGCTTTTACAAAAATGACAGACTTCCCTATTTCATAGTACGTCTAGTTCATAGGAATTATGTATGAGTGTTTTGCACAATGTTTAGTTGATATCAAAATGTACACAAATCTACACCAAACACTACACCAAAAAATTTATTCCTTTTAAAAGATTTTATCTCATTGAAGAGAGGGTGAATTTGTGTCCCTGATAAGTGTATGCAAACTGAGGTGAAATATATTTTTAAAATATATTTCATCGTTTACGTTTGAAAAACAACCATTTGGGGTGTATTTGTGGCATTGTAGGTCGGCGCACATTTGGCACAGCGTCGTCCGGGTTTGGCCGTCATTATAAATAAAAATGTGTTCTTAACTGACATGCCTAGTTTTTTTATTATTGTGATTTTGTACTATATATAACTCCATTGGGGACTAGTCCTTTTCCAGTCATTCATGTGTGAATGGATTATCTGACATACTTTACATTTGTGTGCTTGAATTTAGACATAAGTCATATTTCCTGAGCTGTACTGTAGGACAATTGCATTTTAGTCCTTTAACAGATGCTTTTATCCGGAGCGACTTACAGGAGCAATTAGGGTTAAGTGCCTTGCTCAAGGGCACACCAAACGATTTTTCACCTAGTCAGCTCAGGGATTTTAAACATCGACCTTTCGCTACTGGCCCAACGCACTTAACCGCTAGGCTACCTGACGCCCCAATAATAAGCAATGTATGAGTCATATTTTTGCCTGAACCTTGGAGTGTATGGTTCATAGAGATTCCCAAGGAAAGCACACCTCACTTCCTATGCACTTCTCCCCTCTCCCTTTACACAGAGGTCTGTATATAATGACAAGATGCTCATGTCTCCGCTCTAACAATGGGAATCATCCCGAAGGCGGAAAGGCAGATGACAAGCTTAGGTCCAAAATAAGCCCATAGAAACGCATTATGTTTATTTGCTTTCCCCCTTATCCTTTTCCCCCTTAGAAGTTGTTATGACGACCAATGAAAACAAGAGGTGTGAGTAGCAAGCAGCGGCATGAAGAGAGTAACAGAAGCCTTGACCCTGCCCTGGCATATCACAGCTGGTGAGATGTGTCCCAGTTACCAGTGGACACAGCCAGGCTTGGCTCTGGTGCTCTCTGCTGGCAGCTAAGAGCCATGGACTAATCAGCCTCAGTGGAGGGCACGGGTAGAGAGAACGAGGTTTAACTCCAATGAGGCACGTCTGCACTATAATGCTCTGGCCCATGGCCCCTTTGGCTTTTTACAACCCTTTGTTGTATTTGCCCACTGGACACGATTGTAAAAGGGCCACAAGTCCAAGGTTTCCAGTCATTTCAATTCATGATTGAAGAATACGGTTCATACATTTTGTACCGTAATTAGATAAACTACAACTGTACCACTTTGTCATGAATGGTTAGAAACAGAATTTAATTTGAGCACCACTCTGAGACGGAGTTCTGGTAATGGAACTTTTCTAAGTCTATGTATAGATAGATCCCAGGGCACTCGACCAGTACACGGATGAAACTCGCTGACCTGCCTATGTGTACTCCTGCTGAGTGCCTCACCATTGGTTTGTCCCTTTGCCATTCAGATGTTTCCAGGGAAAATGTCTCATGGGTAGTATGTGTTTTTTGCTGACACTCCCTCCTCTGGCATGTTGCTAATTCCCATGGGAATGTTCAAATTCTGCCGATCTGAATTTGGGACAGGGCAGCACACAGGTGTTGAATGGGAAGTATTACTGAACCGGTGCCAACTACCAGACTTGTATGAAAAATTTGACTTGACTTTAACCAGTGTCACTTTGATTAAATATGTTACTAAATTGCACTTTTTTTTGTCAATCTGTCTCTACTGATTTTCTACCTTCATTGAGTTACTCTTCTTTGCACTTGTGGTTCTTCCCTTAATTTTGTTGCTTATTTATCGACGTTATATCCATGTTATACCTATGTATTTGATTCTCTAGGACTGCCATAGCTATTAATACAAACTTGAACGTATGTTTGAAGGGGATTGTACAAAAGAATGAGATGAGGACAGAGACTGGGAGCACAGTGTCATGAGGGGAGGCGGATGTGTGTGTTTATTTAATTAACAATGACTACATCGTTAGTCAAAAGACACATTGAAAGGGAAAAAAATGGATAGACTCAAGACAGTACCCGAGTCTAGATACAGTAACAGTAATGTGTGCCGGGGGTCAGGGGTGAAAGTTGTCTCATAACTCTCACATATGGCCCACCAATCAGCACGGCCTGTCAGCAGAAAGCCGGTGGGTTACACTTGGAGACAGCACATACAGACATACACAGACACCCACACACATTGACAACGGAAGCAAGTAGCTTAGTCCAACTGGCTGAAGTACTCTGTCTGTCTCTACTACTACTAATACAAAGATAACTTCTCACAGAAAAGGAGCAACTGTTTCACCTTTACGGTATGTTGGATTACTACCTATTGATGTTTTATTGTCATTCAAACCAATGTATTATCTTGGTATTAATGTTTTATTTCTACTAGGGCTAGGAAGGGGATGTGAGTGTAGGTGAAGGCAGACAAGGAAGTAATGGGAAAGATGGGCCATTATTTTCCCTTAGGTGAACAGAAAACTTAGATATAAAGGTTCTCATACAGTAAGATTTGAGGGTTGAGGGTGTTAGTTGAATGCCAACTTAACGGGGAATGAGAACTTTACAGTGGTGCATGTTCAAGAATAGGATTGCGATCTAAAATTCCTACAACTTTGCAGGGGAACCACACACACACATAACAATGAACAAAGATGTAATGAAGAACCTTTAGAAATACTACTTATTATTGTTTCCCAAAACATGGACTAAGAAACATAGGAAACACTTGAACTAAGTTAAGTTGGTGGATAAGTTAGTGCAAGTTGCAAATGCAGTTATGAGAGGACAAGGACACATAACCTGTGTAGCGTTGTCTGTGTGTAAGTTGACAAAGGATTGTTTTGATCCCCGGCCTTCCCTGTCAATATGGTGGGCGCTAAGAAAGAGAGACTTTGACAGCTGAGCAGCCCAGTGGAAGGCATGCAACTAGTTCAGAGCATGCTGAAACTCTGCGTGCTATTTATACATGTTCGCCTGGATCACTAGCCATCTCAGTTCATTCACACCGACCATAACAAATGCCATCACATTAAAATACCTGCCAAATGCATAGCTAACGTCAGCATATCCGCACAGTGAATAAACCTTTTGAGTTATGTACATTTCCCCTCCCTTAGGGGTCAAGAACTATCTAATGACATGTTGAGAATTATTTTGCCGTCTATTAATAGACAATTTGGTTAATTTACATAATGCTTCTTGTTCGGTGTTCGGTATCCCTTTGCATTTCCTAGAGCTCTTCAAATAAAATTCTACTACTAACTACCACATAGCCTTAGCTCTTGAGCATCAGTGCTTATTGCCACAAAGATCTCCTTGAAGAAGACCTTGAGGAGAGGGTTTGTCACCATTCTCACTATTCCCGAAAGTAAACTTACCCCATTTCTCTCCAGTAGCATGTTAGCACTCATTTGACTTTTTATTTATCATGTCTTTGATTTGATCTCAGTTTCTCTAAGGGTGCCAAGTGCAAGAGGAATGGCCATACCCAGGATGTTCAACTCAAACACGCCATTCATTGATGTGAAGGGGGCGTCACTGCTGTTCTCTTTGGGGAAGGAAAACATCATGGAGGGTGAAGACAACAAGGACCCGTTGGTGCCGACCGTCCTTCCTACCCTGAGCCTGGTGATGGAGCAGGGGACTGCCAAGCAGGTGGGCACAGGGGGGCATGATGACAGGGACCAAGTCCCATGTGTCTCCATCATCGCCCAGGCAGAGGGTAAGCCAGTAACTAACGGAGAACTCTTCTTTTACAAAGTGCATAGTAGTTACACAGTGACACTTTTTTCGTAAACATTTTGGATGAATGAGCCAATTGTAAGCTGGGGATGATTTGGTCACCATGATGGTATGAAGGCCATATTTTGAATTTAGCCAGGACACTGGGGTTAACACCCCTACTCTTACAATAAGTGCCATGGGATATGTTAGTGACCACAGAGAGTCAGCACCCGTTTAACGTCGCATCCAAAAGAGGGCACCCTACACAGGGCAAAGTCCCCAATCACTGCCCTGGGGCATTGGGATATTATTTTTAGACCAGAGGAAAGAGTGCCTCCTACTGGCCCTCCAACACCACTTCCATCAGCATCTGGTCTCCACTCCAGGGACCAACCCTGCTTAGCTTCTGAGGCGTGCCAGCAGTGGGATGTAGGGTTGTATGCTGCTAAATGGCTAAGTAGCACTGAAATAGTTTTGCATCTGCATGCAGCCAGAAGGAGGGATAGGGGTTACATTCTAGAAAACTGTTCCCTCTCTTCTGGCCTTATTTGCCCTATTTTTTAGGGCAGAAAGGAGGGAATAACAAGCCCATGTCATTTATTGAGCCATCTTTGATCCAGAGTAAATCTGTGTGTCCCAGGTGAAGGCTCCCAAGAGTTCAGCCCTACGAGCACAGAATGTGTCTACTCCAGATCTCATCTGCTCAAAAGCCACAGGTACTTACCAGAGCATGACCATCTTTAATCTCAAATTTAAATTGAATTGGGACTAGAAAACTGTACTGCAGTTAGATGGAGTTTGCACTGTATCCTTAACAAGGCACAATAAATTGTTCGTAATAAAGTTAGTACATTTTAGGCTCATTACAATTAGCTGTTCATTTCCCCCAAAAATGTATTCAGGGGTTACATGCCCCCAGACGCCCCTAGCAGTCTCGTCAACTCACTCAATGTCACTTAATTTGCAGGTCCATAGCCAAGAAAGCTACAACCGAGAGTGATAATGACGAAGAGAACTATGTGGGTACTACCCGCACAGTCCCGCACCACCACATTCGAAGGAAGCTTCGGCAAAAGCCTCAGGAAGGAAGACAGAGGGAGGAAGGACAAGAGCCACCAGTCATCCAAGGTTTATGGGTGCAGGAGATCGACTGGTCTAAATCAACCAACAAGGACATGAGCTGGGCCTCAGAGGTAAACCAACTTCCTGTGGACCTCCCCAAACACACAGACTCTATCTGGGTACCTCATAGCCGCGGAGGCTGCATTTTGGAGGGTTTGTTTGAACTTGTATCCCACTGCAGCTTGGAAGGTGTGTCAAAATGTGCAGATGGCCTGTCAGACACATATGAACTCATAGGTGTGTCCGACTTTTCTAGTGAAATAGGAGTGTCTGAGTCTCTATCCAGTCTGAAGAGTATATCTGATTCTGAATCCATTCGTACTCGTGAGAGCGAGTCAGACGCCTCTTCTAGTTTTGGGGATGGGGGTCTGTCGGACTCAGTCTGCAGCCTGGTGGACGTGTCGGACTGTCTCTCCAGTGTGATGTGCGTGTCGGACAACGTCCTGGCGCCAGAGAGTGTGTCCGACTCTAACTCGTCTTGCAGTCTGATGGGCGTGTCTGACTCGGACTCCACCTGTAGCCGAGGATGGGAATCCGGATCCTCCTCCAGTGTGGAGAGTACGTCCAACTCCTTTTGCAGTCTGGTGGGTGTGTCTAACATCCCAGGGGATGTGTCTGGATTGTTGTGTAGCGTCGGGGGAGTGTCTAGCTCTGAGACAATGTTGGAGGAACTACGCAGCAGAGTTACCCAGAAGCATCAGCGATTCGTCTCACCTTTTTTCAAAGCACTGGTCAAAGATGTCTCGGATGAGATGAAAGAGGCCACCGCACAGATCAACGAAGGCCTCATATTCCACAAGGTAGGAATCCTGTTAATTTATTTCCTCATCAATATTCAGTATCCTTGTTTTATAAAGAATGCTTGAATAACCAGAATGTGCATGTATGTGTACTGTGTATCTTTCAGCAACTCCAGCCCAATAAGTTTGAATACAGGGAGGGAAAGGAATACCACATTCTATACCACATTCAGAATGGTTCGTATGGTGATGTGTTCAGTGTTCAGGACAGAAGTACCGGGTTCGAGTGTGCTGCCAAAAAGGTATGTCCCAAATACAACAGAGTTGTCTTATGATCCTATACATTATAAGCAGCCGTTTCAAAGTTGAATTCCCTCTGTAGAACAATGAGCCCAAACATTTCACTTCATGCAAGCGCCTAGTAAACCTGGTCCATAATAAAATAATTTGTTTTACTCATTCCAGATCCCACTGAGTCATTTCAACTGTGAGGAGGTGAGCACGTGGAGTGCTTTGAACTCCCCTGGCGTTGTGAAGCTCTTTGGGGCTGTGAGGGAGGGTCCATACGTCACACTCTTCATGGACCTGAAGACAAGTTGTTTGGCCCAGCTACTGAGGGAGAGGGGAAGTTTACCAGAGGAACTGGCCTTGCGCTACCTCTGTCAGCTCTTGGGAGCATTGGAACACCTGCATCACAGACACGTCCTGCATCTGGATGTTAAAGGCATGTTAACAACCCCTTTTGCCCTAGACACGTGTAAGATCTGAAAGAATAGCATAGGTACATTTGAGTGTAGTTCACTAGAGTGATACTTTGTAAAGCAAAGTTATTTGTGGTTGTTGCACTCCCTCTAGTGTCAGAAGATAAGAAAGCACATCCTGTAGTTTCAGGATGCACAGTACTGTTATGTCTGGCAGAAAGCAGTTCCCTATATTTCTCTAACTCCTTATTCCTCAGATAGCCTTCTAATTGTACATTTTGTTTACCCTTTTCTTATTTTCTTGTTGCAGCTGACAATGTGTTGCTGTCTGAGGATGGGAGGGAAACGTTCCTCTGTGACTTTGGTCTCTCTGAGACGCTGGACCCAAATGGACAGAGCACCAAAGCCTTTAGACGTCAGTGTACATGTGTGAATACAATGACAACTCTTTGAGTTAGTATTCAATGGGATAAACAAAAACAAAACGATGCCCACACAACTATTTCCTAACATTTCAGAATCTGGGTGGCCCGCTGGCACAGAGACCCACATGGCGCCCGAGGTGGCACGAGGGGACCTCCGCTGTGCCAAGGCAGACGTGTGGAGTAGCTGCTGCATGCTACTGCACATGCTCAACGGATGCCACCCCTGGATCCGCTACTACAACCACCCCCTGTGCTTCAAGGTAAAAAACAACCTGTGTTATCCAGGATCAGAGAAAAGTCCTTGCTGTAAACATGTAATTTAAAATATTTCCTTTCACTGGTCAGATTGTCAATGAGCCACCACCTCTGAGGGAGGTGCCCCCCAGCTGTAACCCCTACACTGCCGAGGTCTTGAGAGCTGGACTACAGAAGGACCCCGCCAGTAGAGCCTCGGCCACAGCGCTAAGGCAGATGACCATCAAGGCCCTGAGAGCAGGTAATCTATCTATGATTTGACAAACTTGAATTAGCTATTTACAAGTGTGTATCTATGGCCGGAATTCAATCATTGTGATTGTTGTGAAGATGTTCCCTCAGTACATGGGTGTTTGTGTGTGAGATGGAGCGAGTGTATGTTTTAGAATAATGAGAGCGCCCCTTTTTTCTTTTCAGTGGGAGGACTTTGTCACAGTTCTGGTCAAGGTGATTGTCAGAAACTGGTGAACAGTAAGGCTGGGAATCATAACAGACCCTACATTCCCTCTGCCCCTGCAAAGCCAGCAGCCACACAGTCAGCACCCAAAATGCATTGGGTGAGCTCCTGGAGAGCGTTGGCCGCTGGCGCGGACAGTAGTGATTCTGAGGAGGGAGGATTGAAATTGGAGAGAGATTCTGAATCAGTGACATATTCTCTGGAGGATAGGGACTGGGAATCTTATCAAAATTCCTTGGAGGAGAGCCATTTGCTGGAAGATTGGGATTCTGAGACAGATTCCGAGGTGGATATTTACTTGGGGGAGGATGGAGATCTGGAGAGGAAAAGTGACTGGGAATATGAAGGCGATTGGGAGGAAGAGGAGTCTTCCACAGAACTTTACCAAGCTCTCCACACCCACTTCCCCGTCCTGCGGAAAGGCCAGCCGGAGATTGACCAATCCTGGGGGTCAGAGCCTGAATTGGAATACTTAAGAGATGGTGAGTTAAACGGATACTGCTGCACAGACAGTCTGGCTTTATGCACATCTAAAAAGATGCAGTGCAGTGTATATTCTTGAGACAGGAAAGTAAGGCGATCTGTCTTTCTCCAGGTGTTACCGAGGGCATTTTGGCACAGACCCCCTCCCCTGAGCCAAGGGACCACCCTCCCTCCTGTATGAGCAGCACTGGTTCATCCCAGAAGGATGATACAGACAAAGATTCTGATTGCTCGTCTGATGACCTCAGCTCTGGAGTCTTCTCCTACAACAGCCAGACAGATGGACAGAGCTTCAACTTGGAATGGTTGGTGGTATCCACCAACCAGCCACCATCTTACTGCTTTGAAGGTGAGAAAATGCTCTGGGTAGACTTGCCTGTAAGCATTAGGGAAGGGTATAATTGTTGATAAACTCACTGTTCTCTGTGCATTGCTGGTCTAGGCGTTGAGATATGGATTGAAAACATTGGCGGTGAGTGTTTGAGGATCCGTGAACGGCATCAGGTCAAAGTGGGTCATGTTGCCATAGGGATAAGCGAGCAGGTAAGAGATCACTGTAGATCTGAGTAAGGTTGAACATATCATTAGCCTGTCTAATTGATGTACAGATAACATGAGAGTGTGCTGTGTCTCATTTAGATCACAGTGAAGGCCTTCAGTCTGGAGACTCTGGACAGGAAGCCCGTGTCCTTCCAACAGGAAATCCAGGAGTCAGGCTTGTGGCTTTGCTGTATTCCTTCCCCAGACTGTTGTCCACGATGGAGCTGGAGGATCAAAGAGGGAAAGCTTGAGATTCGGGAATGAGACAACTTTGAAGGTGTATACATGCAGCTATATTCTAAATTGAGACTCAGGCACAACATTTTCACATTGTGATGATTTTTCTCTCTCTGTAATTATTAGCCTATAATAGTAGGTTTCTAGCTACTCATTAGAATAGATGGGTGTGTCTCTCAACAATTCTACCTTTTATCAGTGTGATGATGCATAGGCCTACATTTTTTTTTTTTAACAATCCACCATGTTGAGAATAAATGAATCACGTGAACAAGTCGACCAACATCTGGTTTATTGAGTTGGAGTAGTTCTGAAAAGCTTGTGTTAAAACAAAATTCAATAAACAAGCTCTGTGGGCTTTGGAAAGAAGACACCCTGATCACCTCACTGAAGAGTCAGTGCACAATGAGTTGAATCACAGAATATTCTGCTACTGACTGCATTGATCCGAATCTATTATCTGCCAATTGCATTGATAACTTGCGTTGCATTAATAATGTAATTCAAAAGTAATTGGCTAAAATGTGTACGTTCACTTCCTCGTTGTCTAAAATCATATCGGCCACGTGATTGGATGAAATTGTATTACAGGCGGGGTCTTTAAATACAATAGGTGATATGATTGGATAAGATTAACAGTGGGAAGTGCCTGTCCACACACCGGTGTCTACTGAGTTGCGTAAACGCCATTTTGGAGTGACTGAAAGAGAAGCAAGATCGAGAAGCAGTCTTTCTAAGGTGAATATATCATACATCACGTATGTTTAACATATTATAATGTATGTTCGAGTGAACTAGAATCTGACAAAAACACTCAGTTTTCCCGTTGTCTGTTCTTCAAATGACGTCACAATTTCCTCTACATCTGACGTTGCGGCATATATATGGCTAGCTAGTGATGCTAAGTTAGCGAACACAGTCTCTTCCTTCAGGCTGACTAGTTTTGTCATAAGATGAGTAGCAAATGCTTGTAAAACGATATGTTCGGTAAACGTTTTAAATGCCTGAGATCCCCAGTTTGTTCGTTAACTTAACTAGTTAGTTAATAAGATAGCATGATGCTAAGCATCCGCCCAAGCTAGTTAGCTAACTAGTTAGAGCTTTTTCTTTTAGCTTTAATGTTATATAATTACCTAGTTAACGTTAGTTTAAAGAATGTTGTCGGCCCTCAAGTTCACTATCCACCGGGTACGCCTGTTGCCAATTAAATTCGGATATTTATTTTGGTCGTGAAATTGTATGATAGTGTCTAGATCCTGATGGGACATATTCAGGCTTGCTTAGTTAGCCTTGCCTCCGTTAAGAAAGGCCTAGCTAACTGGAACGTAGATTCATTCACAATTGCACAGTGTTTAGAAGCTAGGACTTAGGAGCAAGCACCAAATTGGGTAAATAAATACTATATTATGTTGATGATTTTTGTCACAGAACACCAGCTAAAGAAATCATAAACATGACAGGCTAAAAGCAGCTAGCTGTGGCGAGTCAGCTGACGTCAGGATCGCATTCGTTGTCATTTAAGTCGTTTCTGACGTGTTAAAGGAACGGAATGCATTCACAGCCATACAACTAGCTAACTATAGCAGTATGCTGACGTAGGCTGTTGGGTTTGGGGAATATATTGGTGGCTTGGAGTTAATTCCTGCAAACGTATGTCCCCCTTGAATGTACATACTAACAGGGTTCGTACGGCCCGGAAAAGTTTTGGATGATTAAATCCGGAAGTTCAGGAAAAGTCATGGAAATTCATTTGAATTTCTGTTAACGTAATTTATTTAGCCACAGTTAAACGTCAACATATAAGCCAGGATCGGAATGACAGTTTTAGCACGTCTGTGTTTGCGTAACCTGCAATTGTGCGAGACGAGTGGGCCATTACTCAAAGGAGAGAGACAGTCGGACATTCCAGCAGCAGGTAGGCCCATATATAGCCTATACAATATGATAGAGAACAGACTAACTAGGTAGTCCGTTCAAAATGTATATATTGTACCCTGTAGTTAACTGTGTTGCTTTTATTAGCATGTGGTGTGGCGCAGCGGTCTTAAGGCACTGCATCTCAGTGCTAGAGGCGTCACTACAGACCCTGGTTCGATTACAGGCCGTATCACAACCGGTCGTGATTGGGAGTCCCATAGGGCGCCGCACAATTGACCCAGCGACGTACAGGTTAGCGTTTGGCGAGGTAGTCCGTCATTGTAAATAATAATTCGTGAACTCGTTTACCTAGTTAAATAAATAAAAAGGTTTGTTTTCATTATGTCATGTCCCCCAAAACACCGACACTCGCTAAACTTTGCCATTTTATTAGTTGAGATTCGGTTCAATCGTGATGAATCGAATATGAATCAAAATAATTATTTGAATCGTGGCTTGCAAAATAGACTGTAAGATAAATGACTAAACTAAAATGTACATTTCCTGAAGAAAGTTTGTGGGCATGCTTCAGCTGAATAAAAATATTTGTAGCTTACAATAGCCATTTGATCTTTGATATATTAAATTAATGAATTATGTACAAAGCATTTGGTTGTAATGTTGCAATATATTTTACGTCGGGTGGGCAACCATCCTCCAAGAGAGCGAATGGGTGCGCAGGCTTTTATTCCAGTCCCCCTCTAACAAACCACATTTTTAGGAATTAGCTGCTCAACCAGACCTTGATTAACTGTCTGTGTTTTGAGCAGAGCTGTAATCAAAAGCCTGCACACCCAGTAGGTCTCCAGACTGAAGGTTGTCCATGTGATTTATACAGTTGCTTAACAGGTGTTCTACTTGGTGGGGTTTAAGTGTCTTGCACAAAGACAGGAGATGATACGTGGTATCAGAGAGCAGCCTCCCAGTGTCAATACCACAAACACTTTTTTATACTTACGTAGACGCCAATTACGTTTGTTTGGTCATGGAAATTTGGTGAAAAGTCATGAAATTCAATTTGTCAAAATGTATATGAACCCCATAGAAATCTAAATGTGTACCGTTACTGATTTTTCTTCACCTTGAATTCCTCTTTCTCTCAGATAAGTGACCATGGGGAATATGTTTGGAAGCCTGTTCAAGGGCCTATTTGGCAAGAAGGAGATGAGGATTCTCATGGTTGGACTCGATGCGGCTGGGAAAACGACTATCCTGTACAAACTCAAACTAGGAGAGATTGTTACCACCATTCCAACAATTGGTAAGGACACTTTTCCTTGAATGCATTAGCCTATCACAATTTTCTTCTTCCAAATTAGGCTACTTATGGAATATGTGCCTATCATTCTGTGTCCTTTGTCCAGGTTTTAATGTAGAAACAGTAGAATACAAGAACATCAGCTTCACGGTGTGGGACGTTGGCGGTCAAGACAAAATCAGGCCGCTGTGGCGCCACTACTTCCAGAACACTCAAGGTAAGATTCAAAGGAGCTTTGAGGATCGTTGGCAATGGTGGTCCATAGATGGTGCCATCGTTACAAGAATCAGTTGCTTATCGGAGAACCAGTGTCATATTGTCATCTATGTACTTCTTTGCAGGGCTTATTTTTGTGGTGGACAGCAACGACCGGGAGCGAGTGAACGAGGCGAGGGAGGAGTTGCAGAGAATGCTCGCGGAGGATGAGCTGAGAGATGCTGTGCTGCTCGTTTTTGCAAACAAACAGGTGCGCATGGGTACTCATCTGAATTCTGTCTGCCTTGACTCCTTGTAGTGCTCTTTTATCCTGCTAAAAATTGTGAGTGGACCATACTCATTGACCATGCATACTTAATAATTTTTTGAATTGCCAACTCCTTGCACTATCACTGGGCTTGAGTAAGATATTGCACAGTGTGATAGACAGAGGATGAATAATTTGAACATGGTTGTTTCTTAGGACCTTCCCAATGCAATGAATGCTGCAGAGATCACAGACAAGCTGGGGCTCCACGCCCTCCGCCAGCGCAGCTGGTACATCCAGGCCACTTGTGCTACCAGCGGGGACGGCCTCTACGAGGGCCTTGACTGGCTCTCCAACCAGCTCAAGAACCAGAAATGATCCATTCCACCATTTTAGTTTTCCCTCTGTCTAACACGATGGCAGCACCGGTTCCAAGCCCCTTGCCCCCTGAAACTCCTCCCTCCCAGTCTTTCTCCAAAAACCTCATCCTTCACCTCTCTTTTTCTGTATCGAACCTTACTCCTGGGGCTGTAACCTGTGCTGCTTGTGTGTGTACTGTGTGTTTAGTCAGGTGAGCGCGTGCGTTGTGTGGGTGTGAAGTGTCTAGCTGGGATTAGGAGTAACCCCGGCGTGCCTTTAACACACCTGCTGTGGAAATAGTGGTCTGGCTCCTCGAGCGCCATCCCACCCAGCCCCACTCTGTCATGCACGATCCCCTCCTCCCCACGCCACGCATGGTTTTCACAAGGCAAATAAAGAGCAATGGTGTAAACGGTCCTCCTCTCTCTCCTTGGTAGATATATAACTTTATTTGTACTACCAGTGTTGAGATTGTAAAATAGGATGTGCATTTTGAAACCTTACCTAGCCCCACCTGTGATAAAACTGCATTGTAACCTGTATCAGGTTGAAGTAAATGGAAAAAGATCTCGTTCCACCGTTGGACATTCTTTGCGTTATTTGAAAACCATGCTTTTTCTTCTTTTTGTAAAATTATATTACCAACACCTTTAATGGTTTTCCAGCGAACACTATCTTTTCCCTGCGAGAAAGAGATAAACCATGAAAGACAACCTAATAACCATAAGGAAATATTCAAATGTTAAAATGAGCTTTTGAATTTAAAAACTAATGTTACATGAATTCCTCTTGGTCATTTTTCGAATTGTGAAAAATTGACATTTTGACTGAATGAATTGAAAGCAAATGTTGTCCTAATGTTAAAAGTTGTTCCTTCGTTTTCATCTTATGTCACCTATTTATTCAACTGGGCATTTCAATACATGGTTGATTTGACGTGCTGCATTGGGCTGGTCTACGGTGGACATTCAGAAGCGTCAAACTTTATTCCTAGAAATGTTACATGTCTGTTTTCTCTAGTTCTAGCATTTATCTTTGTACAACTGCTAAACCAAATGCAATTGAGCAGTATGACAAATCTTGTATATTAAATGTAGTGTCCCCTCAAGGGTGCCAACACTCTACATTTTTGTTTTCTACCTGGAAATGTTCACAATATTATTCTTGTCTCAGAGGTTGGCAGGACCTCAGCATGCTGTACCCCAGCTGCTTGCTAATTTCCTGGATGTGATGAAGGAAAAGCACCAAATAATACGAATGCTCTTAACTGTAACGCTATGGCTAATGAAGGAAATATGCCTAGGTCAAGGGTATGAGCGCCAACATTGGCTACATTTAGCAACTTTGTACTACATGAGTTACCAACACAAGCTATTGGTACTAGTACCTTTATTGTCAGATCTGTAAGGACTACAGGGGGCATGGGCTGGAGGGGGCTACCTGGTCATAGGGATGTTATGCTGACACGTCTGTTAAGAATGATTGGATATCTGTACGTTTTTCCCGCTACTTTTTCTGTGGGGTTTTCCTGAACATATTAAACGATTTGATCCTAAAATCTGGTGTTGCCACTGAGATCTGTGTGAACAAACGGGTATAATTTAGCCGTTCAGGAACATTTATGGATGGTTTCTCATGCACAAACTGTCATGCTATTGTCGTGCCATTCCATTTAGAGTAAGTGATCATACTACACTGAACAAAAATATAAATGCAACAATTTCAACGATTCTACGGAGTTACAGTTCATATAAGGAAAGCAGTCAATTGAAATGCATTCATTAGGCCCTCATCTATGAATTTTGCATAATTGGGAATACAGATATGCATCTCTTGGTCACAGATACCTTTTTAAAAAAGGTAGGAGCGTGGATCAGAAAACCAGTTAGTATCTGGTG
Source organism: Salvelinus fontinalis (assembly GCF_029448725.1). NCBI lineage: Eukaryota > Metazoa > Chordata > Actinopteri > Salmoniformes > Salmonidae > Salvelinus > Salvelinus fontinalis. The sequence continues at coordinate 22,500,671 of NC_074665.1, forward strand.
TGGCCATGACACATCTCAGAGTTGATCAGGCTGTTGATTGCAGCCTGTTGTACACCTCGATCCAGAGCATCCCAAGCATGCTCCATGGGTAACATGTCTAGTGAGTATGCGCGCTGTGGAAGAACTGGGACATTTACAGCTTACAGGAATTTTCTACAAATCCTTGCGACATGGGGCCATGTATTATCATGCTGAAACGAGGTGATGGCGGCAGATGAATGATGCGATAATGGGCCTCAGGATCTCGTCACGGTATCTCTGCATTCAAATTGCGATAAATTGCAATTGTGTTCGTTGTCCTTAGCTTATGCCTGCCCATCCCATAACCCCACCGCCACCATGGGGCATTCTTTTCACAATGTTGACATCAGCAAACCGCTCGCTCACACAACGCCATGTACACTGCCATCTGCCCGGTACAGCTGAAACCTGGAGCTTGCCTGAGACGGTTTCTGACAGTTTGTGTAGAATTTCCTTAGCTGTCCGGGTGGCTGGTCTCAGACGATTCTGCAGGTGAAGAAGCTAGATGTTGAGGTCTTGGGCTGGCGTGGTCTGCGGTTGTGAGCCCGGTTGAAGGTACTGGCGAACTCTCTAAAATGACGTTGGAGGCGGCTTATGGTAGAGAAATGAACATTCAATTATCTGACAACAGCTCTGGTGGGCATTCCTGCAGTCAGCATGACAAATGCACGCTCCCTCAACACGTGAGACGTGGCATTGTGTTGTGTGACAAAACGGCACATTTTTGTGGCCTTTTATTGTCCCCAGCACAAGGTGCACCTGTGAAATGATCATGCCGTTTAATCAGCTTCTTGATATGCCACACCTGTTAGGTGGGTGGATTATCTTGACAAAGGAGAAATGATCACTAATGGGGATGTCAACAAATTTGTGCACTGGGTCTTCGGGGTGCACAACTTAAGAATAATTGTGGCATTTCAAAATACACCAGAAAGCATGATGGAGTATTTACTACGTGCACATGATAAAAGAAAGGAACGAGGTGGGTAGCTAACTGTGTCATTGTATCAAAGTATTTCTAAACTAAAAATCAGGTTTGGTTTCAATACTTAAAGAATGGCTAGTCCAGGTAGAAAAACAGATGGGTGTTGATTAAATTGTTATTGCAGTTTTTTTAATCCTTTAAGCGCTGAGGGGTTTTTAGCGGAGTGGTTGGAAAGGATGTGGAGCCGCTCCATGAGCAATGACCGCTCTGCTCCGCTCACATACTCTGCTACTGACCTTCAAAACTAATACATCTATATTAATACAGACAGTGATGGATGGTGTCACAATGTTATGGAGTTTGTCTGTGCTACTGTACCCCAAGTAAAGATACTGTAGATATTGGAGAAAAAATACGTGTATCATGTGTATGTGTATCAAAATGTGTGTTGCACTCTTATATGTTGTGAGGGCGTGTTGTCATGCCACGGAGCATATATGGCATTGTGACAGTCTGTTGCCTAGCATTAAATGCACACAAGCATACTCATGGGCCTCTGCCAATCAAATTAACCCCTGCCAGTCACACAGTCAATAACATTATTAATCCATAATATCCCCCCTGGAGAAACCACGTTTCCCATCCAGTTTTTATGCGAGTCAAGTCATTCCACCTATACAAATAAAAAAATCAGGACAAGTGTGTTGGTAACACGAAAGTGTCGGCACAATTTTATAAAAGTCGACAGACAATCTGTTCGTTCGACATGGTGGAGTACTTTTTGTGTCGGTAAAATTAATTATGCGACAAATTGAGGTTGAAAAGATTTCTTGCGCAATTGTTGATATATAACCATAATTTCGAGGTAAATTTGCAGTCACACAATACTATGTTGTGTGGTCCTCCCACTTCGACTTGGAAAAGCATGCACGGTTTAGGCTACACAGTCTCGAAAGTGCACAGTGATGAGCTTGATGCGCCTTTCCAATAAAATCGAGGGTCTTAATTTGTATGCTTGGGACATGATGATCCGTGCTTAGCTGCCAATTAACAAATAAAAATGATATTGCGCCTATCCATCTAATTTTATAACCACAATTGTCCAGTGTCCACTTTATCAGATAAATGTTGTCTAGAGACCATACGCGAAAATCTGATTGGGCAAATTTGCCATTTATAGCAAAAGTTTTTTTTATTCGACACATGAAAACAAAACCACAAAATTGTTTGTGCCAAATGTAATCACGCACAGCCTTTTAGCAGAAACAAAGTCAGTCTGATGGAAACACAATTCCAATTATTTAGCAGATTTTATAACATTTGCATGAAAGTCTTTCCAAATTGGATGGTAATTTAGCTATTGTTATCAATATGACACCCAATCAAATGAATTCAGAACAATATCCCTGAAGACTGCACAGCCAATCACATTATAATAACAATATCATGGAGGCTTGACTAAATAGAGCCCTTGAATTTAAGCGTGTGTCACTTTTTAGAGGTGAAAGAGAGCCGATTGAGGATTGAGAGGAGCTGCATATCTCTGGAAAGGGATTGGGCATAGAGGAACAAAGGACAGTTTCAAGCTTTTCATTCTGGAAATTTTGCTAAACAAAATAACAGAAAATGGAACAAGTGAGTCGCAAATGAGGCCTGGATACAATGTATAAAAATATCAAAGGAAAACGGGGGTTGCTGGCCACAAGAGGGGCCAAGGTGAGCGTGGAGCGTGGAGCGACCCAGCAGATCATCCTCCCCACCAGAGTTCTCTTGTCTGTTGAAGACCTCTGTCGTTTGCCCTTGGTCCTCCATTAAATGACCTGGCTCAGTAAAATAATGAAGGAAAGAAAGAGTCTAGTAATCACATGCAGTATTTTAAATACATAAGGAGTTCAGTCAGATTTGTGACTAAAAATAGAATTTTACATCAGCGTTACAGCCAATGGGCCATGTGCCTAAAAAACAAGGAAACAAGTATTTCCATAGTACATGGCAAATTTCACAACGTGTATTATTGATGTCCTAACACTTTCTTGTTTGGTTTCGGTGTCATGACACAGTACCGGTCACAAAACCAACCGCTGGGAATGGAAACATCACACCTGCTACCAACTCCATGGAATCCTCAACCACAATGCTCGTACAACAAGCACCCCCAGAAATGTGCAATCAATCATAAAAGGGCTCTCTCAGTCATAGTACTGTATTGTGTTCCAACAAATTGACAAGCTATATCCTTTGCTTAGTGTTGCTATGCAGGACATATGGCTTGCAATGATCAGAAGAATGCTGGCAGGTTGCAAGCATTTCGAAAGGGACAAATTGCCTGGATCAGGCAGGCAGACTAGACAAGGAGGCAGAGTTATGGGGTTCCCATTAAGTGGATACAAAGAGCCATTGTATGGACAATATTTCCCATGTGTATCTGTTGGAAAAGCATTCCCGTGTGAAGCAGGTTGAGATAATGCTAAGAGTGTGCAAAGCTGAAGAATTTAAAATATAAAATGCATTTTGATTTGTTTAGCACTTTTTGGGTTACTACATGATTTCATGTGTGTTATTTCATAGATTGTCTTCACTATTATTCTACAGTGTAGAAAATAGTAAAAATAAAGTGAATGAGTAGGTGTGTCCAAACTTTGACTTGTACTGCACATATATATATTTTATTCAAAAATTTCAGGGGGTGCTGCAGCACCCTCAGCACCCCTACTTCCTGCAGCTATGCACCTCGCCCCACTCCGCTCCAGCAAGTTTTTGAAAACAGCACAGAAATGACCTTTGATCTCCATAGATATTGTCTGTTTAGATTGCCCTTTGCCTACTGCAAACATCAGGGAATTTATTTTCAACCTTTCACTGAACTATTTTTGCTGACCGGGTGAATTTAGCGGATATTGATATATTGCTCTGAAAGTATTTGCAAACTTCCCCCACGAGGCTCCAAGCATTTATCCATTACTTGGCCTGTTGTTGTCCCTTACGGAACGAGTCTGTGTTTTTTTTTGCTGATTAACAGGTGAAGTTTTCAATCAGGTTTTGGAGTAGGCTGAGGAGATAGGCTGAGACATTGTGTCGGGGGTGTCACAATTCATCAATCGGCCTTAATTTAGCCTGTACCTGGATCTCCTCTTCGGCCTTGGGAACCCAGGCTAGGCCGTGTTCCAGTCCCATCAGACCTGTCTGGAAGGAGGTAGGTGGAGGGACAGAGGAAGGTAGAGAGATTGGGAATAAGAGGGGGAAAGAGAGAGTGAACCAGATCAGATCAAGGGGAGGGTAAAGTGTCAAGGGAGATAAATAAATAATTATTTTGTCTGTCACAATAAAATCTGTTAACTGACTCTTGGCAGCAGATACCCAGGCTCTCACCCAAGCAGTATCTTCTCTCATCAACTGTTGACCTTGTCTCGAGTTGAGTTCTACATCCCTCATGGTCCTTGTTCCACACCAACTGGCCTGCCTTTCAAAAACGGAAATTAGACTGTTGCCCTTTGCCTTCCTCCTCAGGAACATTCATATTCAACAATAATATATTTGAACAGAATGTCAACTTTCTGCACTTCCCCTTTTCTCACTCAGTAACTTTACATATCACTCAGTAACTTTACACATACCGAGATTCTCTTGACCCTTCCTTGACCCCTAACATATACATTCCTTGTGCATTTAAAGTAATCAATAAGCTCTATTATGGTAACAATAAGTATATTTCAAGCTAGTAATATACTCTGCTACTCAATGTAGTATGGTACTCTGCTACTCAATGTAGTAATGTACTGTGCTACTCAATGTAGTAATCTACTGTGCTACTCAATGGAGTAATGTACTGTGTTACTGAAAGTAGTAATGTGCTGTGCTACTCAATGTAGTAATGTGCTGTGCTACTCAATGTAGTAATGTACTGTGTTACTCAATGTAGTAATGTACTCTGCTACTCAATGTAGTAAGGTACTCTGCTACTCAATGTAGTAAGGTACTCTGCTACTCAATGTAGTAAGGTACTGTGTTACTCAATGTAGTAAGGTACTCTGCTACTCAATGTAGTAAGGTACTCTGCCACTCAATGTAGTAATCTACTCTGCTACTCAATGTAGTAATGTACTCTGCTACTTAATGTAGTAATCTACTCTGCTACTCAATGTAGTAATCTACTCTGCTACTCAATGTAGTAATGGACTCTGCTACTCAATGTAGTAAGGTACTCTGCTACTCAATGTAGTAATGTACTGTGTTACTCAATGTAGTAATGTACTGTGCTACTCAATGTAGTAATCTACTCTGCTACTCAATGTAGTAAGGTACTCTGCTACTCAATGTAGTAAGGTACTCTGCTACTCAATGTAGTAATGTACTGTGCTACTCAATGTAGTAATCTACTGTGCTACTCAATGGAGTAATGTACTGCGTTACTGAAAGTAGTAATGTGCTGTGCTACTCAATGTAGTAATGTGCTGTGCTACTCAATGTAGTAATGTACTGTGTTACTCAATGTAGTAATGTACTCTGCTACTCAATGTAGTAAGGTACTCTGCTACTCAATGTAGTAAGGTACTCTGCTACTCAATGTAGTAAGGTACTGTGTTACTCAATGTAGTAAGGTACTCTGCTACTCAATGTAGTAAGGTACTCTGCCACTCAATGTAGTAATCTACTCTGCTACTCAATGTAGTAATGTACTCTGCTACTTAATGTAGTAATCTACTCTGCTACTCAATGTAGTAATCTACTCTGCTACTCAATGTAGTAATGTACTCTGCTACTCAATGTAGTAATCTACTGTGCTACTCAATGTAGTAATCTACTGTGCTACTCAATGGAGTAATGTACTCTGCTACTCAATGTAGTAATGTACTCTGCTACTCAATGTAGTAATGTACTGTGTTACTCAATGGAGTAATCTACTCTGCTACTCAATGTAGTAATGTACTCTGCTACTCAATGTAGTAATGTACTGTGTTACTCAATGTAGTAATGTACTGTGCTACTAAATGGAGTAATCTACTCTGCTACTCAATGTAGTAAGGTACTCTGCTACTCAATGTAGTAATGGACTCTGCTACTCAATGTAGTAAGGTACTCTGCTACTCAATGTAGTAATGTACTGTGTTACTCAATGTAGTAATGTACTGTGCTACTCAATGTAGTGATCTACTCTGCTACTCAATGTAGTAAGGTACTCTGCTACTCAATGTAGTAAGGTACTCTGCTACTCAATGTAGTAATGTACTGTGCTACTCAATGTAGTAATCTACTGTTCTACTCAATGGAGTAATGTACTGTGTTACTGAAAGTAGTAATGTGCTGTGCTACTCAATGTAGTAATGTGCTGTGCTACTCAATGTAGTAATGTACTGTGTTACTCAATGTAGTAATGTACTCTGCTACTCAATGTAGTATGGTACTGTGCTACTCAATGTAGTAAGGTACTGTGCTACTCAATGTAGTAAGGTACTGTGTTACTCAATGTAGTAATGTACTCTGCTACTCAATGTAGTAAGGTACTCTGCTACTCAATGTAGTATGGTACTGTGCTACTCAATGTAGTAAGGTACTCTGCTACTCAATGTAGTAAGGTACTCTGCTACTCAATGTAGTAATGTACTGTGTTACTCAATGTAGTAATGTACTGTGCTGCTCAATGTAGTAAGGTACTGTGCTACTCAATGTACTAGGGTACTGTGTTACTCAATGTAGTAATGTACTCTGCTACTCAATGTAGTAAGGTACTCTGCTACTCAATGTAGTATGGTACTGTGCTACTCAATGTAGTAAGGTACTCTGCTACTCAATGTAGTAATGTACTGTGTTACTCAATGTAGTAATGTACTGTGCTGCTCAATGTAGTAATCTACTCTGCTACTTAATGTAGTAATGTACTCTGCTACTCAATGTAGTAATCTACTGTGTGACTCAATGGAGTAATGTACTGTGTTACTCAATGTAGTAATGTACTGTGCTACTCAATGTAGTAATGTACTGTGTTACTCAATGTAGTAATGTACTTTGCTACTCCATGTAGTAATATACTCTGCTACTCAATGTAGTAATATACTCTGCTATTCAATGTAGTAATATACTCTGCTACTCAATGTAGTAATCTACTCTGCTACTCAATGTTGTAAGGTATTCTGCTACTCAATGTAGTAAGGTATTCTGCTACTCAATGTAGTAATGTACTGTGTTACTCAATGTAGTAATGTACTGTGCTACTCAATGTAGTAATCTACTCTGCTACTCAATGTAGTAAGGTACTCTGCTACTCAATGTAGTAAGGTACTGTGTTACTCAATGTAGTAAGGTACTCTGCTACTCAATGTAGTAAGGTACTCTGCCACTCAATGTAGTAATCTACTCTGCTACTCAATGTAGTAATGTACTCTGCTACTCAATGCAGTAATCTACTCTGCTACTCAATGTAGTAATCTACTCTGCTACTCAATGTAGTAATGTACTCTGCTACTCAATGTAGTAATCTACTGTGCTACTCAATGTAGTAATCTACTGTGCTACTCAATGGAGTAATGTACTGTGTTACTCAATGTAGTAATGTACTGTGCTACTCAATGGAGTAATCTACTCTGCTACACAATGTAGTATGGTACTCTGCTACTCAATGTAGTAAGGTATGCTGGTACTCAATGTAGTAATGTACTCTGCTACTCAATGTAGTATGGTACTCTGCTACTCAATGTAGTAATGTACTCTGCTACTCAATGTAGTAATGTATTCTGCTACTCAATGTAGTAAGGTACTCTGCTACTCAATGTAGTAATGTACTCTGCTACTCAATGTAGTAATGTACTGTGTTACTCAATGTAGTAATGTACTGTGCTACTCAATGTAGTAATCTACTGTGCTACTCAATGGAGTAATGTACTGTGTTACTGAAAGTAGTAATGTGCTGTGCTACTCAATGTAGTAATGTGCTGTGCTACTCAATGTAGTAATGTACTGTGTTACTCAATGTAGTAAGGTACTCTGCTACTCAATGTAGTATGGTACTGTGCTACTCAATGTAGTAAGGTACTCTGCTACTCAATGTAGTAAGGTACTCTGCTACTCAATGTAGTAATGTACTGTGTTACTCAATGTAGTAATGTACTGTGCTGCTCAATGTAGTAATCTACTCTGCTACTCAATGTAGTAATGTACTCTGCTACTCAATGGAGTAATCTACTGTGTGACTCAATGGAGTAATGTACTGTGTTACTCAATGTAGTAATGTACTGTGTTACTCAATGTAGTAATGTACTCTGCTACTCCATGTAGTAATGTACTCTGCTACTCAATGTAGTATGGTACTCTGCTACTCAATGTAGTAATGTACTGTGCTACTCAATGTAGTAATCTACTCTGCTACTCAATGTTGTAAGGTATTCTGCTACTCAATGTAGTAATATACTCTGCTACTCAATGCAGTAATCTACTCTGCTACTCAATGCAGTAATCTACTCTGCTACTCAATGCAGTAATCTACTCTGCTACTCAATGTAGTAATGTACTCTGCTACTCAATGTAATATCTCTCTTCGTCTGGTTCTCTGTCTAGCTGATCAAGGTGTTTGGTGAGTACGGTCACAGTCATTCCCTGTGGGTGTCACCCAGGGACACCGCCTGGGATGTGTGCCATATGTTGGTGCAGACGGCCCACTGCAGTGAACAGGAGGACTGGGCTCTGATCAAGCAACATCTAGCCCTGGGCTTGAGTATGAACACACACACACACACGTCACACACACTCCGAACCAAACACACACAGATGCCAACGTGCACGTTTGCACGCATACATGCACATACACATACACGCACGTACGCATGCGCACACACACACACACACACACACACACACACACACACACACACACACACACACACACACACACACACACACACACACACACACACACACACACACACACACACACACACACACACACTGTCTGTTACGCACACACACACTGTCCAAACATTGCCCAGCAGATGCCAGTCATAAAGAAAGTCTAGATGAGATGAGAAGAAATTGGATTATGGTGTCCATATAAGGACAGCCTCAGACTCATAAGGAGTTTCTGTCAGACTCACTCTGCTTGAGAAAGCCTGCATAGCCAGTAGCTTTCCAGGAAAAGGGTTGTCCACCCCTATCCTACACTATGTGAAGTATTTCTCTGGGTTTTTTCCCCAAGAGTGAGTTCTGGAGGACCACTAGGTGGTGTTGGAGGTGCGGGCTGCCTGGCCCCCAAAAGACACTGTACAACAGTGAGAGACTCACAAGGCTCCTGTCTCTTGTCATTGTGTGCTTGTAAACAAAAACACATGACTGGGGAGTAACGGTAAGCTTCATCATAAAGAATTATGTGACAGATAAAATGAAGAATGTACTCTTCTTTATCTGTTGAGGTATTGCACAAGTTGACTGCAGGTGCACTATTTACTTAAAAAGTAGCTACAAATATTAAAATGTCTTAAAAAACAATCCCGTGGCTTTTTCCAAATACCCCGATATACGGTATAACGCCCAAGCCTAACATATACCCACCCACACACGCATGCACATACAATCACATTGTATTTTCTGATCTGTTTCTCTGTTTATTGGCATGGTGTGACATGTCTTTGCATGTACATGCAGTAAGCAAAATAAACATTTGTCAGGTTTTTAAAAAATTGCTTTGATTTGCCTGATGGCTTGCCTCAACCCCTTGAATCCCTCCATTTTGGCCCTATAGAGACTTTGTGTTATCTAAATAACCCTTTGGTTTACAGCTGTTGATTCACTGTAGCTTCCTCTTCCTGTTAAAGCCATTTTCCCCCCGAGCACATGATCTCAGACAGTGCTGATGACACCAAAGGAATGACCTCAGCAGAGCTCATCCAGGGAAACGGCCTACTGCACTGGTATAGCTTCTCCTTTACAGTGTATTCTAGGTTTTACTCTAGATGAGAATAAACCATTACCACTGTGGGTAGCTGAGCGTTGGACCAGTAACTGAAAGCGGGTTAGAATCCCCTAGCCAACGAGGTGAAAAATCTGTTGATGTGCTCTTGAGAAAGTCACTTTACCCTAATTGCTCCTGTAAGTCGATCTTGATAAGAGTGTTTGCTAAATGACTACAATGCACAATTTGCTAAATGACTTCGACAGAAAGTCCCATTGAAAGTAATTGACAAGCAATTTAATGCACATTGATTTAGTTATTTTCATATCAAATCAATGGTATGTAGATATTTATAGTATATTGTGTCGATATGCTCCATCGACGTATAGCCTTGTCTTACTTAGGATGGGCGCAGTTAATCAAATATCCAAACTGATGTTCATATTTTTAATTTTTAATTTTTTCCAAATAATTGTTTTGATTATTGTTATTATGAACTAAACAAATACCAAAACAGAAATATACAAACAAGAGTACATAAACCTAACAGACAGGGGTATTACATATCGAGATCAATTTTCATTTGGTCAAAAAGTTTTATGGTGCGTATTGCTTTTCTGCTTTTACATTTACTGATAACTTTTCTGATAATATTTCAATTCTATCTTAAATAATGTAAAGAGAGGTTTGTTATTTTCCCACTTCATTTTATGGATAAATAATCTTCCATGAAAGATAAACAAATTAACAATGAAAGTTAAATCAGGGTCCATATCATTTGGATCAAAATAAAACGTAATATCAGAGGCTTTCAAATGAACATTTTAACAATTGTTTCTTTTCAAATAGTCTTTTAACTCACTCCAAAATCTTCTGACATAAGAACAGTCTCAAAATATATGGTCAAGAGTTTCAGAGTCACAACCACAAAATACACGTTTGTTATCAATAGCTATTAGGAATCTGTGCATAATAAAGGTCTTTAGAGGGTAGATTCTATGAATGAGTTTGTATGATAATTCTTTCACCTTATTAGGTATACAATATTTGCCAGATAACAATGAGACTTTGTTCCAGTTCACTTGTCCTAGGGCTGCATTCCAGTACATTTTAGCAGAAAGAATAGTAACATCTTGACATAGTTTTCTTATATGCATGTTATTGCATTTATAGTTTAAAATGTAAATTCCTTCTAGCTGTATTGAGGCTACAAAATCCTCAACAGTTGCACTTGGAGTAGTGTTATATTCTCCTAAAAGAAGAATAGCACCTTTAGGGACAGCTCTAACAACTATTTGAAACTCCTCAGGATTGAATGTAACATTGTGTGTTCTCATGAATTCTGAATAATCATATAGTTGTCTATCATTATTCAATAATTGTTTAACCCAGATAATGCTGTTGTCAAACCAGTTCTGGAAAAAGAAAGACTTGTTTTTGTATGTGGGGGAAAATTATGCTTGTACATGAGGTTCCAAGTTAGACTTAGTTAGTTAGTTAGCAAGCTTAATAGGGATCTTACCCACATCAAAGTTGTATTTGAGTGAGAATTCTAGACCACCAATCTGTTGGAATATTAAATTAGGGATTATATTCCAAAAGCAATCCCTATTTATTAAATAGTTTTGCATCCATTTGATTTCAAAGATTATATTAGAGGTATTAAAATCAGGAGCATTCAACCCTCCCTCACTTTGGGTGCTACATATTACAGCTTTTCTTAAATAATGAGGTTTATTTCTCCATATGAAGTTAAATAATTTAGTATCAACCATTTTAGTTACTGACAGAGGAACATCCAAGGCAAGGGAGGTATAAACTAATCTGGACAGAGCTTCAGATTTTGACAAAAGTACACGTCCAGATAAAGAAAGATCTCTTTTCCAATTTTCTCTACAATAGGAGAGAAAATTGATCTTTGCTAACTTTAATACCAATATATGTGATCACATCCTTTACAGGGATATTACATACTGAGTTTAAGTCACATCTTTTCAACACAAATAATTCACATTTCCTAATATTAAAAGAGAAATCAGACACATGTGAGAAGGCATTAATACACTCAATAGCTTTCCTGACTTCATTATGATCTTTAAAAAAAGTGTGGTGTCGTCAGCCAATTGTGAACGTTTGATCTCTTTATCTTGTATCTGAATACCCCTAAAGCTGTCCTTATTGATATGAAGTGCCATAAATCCTCTTAAGGATCCGCCCTTTTCTTTCTCAATTTTCGCCTACAATTACATACCCAAATCTAACTGCCTGTAGCTCAGGCCCTGAAGCAAGGATATGCTTATTCTTGGTAACATTTGGAAAAAAACACTTTGAAGTTTTTATTTTTTATTTTTATTTTTTATTTTTTTTATTTTTTTTACATTTTTTTTAGGGGTGGATCAGCTTAGTATTGCGGAAAGAATGTTGCTTCCAATGTAATTGTCTGCATCATTTCCATTCCCCCATATTTTTTTGGGTAAATATATATATCCATACACGTATGCATACATATACACATATATACATACACATACCTATATAGACATACATACTTTTTTAAAGAATATGCCTTTATTATTATTCCCCGCGACCCTACCACCAATCCCCCAATTGGAGTAAACTTATAAACACTTCTGCTTTTACCTTCAATTTCTACATCTTATACCTATCTTACAGACACAGTCCACTTTACAATAGTTCTCTCTTATTTGTTCTTAGTCCTTCCTCTATTTCTGTTGTCCATCCAATTTTATTTCCACTTGTAACTGTGCTATTTCACAAAAGCTCCGCACCTATACACATTTCACAGATCCCGTATGCCCTATATTGTTTATCTTGTTATTAGTCCCACCCTTCAGCTCCACCCAACCCCTCCCATCTATCTTCCAAAATCATCCATTTCGGATTTCTATTTGCCATACATTTCTCAACTGTGCTGTGATGCTTCACAAAAGACCTGAACCTTCCTATTCTCATAGCTTCTACAGATTGTAAATTAAAAATAAACATCTTTGCCAAAATAATTATTATATTATTGATTGATTGACTATGGCTTTTCAAATCCCCCAGTATTGCTATCTGTAGCGTTAGTTTTAGGCAAATGTTGCAATTCTTCAGCCATTCCTGGACCTGTGACCAAAAACGAGCTACATATGGACAATACCAAAATAAATGATCTAATGACTCTGCCTCCTCACAACAGAATCTGCAGAGCTGGGAAGATTGTATACCCCATATATATAACATTCTATTAGTTGCAAGAATTTTGTACAGTAATTTATATTGAAAAATTCGAAGTTTTGAATCCGGCGTTGTTTTGCGTATCAATTCATAAACCATGTGCCATGGAATGGGTACATCGAAAATCTCTTCCCAACTATTTTGCAATTTGTATGGCACAGCTGTTAGTTTTTTGGTCCTTAAATGAAATTGGTATATGTTTTTATTTATCAATCAATCAATCAATCAATTTTATTTTATATAGCCCTTCGTACATCAGATAATATCTCGAAGTGCTGTACAGAAACCCAGCCTAAAACCCCAAACAGCTAGAATGCAGGTGTAGAAGCACGGTGGCTAGGAAAAACTCCCTAGAAAGGCCAAAACCTAGGAAGAAACCTAGAGAGGAACCAGGCTATGAGGGGTGGCCAGTCCTCTTCTGGCTGTGCCGGGTGGAGATTATAACAGAACTATGCCAAGATGTTCAAAAATGTTCATAAGTGACAAGCATGGTCAAATAATAATCATGAATAATTTTCAGTTGGCTTTTCATAGCTGATCATTAAGAGTTGAAAAACAACAGGTCTGGGACAGGTGGCGGTTCCATAACCGCAGGCAGAACAGCTGAAACTGGAATAGCAGCAAGGCCAGGCGGACTGGGGACAGCAAGGAGTCACCACGGGCGGCAGTCCCGACGCATGGTCCTAGGGCCCAGGTCCTCCGAGAGAAAGAAAGAGAGAAGGAGAAAATTAGAGAGAGCCAAGATTTTCAAAATGTTCATAAATGACAAGCATGGTCAAATAATAATCAGGAATAAATCTCAGTTGGCTTTTCATAGCCGATCATTAAGAGTTGAAAACAGCAGGTCTGGGACAGGTAGGGGTTCCATAACCGCAGGCAGAAGAGTTGAAACTGGAACAGCAGCAAGGCCAGGCGGACTGGGGGCAGCAAGGAGTCACTACGGCCGGTAGTCCCGACGTATGGTCCTAGGGCTCAGGTCCTCCGAGAGAAAGAGAGAAGGAGAAAATTAGAGAGAGCCAAGATTTTAAAAATGTTCATAAATGACAAACATGGTCAAATAATAATCAGGAATAAATCTCAGTTGGCTTTTCATAGCCGATCATTAAGAGTTGAAAACAGCAGGTCTGGGACAGGTAGGGGTTTCGTAACCGCAGGCAGAAACAGTTGAAACTGGAATAGCAGCAAGGCCGGGCGGACTGGGGACAGCAAGGTGTCAGCATGCCCGGTAGTCCTGACGTATGGTCCTAGGGCTCAGGTTCTCAGAGAGAAAGAGAGAACGAGAGAATTAGAGAGAGCATACTTAAATTCACACAGGACACTGGATAAGACAGGAGAAGTATTCCAACTGACCCTAGCCCCCCGACACATAAACTACTGCAGCATAAATACTGGAGGCTGAGACAGGAGCGGTCAGGAGACACTGTGGCCCCATCCGAAGAAACCCCCGGACAGGGCCAAACAGGAAGGATATAACCCCACCCACTCTGCCAAAGCACAGCCCCCACACCACTAGAGGGATATCCTCAACCACCAACTTACAATCCTGAGACAAGGCCGAGTATAGCCCACAAAGGTCTCCACCACAGCACAACCAAGGGGGGGCGCCAACCCAGACAGGAAGTTCACGTCAGTAACTCAACCCACTCAAGTGACGCACCCCTCCTAGGGACGGCATGAAAGAGCACCAGCAAGCCAGTGACTCAGCCCCAGTAACAGGGTTAGAGGCAGAGAATCCCAGTGGAGCGAGGGGAACCGGCCCTGGAGAGACAGCAAGGGCGGTTCGTTGCTCCAGAGCCTTTCCGTTCACCTTCACACTCCTGGGCCAGACTACACTCAATCATATGACCTACTGAAGAGATAAGTCTTCAGTAAAGACTTAAAGGTTGAGACTGAGTCTGCGTCTCTCACATGGGTAGGCAGACTGTTCCATAAAAATGGAGATCTATAGGAGAAAGCCCTGCCTCCAGCTGTTTGCTTAGAAATTTTAGGGACAATTAGGAGGCCTGCGTCTTGTGACCGTAGCGTACGTGTAGGTATGTACGGCAGGACCAACTCGGAAAGATAGGTAGGAGCAAGCCCATGTAACGCTTTAAAGGTTAGCAGTAAAACCTTGAAATCAGCCCTTGCCTTAACAGGAAGCCAGTGTAGGGAAGCTAGCACTGGAGTAATATGATCAAATTTCTTGGTTCTAGTCAGGATTCTAGCAGCCATATTTAGCACTAACTGAAGTTTATTTAGTGCTTTATCCGGGTAGCCGGAAAGTAGGGCATTGCAGTAGTCTAACCTAGAAGTAACAAATGCATGGATTAATTTTTCTGCATCATTTTTGGACAGAAAATTTCTGATTTTTGCAATGTTACGTAGATGGAAAAAAGCTGTCCTTGAAACAGTCTTGATATGTTCGTCAAAAGAGAGATCAGGGTCAAGAGTAACGCCGAGGTCCTTCACAGTTTTATTTGAGACGACTTTACAACCATCAAGATGAATTGTCAGATTTAACAGAAGATCTCTTTGTTTCTTGGGACCTAGAACAAGCATCTCTGTTTTGTCCGAGTTTAAAAGTAGAAAGTTTTCAGCCATCCACTTCCTTATGTCTGAAACACAGGCTTCTAGCGAGGGCAATTTTGGGGCTTCACCATGTTTCATTGAAATGTACAGCTGTGTGTCATCCGCATAGCAGTGAAAGTTAACATTATGTTTTCGAATAACATCCCCAAGAGGTAAAATATATAGTGAAAACAATAGTGGTCCTAAAACGGAACCTTGAGGAACACCGAAATGTACAGTTGATTTGTCAGAGGACAGACCATTCACAGAGACAAACTGATATCTTTCCGACAGGTAAGATCTAAACCAGGCCAGAACTTGTCCGTGTAGACCAATTTGGGTTTCCAGTCTCTCCAAAAGAATGTGGTGATCGATGGTGTCAAAGGCAGCACTAAGGTCTAGTAGCACGAGGACAGATGCAGAGCCTCGGTCTGACGCCATTAAAAGGTAATTTACCACCTTCACAAGTGCAGTCTCAGTGCTATGATGGGGTCTAAAACCAGACTGAAGCATTTCGTATACATTGTTTGTCTTCAGAAAGGCAGTGAGTTGCTGCGCAACAGCTTTTTCTAAAATTTTTGAGGGGAATGGAAGATTCGATATAGGCCGATAGTTTTTTATATTTTCCGGGTCAAGGTGTGGCTTTTTCAAGAGAGGCTTTATCACTGCCACTTTTAGTGAGTTTGGTACACATCCGGTGGATAGAGAGCTGTTTATTATGTTCAACATAGGAGGGCCAAGCACAGGAAGCAGCTCCTTCAGCAGTTTAGTAGGAATAGGATCCAGTATGCAGCTTGAAGGTTTAGAGGCCATGATTATTTTCATCATTGTGTCAAGAGATATAGTACTAAAACACTTAAGTGTCTCTCCCGATCCCAGGCCCTCGCAGAGCTGTGCAGATCCAGGACAGCTAAGCCCTGGAGGAATACGCAGATTCAAAGAGGAGTCCGTAATTTGCTTTCTAATGGTCATGATCTTTTCCTCAAAGAAGTTCATGAATTTATTACTGCTGAAGTGAAAGCCATCCTCTCTTGGGGAATGCTGCTTTTTAGTTAGCTTTGCAACAGTATCAAAAAGAAATTTTGGATTGTTCTTATTTTCCTCGATTAAGTTGGAAAAGTAGGATGATCGAGCAGCAGTGAGGGCTCTTCGGTACTGCACGGTACTGTCTTTCCAAGCTAGTCGGAAGACTTCCAGTTTTGTGTGGCGCCATTTCCGTTCCAATTTCCTGGAAGCTTGCTTCAAAGCTCGGGTATTTTCTGTATACCAGGGAGCTAGTTTCTTATGACAAATGTTTTTCGTTTTTAGGGGTGCAACTGCATCTAGGGTATTGCGCAAGGTTAAATTGAGTTCCTCAGTTAAGTGGTTAACTGATTTTTGTCCTCTGACGTCCTTGGGTAGGCAGAAGGAGTCTGGAAGGGCATCAAGGAATTTTTGTGTTGTCTGAGAATTTATAGCACGACTTTTGATGCTCCTTGGTTGGGGTCTGAGCAGATTATTTGTTGCGATTGCAAACGTAATAAAATGGTGGTCCGATAGTCCAGGATTATGTGGAAAAACATTAAGATCTACAACATTTATTCCATGGGACAAAACTAGGTCCAGAGTATGACTGTGGCAGTGAGTAGGTCCAGAGACATGTTGGACAAAACCCACTGAGTCGATGATGGCTCCGAAAGACTTTTGGAGTGGGTCTGTGGACTTCTCCATGTGAATATTAAAATCACCAAAAATTAGAATATGATCTGCTATGACTACAAGGTCTGATAGGAATTCAGGAAACTCAGAGAGGAACGCTGTATATGGCCCAGGAGGCCTGTAAACAGTAGCTATAAAAAGTGATTGAGTAGGCTGCATAGATTTCATGACTAGAAGCTCAAAAGACGAAAACGCCATTTTTTTTTTTGTAAATTGAAATTTGCTATTGTAGATGTTAGCAACACCTCCGCCTTTGCGGGATGCACGGGGGATATGGTCACTAGTGTAACCAGGAGGTGAGGCCTCATTTAACACAGTAAATTCATCAGGCTTAAGCCATGTTTCAGTCAGGCCAATCACATCAAGATTATGATCAGTGATTAGTTCATTGACTATGACTGCCTTTGAAGTGAGGGATCTAACATTAAGTAACCCTATTTTGAGATGTGAGGTATCACGATCTCTTTCAATAATGGCAGGAATGGAGGAGGTCTTTATCCTAATAAGATTGCTAAGGCGAACACCGCCATGTTTAGTTTTGCCCAACCTAGGTCGAGGCACAGACACAGTCTCAATGGGTATGGCTGAGCTGACTACACTGACTGTGCTATTGGCAGACTCCACTAAGCTGGCAGGTTGGCTAACAGCCTGCTGCCTGGCCTGCACCCTATTTCATTGTGGGGCTAAAGGAGTTAGAGCCCTATCTATGTTGGTAGATAAGATGAGAGCACCCCTCCAGGTAGGATGGAGTCCGTCACTCCTTAGCAGGTCAGGCTTGGTCCTGTTTGTGGGTGAGTCCCAGAAAGAGGGCCAATTATCTACAAATTCTATCTTTTGGGAGGGGCAGAAAACAGTTTTCAACCAGCGATTGAGTGCTGAGACTCTGCTGTAGAGCTCGTCACTCCCCCTAACTGGGAGGGGGCCAGAGACAATTACTCGATGCCGACACATCTTTCTAGCTGATTTACACGCTGAAGCTATGTTGCACTTGGTGACCTCTGACTGTTTCATCCTAACATCGTTGGTGCCGACGTGGATAACAATATCTCTATACTCTCTACACTCGCCAGATTTAGCTTTAGCCAGCACCATCTTAAGATTAGCCTTAACGTCGGTAGCCCTGCCCCCTGGTAAACAGTGTATGATCGCTGGGTGATTCGTTTTAAGTCTAATACTGCGGGTAATGGAGTCGCCAATGACTAGGGTTTTCAATTTGTCAGAGCTAACGGTGGGAGCCTTCGGCGTCTCAGACCCCGTAACGGGAGGAGTAGAGACAAGAGAAGACTCAGACTCAGACTCCGACTCGCTACATAATGGGGAAAACCGGTTGAAAGTTTCTGTCGGCTGAATGAGCGACACCGGTTGAGCATTCCAACAGCATTTCCCTCCAGAAGCCATGAGAAAGTTGTCCGGCTGCGGGGACTGTGCGGGGGGATTTATACTAACGTTACTATCTGTACTTACTGGTGGCACAGACGCTGTTTCTACCTTTCCTACACTGAAAATACCCTTGCCTAACGATTGCGTCTGAAGCTGGGCTTGCAGCACAGCTATTTTCGCCGTAAGGCGATCGTTCTCCTGTATATTATGAGTACAGCGACTGCAATTAGAAGACATCATGTTAATGTTACTACTTAGCTTCGGCTGTTGAAGGTGTTGACGAACCATGTCCAGATAAAGCGTCCGGAGTGAAAAGGTTGAATGAGGGAAAAAAGTTGCGATGGAAAAACTAAAAATATAAACGGTAATTAAAAACAGAAACAAAACAAAAAACGTAAAGTTGTCAGCTAGCAAAGTAAAGTAAAGTTCGCAGCAAAACGCACAGCAACACGTCTGCAGATTCAACAGGAAGTTGAACTTTTCTTTAACCATTTTTGTTCTTTAATACAGGGCCGACATACAAGTTCCTTACTTTTTTCCCCTTCTACTTGCCTCTTCCATTTTTGTGGTAATGCTGCAATTAATTGGTTGTAATTTTGGGTAGAGCAGACTTTTCCATATGTCTGTGTTAGCTGCATGTGTGACATAACTCCACCAGTCCTATTTATGATATCATTCACAAAAATTATACCTTTTTTAAACATTTCTTCGATAAATACAGTTTTTTTATCAATTATTATATTTGAATTTAACCACAATATTTGTTGTACTATTTGTTCCGTCCTTTCAGGTGGATTAAACTGAAATTGCAACCAACTTTCTAAGGCTTGTTTAAAGAATAAGGATATTTTGGAGATTATTTCCTTTTCAAACAACCGAAAGTGAGCAGGTGTAATCTGAATAAAGGGAAAAAGGCCCTTCTTGAACATAGGATGAGACATTCGTACCAGTTTACTAGAGAACCAGTTTGGATTTAAGTATAACTTTTGTATGACCGATGCCTTTAGTGAGAGGTCTAATGCTTTAATATTTAATAATTTCTGCCCTCCGAAATTCATATTCGTAATATAAATAGGCCCTTTTAATTTTATCTGGCTTGCCGTTCCAAATAAAATTGAATTTTTTTGGTTCATATAATTTAAAAAACAGGTCACTAGGTGTAGGCAAAACCATAAGCAAATAGGTAAACTGTGATATGACTAAAGAGTTAATTAGGGTGATTTTTCCACAAATAGACAGGTATTTTCCTTTCCATGGTAGCAAGATCTTATCTATTTTTGCTAACTTTCTATAAAAATTTATTGGAGTGAGATCATTTCTTTCTTTTGGGATTTTTATACCGAGTATGTCCACATCTCCGTCAGACCATTTAATTGGTAAACTACATGGCAATGTAAAATGTGTATTTTTTAGTGATCCAATACGTAATATGGTACATTTATCATAATTTGGTTTTAATCCAGAGAGGATAGCAAAGGTATCTAGATCCTCTATGAGGCCCTGGAGAGACTCTAGTTGTGGTTTTAAAAGAAAACATGAATCATCAGCGTACAATGACACCTTAGTTTTTAAGCCATGGATTTCTAATCCTTTAATATTAATGTTTGATCTAATTTTAACAGCTAACATTTCGATGGCAATAATAAATAGATATGCCGATAGTGGACAACCTTGTTTTACTCCTCTAGATAGTTTAAAACTTTCTGAGATGTAGCCATTATTTACTATTTTACACCTAGGGTTACTATACATAATTTTAACCCATTTTATAAGAGATTCCCCAAAATTGAAATATTCTAGGCATTTATATATAAACTCCAGTCGTACTTTATCAAAAGCCTTTTCAAAATCAGCTATGAAAACCAGGCCTGGTGTCCCCGATATCTCATAGTGTTCTATTGTTTCCAGTACTTGCCTTATATTATCTCCAATGTATCGTCCATGTAAAAAACCTGTCTGATTAGGATGAATATCTGACAAAACTTTTTTTATTCTATGCGCCAAGCATTTTGCTAGGATTTTTGCATCACAACACTGAAGTGTAAGAGGTCTCCAATTTTTTAATTGGACTGGATCTTTATATATACCACTTGGGTCCTGTTTCAGTAATAACAATATCAGACCTTCTTGTTGTGTGTCTGATAATCTACCATTTATATAGGAGTGGTTAAAACAAGTTAATAATGGTCCTTTGAGTATATCAAAAAACGTTTTGTATACTTCCACTGGTATGCCATCCAGCCCTGGAGTTTTCCCATCTTTAAAGGCCCCAATTGCAACAAGCAGTTCCTCCTCTGTAATTTGGCCTTCACATGAGTCTTTCTGTTCAGATGTTAATTTTACATTATTAATAGGAAAAAAATCCATACAATTAGTTTCAGTTAGTGGAGATGGAGGAGCCTGAAATGAAAACATATTCTTAAAGTACTTTACTTCCTCTTTCAAAATATCATTTGGTGAATCATGCGTGACTCCATCATTTGTCACAAGTTTTAATACATTTTTTTTGGTAGCATTTCTATATTGAAGATTGAAAAAGAATTTGGTGCATTTTTCCCCATATTCCATCCAGTTCGCTTTATTTTTATAATATATTACACTGGATCTTTCTTGAATAAGTTCCTCCATTTCTTTTTGTTTTTCCTCTAAATTATTCTGTGCCTCTATGGTACCGTTTTTATTGCTATCTAATTGTACTGTTAGTCCTTCAATTTCCTTTGTTAATATGGACTCTTTTGATCTAAATTGCTTTTGTTTTATAGATGAGTACTGAATTGCATGGCCTCTAAAGGCACACTTAAAAGTGTCCCATACAATAAGGGGATCTGCTGTACCTATGTTACGTCTGAAAAGGTCAGTTATAAAATCTTCTGTCCTAGTTCTAAACAATTTATCATCTAGTAGACTTTGATTAAATTTCCAATATCCTCGCCCACGTGGAAATTCTGTAAGAGAAATATATATGCCAATTATGTGATGATCCGACCGCATTCTATCCCCTATCAACACTTTTTTAACTTTTGGTGCCAGAGAGAATGGAATAAGAAAGTAGTCAAGACGACTAGCTTGATTCAGCCTCCGCCATGTATATCTCACTAAATCAGGGTATTTAAGTCTCCATATATCCACTAATTCCAATATATCCATGACATTCATGATTTCCTTAAGTGCCTGAGGGTGATAATTTGTAGTGTGATTTCCTTTCCGGTCTATAGAGCTATTTAAGACCGTATTAAAATCTCCCATTATAATAATAGAGTCTAGTGTTGCTTGTAGAGTTGATAAGTTCTTATATATATTTTCAAAGAAGCTTGGATCATCATTATTCGGACCGTATAGGTTAACAAGCCATATTTGTTTATTGTCCAATAACATATTTAAAATAATCCATCTACCTTGAGGATCTGTTTGGACAATTTGCACATTTGGATCAAAATTATTGTTAATTAAGATCATCACCCCTTTTGAATTTCTTTGCCCATGGGAGAAATATATTTTGCCCATCCAGTTCTTTTTCCACAAAACTTCATCTAAAACTGTTGAATGGGTTTCCTGTAAACAATAAATATTATAATCCTTCTCTTTTAGCCAAGTAAATACTGATCGTCTTTTCTTATTACCTGCTAAGCCATTACAATTGTAACTGGCTATACTTATTTCACCACTTACCATGAGACACACCTTTCATTCTTTTAATCATAATATATTTTTGTAAACGTACTATTAAAAAGTAGCATAATGATTGATTGTCTATATAGTTGTACCATGATATTTGCATTTCTACTAAGTAAACCTCCAATTGGTCCCTACTATTCCACCCGCTAAAAGGCCTCATCTCGAGATGGCTTGTCATCCCAGTGCCCGGCAGACCACCCTCGAACACTTTGAAGTTTGTGGAAATGTGAAAGGAATGTAGGAGAATATAACACAATAGATCTGGTAAAAGATAATACAAAGAAATAAACAAACGTTATTTTGTATCATCTTTGAAATGCAAGAGAAAGGCCATAGTGTATTATTCCAGCCCAGGTGCAATTTCGATTTTGGCCACTAGATGGCAGCAGTGTATTTTTCAAAGTGTTGGACTGATCCAATGAACCATTGCATTTCTGTTCAAGATTTTGTATCAAGACGGCCCAAATGTGCCTAATTTGTTAATTAATATATTTTCATGTTCAAAATTGTGCACTCTCCTCAAACAATATAATGGTATTCCTTCACTGTAATAGCTACTGTAAATTGGACAGTGCAGTTAGATTAACAAGAATTTAAGCTTTCTGCCAATATCAGATATGTCTATGTCCTGGGAAATTTTCTCGTGACTTACAACCTCATGCTAATCGCATTAGCCTCCTTCCCTCAGTAAGAGCATTGAAGATGGGTCGTGGCTGGGTCTTCCAGCATGACAACGACCCGAAACACACAGCCAGGGCAACTAAGCAGTGGCTCCGTAAGAAGCATCTCAAGGTCCTGGAGTGGCCTAGCCAGTCTCCAGACCTGAACCCTATAGAAAATCTCTGGAGGGAGCTGAAAGTCCGTATTGCCCAGCGACAGCCCCGAAACCTGAAGGATCTGGAGAAGGTCTGTATGGAGGAGTGGGCCAAAATCCCTGCTGCAGTGTGTGCAAACCTGGTCAAGAACTACAGGAAACGTATGATCTCTAATTGCAAACAAAGGTTTCTGTACCAAATATTAAGTTCTGCTTTTCTGATGTATCAAATACTTATGTCATGCAATAAAATGCAAATTAATTACTTAAAAATCATACAATGTGATTTTCAGGATTTTTGTTTTAGATTCCGTCTCTCACAGTTGAAGTGTTCCTATGATAAAAATTACAGACCTCTACATGCTTTGTAAGTAGGAAAACCTGCAAAATCGGCAGTGTATCAAATACTTGTTCTCCCCACTGTATATACTTACCATGGTACTGCAGTCAGCTGCACTTCATATGTAGCCGAGCAGATGAAGTGGGATATTTCTAATCAATGAAAAATGGAATTAAAATGATGGAATTAAGTTACTTTAATGAGAAGGAGTAGGCTACAATGATCAACCAAGGTAGGCTGTTGTTTAATCTGAATGGAGTTGTTGTAGAAAAGAAGGGGGATACCACAATCTACACCCAGAAAGTGCCACGTCATGACAATGGCTATATACAGGAAGTACCAGTACCAAGTCAATGTGCAGGGGTACGGAAGAATAACATGGCTATATACAGGGAGTACCAGTACCAAGTCGATGTGCAGGGGTACGGAAGAATAACATGGCTATATACAGGGAGTACCAGTACCAAGTCGATGTGCTGGGGTACGGAAGAATAACATGGCTATATACAGGGAGTACCAGTACTAAGTCGATGTGCAGGGGTACGGAAGAATAACATGGCTATATACAGGAAGTACCAGTACCAAGTCGATATGCAGGGGTACGGAAGAATAACATGGCTATATACAGGGAGTACCAGTACCAGGTCGATGTGCAGGGGTACGGAAGAATAACATGGCTATATACAGGAAGTACCAGTACCATGTCGATGTGCAGGGGTACAGAAGAATAACATGGCTATATACAGGGAGTACCAGTACCAAGTCGATGTGCAGGGGTACGGAAGAATAACATGGCGATATACAGGGAGTACCAGTACCATGTCGATGTGCAGGGGTACGGAAGAATAACATGGCTATATACAGGGAGTACCAGTACCATGTCGATGTGCAGGGGTACAGAAGAATAACATGGCTATATACAGGAAGTACCAGTACCAAGTCGATGTGCAGGGGTACGGAAGAATAACATGGCGATATACAGGGAGTACCAGTACCATGTCGATGTGCAGGCGAACGGAAGAATAACATTGCTATATACAGGACGTACCAGTACCAAGTCGATGTGCAGGGGTACGGAAGAATAACATGGCTATATACAGGCAGTACCAAGTCGATGTGCAGGGGAACGGGGTAATAACATTGCTATATACAGGAAGTACCAGTGCGGAGTCGATGTGCAGGGGTACGGAGGAATAACATTGCTATATACAGGAAGTACCAGTACCGAGTCGATGTGCAGGGGTACGGGGTAATAACATGGATATATACAGGAAGTACCAGTACCAAGTCGATGTGCAGGGGTACGGGGTAATAAAATGGCTATATACAGGAAGTACCAGTACCAAGTCGATGTGCTGGGGTACGGGGTAATAACATGGATATATACAGGAAGTACCAGTACCAAGTCGATGTGCAGGGGTACGGGGTAATAACATTGCTAGATACAGGAAGTACCAGTACCAAGTCGATGTGCAGGGGTACGAGGTAATAACATGGATATATACAGGAAGTACCAGTACCAAGTCGATGTGCAGGGGTACGGAGGAATAACATTGCTATATACAGGATGTACCAGTACCAAGTCGATATGCAGGGGTACGGGGTAATAACATGGCTATATACAGGAAGTACCAGTACCAAGTCGATATGCAGGGGTACGGGGTAATAACATGGATATATACAGGAAGTACCAGTACCAAGTCGATGTGCAGGGGTACGGGGTAATAAAATGGCTATATAGGAAGTACCAGTACCAAGTCGATGTGCAGGGGTACGGGGTAATAACAGGGCTATATACAGGAAGTACCAGTACCAAGTCGATGTGCAGGGTAACAGGGTAATAACATTGCTATATACAGGGAGTACCAGTACCAAGTCGATGTGCAGGGGTACGGAAGAATAACATGGCTATATGCAGGGAGTACCAGTACCAAGTTGATGTGCAGGGGTACGAGGTAATAACATGGCTATATATAGGAAGTACCAGTACCAAGTTGATGTGCAGGGGAACGAGGTAATAACATGGCTATATACAGGAAGTACCAGTACCAAGTTGATGTGAAGGGGAATGGGAGAATTTAGCTATCTATGTACGTATAAGTAGTGGTAAAGTGACTAGATAACAGGATAGATAATAGACCGTATCAGCATCATATGTGGTGATGGTGAAAGTGTGTGTGAGTGAGCGTGCATAGCGTCAGTATGCATGTGTGCTGTGTGTTGTGTGTGTGTGTGTGTGTGTTCGTGTGCAAGTGTGTGTGCGTGTGTGGGTAGAGGCCAGTGTATGTGCATAGAGTCAGTGCAAGAGAGTTATTGCAAAGAAGGGTCAAGGCAGGTTGTCCGGGTAGCCATTTGATGATATATTTAGCAGTCTTATGGCTTGGGGGTAGAAGCTGTTCAGGGTCCTGTTGGTTCCAGACTTGGTGCACTGGTACCGCTTACTGTGCGGTAGCAGAGAGAATAGTCTATGGCTTGGGTGGCTGGAATCTCTGACAATTTTTTGGGCCTTCCTCTGACACCACCTTGTATAGAGGTCCTGGATGGCAGGGAGCTCTGCCCCAGTGATGTACTGGGCCATACTCACCCCCCCTCTGTAGCGCCTTGTGGTCGCGTGCCTTGCAGTTGCCGTACCAAGCGGTGATGCAGCCAGTCAAGATGCTCTCAACGATGCAGCTGTAGAACTTTTTGGGGGTCTGATGGCCCATGCTAAATCTTTTCAGCCCACTGAAGGGGAAGAGGCGCTGTCGCACCCTCTTTACAACTCTTTTCAACTGTGTGGGTGTGTGTGGACCATTTTAATTCCTTAGTGATGTAGACGCTAAGGACCTTGATGATCTCGACCCACTCCACTACAGCCCCATCGATGTGGATGGGTTGTGCTCGCCCCTTCATTTCCTGTAGTCCACAATCAGCTCCTTTGTCTTGCTGACGTCTAGAGAGAGGTTGTTGTCCTGGCACCACACTGCCAAGTCTTTGACCTCCTCTCTATATTAAAAAATATGCTACCTCATCGTCATCAGTGATCAGTCCTACCACTGTTGTGGCATCAGCAAACTTGATGATGGTGTTGGAGTCGTGCCTGGCCGTGCAGGCATGAGTGAACAGGGAGTACAGGAGGGGACTAAGCACGCACCCCTGAGGGGCCCCCGTGTTGAGGATCAGTGTGGCGGATGTATTGTTACCTACCCTTACCACCTGGGGGCGGCCCGTTAGGAAGTCCAGGATCCAGTTGCAGTTAGCTTAGTGATGAGCTTTGAGGGCACTATGGTGTTGAACGCTGAGCTGTAGTCAATGAATAGCATTCTCACATAGTTGTTCCTTTTGTGCAGGTGTGAAATGGCAGTGTGGAGTGCAATAGAGATTGCATCATCTGTTGATCTGTTGGTGTGATATGCAAATTGGAGTGGG
This sequence comes from Salvelinus fontinalis, assembly GCF_029448725.1. Lineage (NCBI taxonomy): Eukaryota > Metazoa > Chordata > Actinopteri > Salmoniformes > Salmonidae > Salvelinus > Salvelinus fontinalis. The sequence goes on from NC_074665.1 coordinate 22,527,591, forward strand.
TCTAGAATTTCTGGGATAATGGTGTTGATGTGACCCATGACCAGCCTTTCAAAGCATTTCATGGCTACAGACGTGAGTGCTACGGGTCTGTAGTCATTTAGCCAGGTTACTTTAGTATTCTTGGGCACAGGGACTATGGTGGTCTGCTTGAAACATGTTGGTATTACAGACTCAGACAGGGAGAGATTGAAAATGTCAGTGAAGACACTTGCCTTGTGAATGTTGACCTGTTTAAAGGTCTTACTCACATCGGCATCCGGAACAGTTTATGATCTCATGCATGTTTCAGTGTTACTTTCCTCAAAGCGAGCATATTTAGCTCGTCTGGTAGGCCCGTGTCCCTGGGCAGCTCTCGGCTGTGCTTCCCTTTGTAGTCTGTAATAGTTTGCAAGCCCTGCCACATCCGACGAGCATCGGAGCCGGTGTAGTATGATTCGATCTTAGTCCTGTATTGATGCTTTTCCTGTTTGATGGTTCGTCGGAGGGCATAGTGTCAGCAGGTCTACCCTTTAGCTCAATGCGAATGTTGCCTGGAATCCATGGCTTGTTTCAAACTCGTTTCTCTGTGTAGTGTGAGGAGGGCGGTAGGAAGTACTACACCATGGACGATGGCCTCACCCTCTTCGTTGACCTTCTGCAGCTGGGGTAGTTCCACCAGATCAACAAATGCATCCTCCCCATCTGCCTCCAACACCCCTGTGTCTGTGTCGCCCTCTGACCACTGGGCTAGGGACACCCCATATGACCACTGGGCTAGGGACACCCCATATGACCACTGGGCTAGGGACACCCCATATGACCACTGGACTAGTGACAACCCATCTGACCACTGGGCTAGGGACACCCCATATGACCACTGGGCTAGGGACACCCTATATGACCGCTGGGCTAGGGACACCCCATATGACCACTGGGCTAGGGACACCCTATATGACCATTGGGCTAGAGACACCCCATATGACCACTGAGCTAGGGACACCCCATATGACCACAGGGTCACTGTCACCCCATACTGTATGACCACTGGGCCACCAGAGCCATACAGTAGACTATGAGCTTTGTGTTAATCCTGCATTAGGCTATTGGTGTGAACACATAATGATGCCTGTGGAGCTCAGATTGTGATTAAATCAATGATCCATGCAGTAACTAGTGTGATGGGGGCTAGACATGGGTGGTCTCGGCTATACACCCCTAGCAGTGGCTTTTATATGATTTATTTTTAAGTGGACCTAACTAATTTGTCGTTTCAGATACCCCCCCCCCCCCCCTCCCGTTTTGTGTTGTAATTAATTGCTTGCAATCCCTGTGAGGCTAAGTTTAATTAGGCATTGTGCACCGACTTTAGCTGGCACAGCTTTAAGGTCTTTAGAAGGAGCACCGTCATTCGTGCTGTGATTCTGTGCTTTACCGAACGAATTTGACTTGCTTAAGGGCTTGTTCACTCCCTTGTGAAGCAATATCACCGTGGATAGCTGGCTGGATTGCCACAACTGAGCAGATTCTTCCATTTCGAAAGTAACATTGTCATACATACATCCTTAGGGGCTGGGTGATTTGCAGATGAAATTGATGCACATCAAGAAGCTTTCAATGTGTGGGGATGTACATTGTGCAAGTTCTTGAGTACACCACTAGAGAGCCCTCTTCATACACGGGATAGCAGAGCCGAAGATGTGAGAGTTGATTTGTCATTGAGGAATGGATCAGGGCTTTACCCAGCAGGGTACAATGTTTGGAAGGTTGCAGTTGGAAATCAACTGTATGTTATTCACGTCAGGAATGATCAAGCCTGTTCTGAGCAATAAATACATTTCTATCCGTAATGTTCTGTAAAAATGCACCATCTTGAATAAGCCCAGGTTTGGGCTCCTGAGTGGCGCAGCGGTCTAAGGCACTGCATCTCAGTGCTAGAGGCGTCACTACAAACCCTGGTTCGATTCCAGGCTGTATCACAACCGGCTGTGATTAGGAGTCCCATAGGGCGGCGCACAATTGGTCCCGTGTCGTCCGGGTTAGGGTTTGGCCAGGGTAAGCCGTCATTGTAAATAAGAATTTGTTCTTAACTGACTTCCCTAGTTAAATAAAGGTTAAATAAAAAATATAAAACATTTGTGAAATACTGTAACTACTCTGAATGCCTTTTGAATTATTTACAATTACGTAAATATATGTATTCTCAATTACTGTTTTATGATTCACTGTGTATTTCACTGTGTATGGTTTTCATACTTGGACACAATACTAAGTGCCATAAATCCATATAACACTTACCACTCTTAAATGCATATTTTTTGCACAATGTTGGTTGAGGGAGATCTATTTTGACATCTTGCTTTTTGTAGTTACCTGAAAAAGAGACCTATGCAGGCTCTTCATTCCTACCCTGCATGTTCATAGTGAGTACTTACATGTATGAGATTTCTATCAATGACATCTAAGGCTTTTATCGGAATAAGTGGTTCTAGATATGCAACGTATTATACATCTCAATTTGTTCAACGCACAAGGCCAGTTTCATGTTGTTTTCATTTAATTAAATTGTACTGTGTGATATACAATATGGCAAATGTCCATATCTCTTTCATAACTGCTAAATAAATCATGTATTTACTATATGATTTCTGAAATTGGATCTAATTTGCATTTTCGTACTGTAATCATGGCCATGACCAGATAGAGTTGTCTTATCACTATGGCTACGGTATCTGCGTATAAATAAATATCTCCCCAACATAAAAACAACAAGAATGGACCTCTATGTTACTGATGAATATCCTACCTATGTACCATTTGACAGTAGAGTGTTAGTTTTGGGTAGGCTATAAAGCTTAAGACTTGATTTCTCTGGTGGTCTACAGAACGGTGTAAGTGTATGTGTGTGTGTGTGTGTTTGTGTGTATGGTTAAATAGCTTCGCTAAACCTTCAGATCCATTTGCCAGCCCTGCAGGGGTTGCCACGGCAACAGGTTTCCCCCCATAGTAGGCCTTTAGATGGGCAGGTAAATTGAGAGCTTTAAAGAAGCTGAGGGATCAAATGAGCCTGATAGGCTAGATTCTAATGAATGGCATACAATTAGAAAAAATTGGCAGGTATGTTAGAGACCAAGAGAGACATGGACTAAGACGGCAACAGTGTCAACAGGGTTAAATATCCTAAACATGTCATAGCGTAAATATTAACTATGGATGACAGGTTGTCATCGTGCAAGATCATGTGTTGTCTAATAACCTACATGGGAGGTAAGAAATACATTAATCTATTCACCTATCAAAATATATTAACATACTATCTAACTTGTTATTTCTCATCTCTCTCTCTCTCTTACTCTCTCTTTCATTCTCTCTCTGTGTGGTGGTTGTCGCTGGGTCAGTCTAATGAATGTAATGTTACTGAATCTTTCTGAAGCGTTTCCTGGAACCAGATTCATTATTCAGCTGCTGCGCCTAGACGGTGAGAGAGGAACTGCACTTGCTGTCAAAGGGCAGCAATGAATCTGTCACTATACAGTCTCCTCTCTCCCTCCCTCTCTCTCTCCCTTCTCCTCTCACAGTCACCCTTCTCTCCCTCCCTCCTCTCTCTTCCTCCTCTCTCCCTCCTCTCTTTCTCTCCGCCTCTCTCTCCCTTCTCTCTCTCCCTCCTCTCGCTCCCTCCTCTCTCCCTCCTCTCTCTCTCTCCCTCCTCTCTCCCTCCTCCCTCTCTCTCCCTCCTCTCCCTCTCTCCCTCCTCTCTCTCCCTCCTCTCCCTTTTCTTCCTTCTCCACTTTCCCATTTTTCCTTCTGTTCTCCGTCAGCTCTGCCCCTCCTCTTTGCAGATGTCATCCACCTCTCACTCTGTGAGTAACTCTAGTACTCCATGTCTCCCTTTCTTAATTATACTCTGAAGGAATTCAAGAGTTTTGAACTGCATAGAATTCAGTGGAAACTAAGATGAAGCTTGCAGTAGTTTCCCATCTTGACCTATCTGTTCCTTCTCTCAATAGAAAGCAAGGTGGGCTGAGAAAGAGGATATCCTAGTGAATACAGTACCTCGCTCAAGGGCAAATTAAAGGCCTCACTCCAACTTGGCACAGTGAGTGTCACTCACCCACTTACTACACTCAGGGCCATCTTTAATATATCACCATGTTTTATTAACCAGTCAGCAAACAAACGGCCTGTGGCACATTATGACCACACACACACATGGGCTATACATTACACAAACATGTTATCTCTTACACGACACACACCCAGGCATAAACCTAGGCACAGACACAGCATATAATTCTTACAAAGCCATATGCAATAGTATCTGTTTAACAAACTAAATTGGACTTTATGGTCAATAGACAGTAGTCTTCATGTTGTGTGCATTATTTTGTGTCACACAGCATATGATGTAGCCCAGGCCTGACCCTGAAAACACACTGCTACCTTCTCATTAATTCATGGCCTTCCACACTGGATTGAATTACAGCCTACGGTAACCCAGGATTTACTTAGACCATGTCTGTCCTGTGTCCTCTAACACACATGCACACACACACATGACACACACACACACTGCTCATAGATCAACTGGTTTCACTTCGTATCATAGTTCACGCATACAAAATACTAGACACTAACGCATCCATGGGACTCTCTTTAGTGCTCTTGTCGAGACACATCTTTGTTAGTTTCCATTATTTATATCTACCATCAGTAAGTTTGGTTTAAAGTGTCAAAGACACTAGAAAAAGTACAAGACAATGCCACACACTGTCCCAAATGTCACACCTGCAACCAATGGTTAACATAGTATGAGTTGACAAACATATAGTTGGGATTTTATCATTGGTTCAAAAACATTTCTCATAGATAAAGGTTGCGTTCCCCTGCTCAGACGCTGCATGCTTTAACCAATGGTCGCGTGCCACGTCATTGACTGTGTCATCGACTGACAGATTACATATGATGTGTCTAGCTCTAGCTGATATGTAAAATAACTACCCAGGCGTTGTAAGATCTGGCATGCGTCAGCAACGCCTGGGCAGAGGAACACGTCCAAAGACAGGATTCCTCTACAAGTCATACATCCTGAATAGTATCCAATGAAATAACATGCCTAGATTAAATGTAGCATCCATGGTCCTTTGGATCAGAGATCAAAGCCACAGAATTTTTTTGGGGACACTGTGCCTTTAAGAGGAGTGTGTCGGGGGAGGGGTTTACATTAATAAAACATTAGTTTATTCAGTGGACATGCAAAGACATGGGTAAAGGCTCTCCTGCACTGTAGCATGCTGGATTTCACAGACAGACAGACAGACAGACAGACAGACAGACAGACAGACAGACAGACAGACCCCTGCCAACCCACCACAGAACAGACATACTCACACCAACCCTAAAACACTCTCCCCCGTGCAGTGTGGTTGTACCAGTGCAGTGTGGTTGTACCAGAAAAACTGGACGGAGACAAAAACATGGATGCAGAGAAAACAGAAGAATGAAGAGAGAAGCAGAAGAAGAAAGAAGGAAAAGAAAGTCGACTTAATGGAAGAATATATACTATGAGGAGAACAGAAAACAGAGTGAAAGGATACAAAGAAGGAGAGCTGAGATCCAGTACTAACACAGTACAGGACGGTGTAGAAGTGTGACTGTCGTGGTGCAGAATGGGAAATTCTTCATCCCCAGGCATGTCAACTCTATCTCCGTGCACACTGTAGTTACTGCAGGTATTTTTATTTTTACTTGAGTGCCTTTCTCTCAAATGCTGCGGCTGGAAGTTCTCTTTGATCTTTTGACCTGGGGGATGGATGCTGATTTGGGAATGTATTTTTGGGTATTTTCATGTTCTCGTTGATATGCCAATGTTTCATTGACTGGTTTGAATGAAGTCTTATCAGTGAGTATGTTTTCTCGCCTCCATATGATGGTTATTGATAAATGTCTAAATGCACAATATTGACATGCTGTATTTGAAATGTTGTTGCATGTGTGTTGCAGGTAGAATGTCAGGGGCTTGGACTTTCCGTTGTGTTCCTTAAAAATGTTTATTGATATAGTATTATAGTGGTTTGAAGGGGCATTTTACAGGCAAATTGGGACTAAAATATGTTAATGATATTAATGTGATGAGAGACACATAAATATATATATATACTGTGTAGAGAGAGAGAGCAAGAGAGATCTGAAGAGGATATGGGATGCACATGCTATGCACATGCTATGCACATGCTATGCTCCATGATATTATCCCCACTGACATTCGATTGTTATTACTGAACTAGATTGTTATTACTGTACATCAAGGTAGCCCTCACTTTATATACAATTTGATATTGATATATAAACTGGAGGCTGGCCTGAGGTACATTTAAGAGTATACACAGTTGACGTCTGAAGTTTACATACACTTAGCTTGGAGTCATTAAAACTAGTTTTTTAACCACTCCACAAATTTCTTGTTAACAAACTACAGTTTTGGCAAGTCGGTTAGGACATCTACTTTGTGCATGACACAAGTAATTTTTCCAACAAATGTTTACAGACAGATTATTTCACTTATAATTCACTGTATCACAATTCCGGTGGGTCAGAAGTTTACATACACTAAGTTGACTGCCTTTAAACAGCTTGGAAAATTCCAGAAAATGATGTCATGGCTTTAGAAGCTTCTGATAGGCTAATTGACATCATTTGAGTCAATTGGCGGTGTACCTGTGGATGTAGTTCAAGGCCTACCTTCAAACTCAGTGCCTCTTTGCTCGACATCATGGGAAAATCAAAAGAAATCAGCCAAGACCTCAGAAAACATTTTGTAGACCTCCACAAGTCTGGTTCATCCTTGGGAGCAATTTCCAAACAATAGTACGCAAGTATAAACACCATGGGACCACACAGCTGTCATACCGCTCAGGAAGGAGACTTGTTCTGTCTCCTAGAGATGAACGTACTTTGTTTCGAAAAGTGCAAATCAATCCCAGAACAACAACAAAGGACCTTGTGAAGATGCTGGATGAAACAGGTACAAAAGTATTTATATCCACAGTAAAACGAGTCATATATCAACATCACCTGAAAGGCCACTCAGCAAGGAAGAAGCCACTGCTCCAAAACTGCCATAAAAATGCCAGACTACGGTTTGCAACTGCACATGTTGAAAAAGATCATACTTTTTGGAGAAATGTCCTCTGGCACGATGAAACAAAAATAGAACTGTTTGGCCATAATTACCATCATTATGTTTGGAGGAAAAATGGGGAGGCTTGCAAGCCGTAGAACACCATCCCAACCGTGAAGCATGGGAGTGGCAGCATCATGTTGGTGCTTTGCTGCAGGAGGGACTAGTGCACATCACAAAATAGATGGCATCATGAGGTAGGAAAATTATGTGGATATATTGAAGCAACATCTCAAGACATCAGTCAGGAAGTTAAAGCTTGGTCGCAAATGTGTCTTCCTAATGGACAATGACCCCAAGCATACTTCCAAAGTTGTGGCAAAATGGCTTAAGGACAACAAAGTCAAGGTATTGGAGTGGCCATCACAAAGCCCTGACCTCAATCCAATAGAAAATGTGTGGGCAGAACTGAAAAGGCCTGTGTGAGCAAGGAGGCCTACAAACCTGACTCAGTTACACCAGCTGTGTCAGGAGGAATGGGCCAAAATTCACCCAACTTATTGTGGGAAGCTTATGGAAGGCTACCCGAAACGTTTGACCCAAGTTAAACAATTTAAAGGCAATGCTACCAAATACTAATTGAGTGTATGTAAACTTCCCCACTGGGAATGTAATGAAAGAAATAAAAGCTGAAGTAAATCATTCTCTCTACTATTATTCTGCCATTTCGCATTCTTAAAATAAAGTGGTGATTGTAACTGACCTAAAACAGGGATGGGATTACTGGATTAAATGTCAGGAATTGTGAAAAACTTATTTTAAATCTATTTGGCTAAGGTGTATGTAAACCTCCAACTTCAACTGTATACGGGCAGTAGTGTATTAGGATTGACATTTTCTGTGCATAAAAATGCATCGCTCCGCACTGTGAGAACAAAAAAATTCCAACGCAGGGAATAAATTCTGAGTTGATATTTTTACTGAATGAACACATTGCCTTGTGTTGTGCCATGAATGGCTGTCATGCGTCGTATGTTTGTATTTAGAGACTTTCTTTGAGCTCTGCAGAGTGAAGGAGGTTTTCTCAGTACTGTGCGTTTTTCTCAGACTTGCCTTAAATGCCTGAAATCTTCATGTGTAGCGACTGAATGAGTTAAGCTCACTCTTCTCAGTGACACGTGAAAAAGCCTTGGGGGGGGGGGGAATACAAACATCAGATACATAGAATGTATGAGTGACTGACTGAAGAAGAAAAGGGATACAGGAAAGAGTCTGTCACACGGAAATAGCAGTCTTTGGAAACGGGGAAACGGAGCTGAACTAAACAGTGGTTTTCAGTCGTCATTTGATCTAGCGTGTTGACAGTGGGCGAGACGGCAGGGGCAAGGAGACACACAGAGATGCAGAGAGCACTGGGAAAGGCATAGAGGCATAAACCTGAAAGAGCTTATTTAAACCAAGTACACAGCAGGTGAGATGACTTTGAGTACTCATTAGGCCAGTCAACTGTAGGAGAGATGAGATTGAATTATAGGCTAGAAAGCCAGTTACTCCTAGTGACCAGGTTTCAAGTAAGATATACTGTAGCCATCAAGTGAGATATACGGTTCTTTACAATCAGGAGGGACATTTTGACTGGTAAAAAAGGTTCTTAGCTGAATGCCTGGGGATACGACAGTAAATAATTCCCATACTGATTTCCCCCAAATCCATTCCCAAGGTGTAAGCTATAGGGTCAAAAGCTATATGGCCGAAGCTCCAATAATATAAGTCCACTGGAAGGTTAAGCCTATCGCCTATATAGTTCCAGTTCCTTTCTGTACACAGCCATGACATACGGGGCAAGGGGTTATTTTCACACTGGGTGTTCTTAAAGGAGGAAATTGAGCCATGGCTGGTGTTCAGAAATAGGCATCTGTCTTCAGGCTTCCCTCTCCTGCATTTTGTATGTGACAGATGTGGCATTTCCCCACGTTTGTTTGCTCAGCTGCGAGCTTGATGATTTAACTCTGTCTTGAATGAAATCAAACAAACAGAGACTGAAGCCTGATTACTAAATTACATTGTGCGGATGAGTAACTGCTAATTTCCTCATTATACACGCTGTCCCTCTGAAATCCTGATATCCGACGGTGAAATGAAATGTTTTGTTCTGCGCCACAAGCAGACGTAGCATGTAGCATTTCAATCCCTTATCTTTCCATGTCTTTAGGCATTGCTTCATTATTGGGTGGCATGGCAGTTAAGCGCATTGGGCCAGTAACTGAAAGGTCGCTGGTTTGAATCCCCAAGCCGACTAGGTAAAACAAATATGTCAATATGCCCTTGAGCAAGGCACTTAACCCTATTTGCGCCTGTAAGTCGCTCTGAGTAAAAGCGTCTGCTAAATGACTCAAATATAATGGACCAAAACGGATTGACAATGGCAATCTCCCATCAGGAATCTCTCCATGAGGTCAAAAAAACCAAGCTGAAGGTACAGTAGTAGAGAAAGAAAGAGCAAGGGAGTGAGAGAGAGAGAGCAAGAAAGTGATTGTTGATTAGATTGTGCTGACTTGGGTTTTCACACACACACACACACACACACACACACACACACACACACACACACACACACACACACACACACACACACACACACACACACACACACACACACACACACACACACACACACACACACACACACACACACACTGCAGAAGCTCATTCTTCACCCTGCCCATCCACAACAGTCCCACAACCTCCAGTATGATTTTATTGGGATGACAAGTGTGCAGTCCCTCCATATTTCTGCCGCTCCAGCCTGAATCCCACTAAGTCTACACTAATCATCCCAGTTGGACTGCTCCCTACATCAATGGTAATCTGGTTTTAGCACAATAGGGGGATGTCATTACTGCCCACACTTTCTCCTTAAAGCAGAACGTGGGGCCAAACACAGCAGAGCAGCGTTATCTACGGTCTCTATCTACCTTGCTAATGATCTAGTCTGTGAAAATGATGCAGCCTTTGATTGGCATGGTGCTAATGCCTTCTGCCAGTTTGATTACGTTTTAACTGCAGGCTCTATCACTCCCCCACAATCATGATGAACCACAAATTGGATGTGCTGGTGGTGTATTATCAGCTATTCAAAATAATAATCCTCCCAACCACAATAGTGGGTGAGCAAATACCGTTATTGAATCTATTAGCGTTATATTTGAGTCGCAACCGAGACGAACACAATATTCACAGTAAACCAACATCCCCCAAAACATCTTCTCATCAACAGTGTGTGAATAGGAAGTAAAGATCACTTTCGCAAATATCAACTTACAGACTCTACAGGAATGAATCGAATGTCTAAACATCCCCAATTAAACGGACGTGTTCGCATCACCTTGGAGTGGATCAGTGGATGTGTAAACAACAACATGCATGTGTAAATCCCACAGTAGGGTGGGTGTCTAATCGCGTACACCAGATACACAAGACGTTGCAGCACCGACAGCGAGGCGGCCACCGAGTCGCATTGAAAACCAAAAAGAAAAGTGAGAGAGAGAATGATGGATATCGTCGTAGTCATTAATAGAGACAGGAAAAGACAGCTCGCCTCATCCTGTGTTATCAGGCGAAAGGTGGCAGCATGGGAGGATCACTGTGCTGGAGGCTCATGTGTGAGTCTGAGATACAGTGAGAGAAGAGAGAGAAAGAGAAAAGGGAGACTGGCTCATTTGCTGCTTGTCCCTGAAGACAGTGAAAGGATTATACTCTCAGACACACACACACACACACACACACACACACACACACACACACACACACACACACACACACACACACACACACACACACACACACACACACACACACACACACACACACACACACACACACACACACACACACACACACACACACACACACACACACACACAGTCTCAGCAGCACAGTCAGAAACCCTGCCCGCCTCCAATCTCCGGCACTGCACTGTGCACTCCTCCTTCGCTCTTCACTGGCACTCGATACACACACTTACACACACACACCTCACACACACTGGGACACACACTCCACTACCATGTAGAGCCTCTGCAAAGGACACACCGGCACAGGACCAGCCAGGTACGATCCATCCATCCCTGCTGTGCTATAATTGACACATTCTGCATCAGTGGACTGGATGTGTGGAGCTGGAATGAGCCAGGCAGTCAGCTCGGCTGCGGAGCAGACCTTCTTGCAAAGCTGCATGCACCAAGATTATCTGGCTTTTGCATAACCAAGGAGAGCGAGAGGGGCTGGATGCTCAGAGTGTAGTGGAGCCCAAATCCTCTGCTCTGCCGCCCAGGGAGAGAAGAATGCGGCTGCAAGGCACATCAACCTTAAAGGGGAATGGAAACACTTTAGTAACTTCCCTTTTAACCTGGATTGACCTTGAGTAGTTAACGGACTATTAAAAACCATATTGAGCACTAGCCAAAGTCTCGCCTTCTTAAATGGCACAGTTAGCCTTCTGCCAGTCCATTTCTCACGTGACTGGGGCAAACATGAATATGGATGAGGTAGTAAGCTATCAGACATGTCAGGGCAAAATGCAAATAGTATAGGATATATTCATCTCGTGCAATTAGCTCATATTTTGTTGTGATGTCAGAGGATTTGAAAGGGACAATTAGGATGAGCGTGTTGGATGATGGCGTGCACCCCTCTGGGTTTTGACCCTGATTACCTATGATAACATCTTTGTTTTTTAGTTTAGAGTACGTCAGAGGTTTTGCGTGGTGTATCGGAAGTAGCTGCAGCTTTGGTGATATACAAGCTGTTTTCTAATACAGCCGGGAGAGTATTGATGGTTCCAAATCAATGTGATGCTTTTAAAGTTGTGTTGATCGAATTCCACTAATCTACAACTTCAGAATCCCTTCGATGTCCGTTTGATATCAGTTTGTAAATCCCCGGATATCTAGGGCTTTCTTTTCTTGAAAAACGTCTTTCAACAAAGAGGTACTGTACTATTGCAGGAAGAATGTCACAGGTTGAATTGAAAGAGAAAAGGGGGGATACCTAGTTAGTTGTACAACGGAATGCCTTCAACTGAAATGTGTCTTCTGCATTTAACCCGACCCCAATTAGCGTTTTGTTGTAATTTTTGGGATCCAGCTTACATTCTTTAAAGAATTGTCTCTATGACATAATGCCATCCATCTCCCAGAGCACTTAATTATGTTTTCACTATGATGGCTTAATTTCTCTGGAAATGTCTTCATCTATTTTTTTATAGCCAGCTTTCCATCAGAATACTCAATCATATACACTTTAGTTGAGGTCATCTTGACAGACATTGACCCACATTTTGATACAGTCTCAAAGCTGTAAAGTCTCAAAGCTGATCTGGTTGTGGTTTGGTTGGGGTAATTCTATGGTCTAGCTATGGTCTGGTTGTAGTCTGACTGGTCTGGTTGTGGTCTAGTTGTGGTATTTCTATGGTCTAGCTATGGTCTGGTTGTAGTCTGACTGGTCTGGTTGTGGTCTAGTTGTGGTATTTCCATGGTCTAGCTATGGTCTGGTTGTAGTCTGACTGGTCTGGTTGTGGTCAGTGGCCGTGGTCTGTCTGCGGTCTAGCTGTGGATTGGCTGTAAGGTCTAACTAACTGTATGTTCTGGTTGTGGTCTGACATGGTCTGTCTCAGTGGTCTTGCTTTGATCAGATTGTGGTCTGTGTCTATGGTCTGGCTGTGGTTGGGCCATGTTATGGTCTGGCTGTGGTAGGGCCATGTTATGGTCTGGCTGTGGTAGGGCCATGTTATGGTCTGGCTGTGGTAGGGCCATGTTATGGTCTGGCCGTGGTAGGGCCATGTCATGATCTGGCTGTGGTAGGGCCATGTTATGGTCTGGGTGTGGTAGGGCCGTGCTATGGTCTGGTTGTGGTAGGGCCATGTTATGGTCTGGCTGTGGTAGGGCCTTGATATGTTATGGTCTGGCTGTGGTAGGGCCATGATATGATATGGTCTGGCTGTGGTTGGGACATGTTATGGTCTGGCTGTGGTTGGGACATGTTATGGTCCGGCTGTGGTTGGCTGGGGTCTTTTTGCTGTCTGACCGTGATGCTACAGCAGGTTGGTTGTGATTGAACTCTGCCACCAGAAGAGCTGACCCAGCGGCCCGCTGCATTACTCACAGCCTCCAGCCCTGTCAGGCCCCAGCCCAGCCAGGCAACCAGCCCAGCCAGGCACCCAGCAACTACAGAGGGCAGGGGTTAAGGAGACATTTGGACCTGAGGGGACATGGAGGGGAGAGATCAGTGATAACAACAGCATGGGGTGCCAGGCAGTGTCATATAAATGCAAAGGGTAGGATGTTGATGCTGGGCACATGCATCGATACATCTGTCTGACCTCATGCTCAGCAACACATTGTCTTGAACTTGTGTGTGTATGGGGGAGGTGTGTGTGTGTGTGTGTGTGTGTGTGTGTGTCTGTGTGTGTGTGTGTGTGTGTGTGTGTGTGTGTGTGTGTGTATGGTGTTTTTTCATTATCAGATGAGCTAAGCTTTTTATATTTTGACACACAATACATTGGATCTCTCTCTCTCTCTCTCTCTCGCACGCATGCAAACACACACGCGCACACGCGCACACACACGCGCACACACACGCACGCACACACGCGTGCGCACACGCACGCACACGCACGCACGCACGCACGCACGCACGCACGCACGCACACACACACACACACACACACACACACACACACTTTTCTATTTAACTGTCTGCTCGACTGAATCAGTTTCCCATTTGCCTTTCTTTTCCTCTGAGCATCAGTCTTTTTAATTGCTTAGCCTACTTCACTGTCCATGTAGCAGTTGACTTATGACCTTTGTTGAATATGTCTGTAAAAAGTTTCCAGTTATGAGTTGCTGGTGTGTGAATTGCCTCATCTCGCATCACATTTGCAGTCAAGGCAGATTTGAGATGACGCTTAAGCAAACTGAGTGAATTCAGCAAATTACTAAAGACTAACCAACGATGTGCAGTGAGCTTTACAGTACATATACTATCCACAGAAAATGTTTCCCTTAGTTGGCATAGTGTAGTGTACTGATGCAGTATGCTTGTCGTATGACTTCAAAACAGGGCTATTCGATCAGGGTCCTACATGACTGAAACACCTCTGGTCATTATCCAATCTAATCAATACATGAGTGAATTTTGTAGCTCCAACCTATAGTAAACCCTTGCGTAAACATTGAGTACACGTTCCACCCTAATGACGCTTGGTTGCCTCTCATTCATGTAGCTGCCTGGCTGAATCCCAAGCCCAGTCTTGGCCACTAACATGGAGCTGCCTGGCTGAATCCCAAGCCCAGTCTTGGTCACTAACATGGAGCTGCCTGGCTGAATCCCAAGCCCAGTCTTGGCCACTAACATGGAGCTGCCTGGCTGAATCCCAAGCCCAGTCTTGGTCACTAACATGGAGCTGCCTGGCTGAATCCCAAGCCCAGTCTTGGCCACTAACATGGAGCTGCCTGGCTGAATCCCAAGCCCAGTCTTGGCCACTAACATGGAGCTGCCTGGCTGAATCCCAAGCCCAGTCTTGGCCACTAACATGGAGCTGCTTGGCTGAATCCCAAGCCCAGTCTTGGCCACTAACATGGAGCTGCCTGGCTGAATCCCAAGCCCAGTCTTGGCCACTAACATGGAGCTGCCTGGCTGAATCCCAAGCCCAGTCTTGGCCACTAACATGGAGCTGCCTGGCTGAATCCCAAGCCCAGTCTTGGCCACTAACATGGAGCTGCCTGGCTGAATCCCAAGCCCAGTCTTGGCCACTAACATGGAGCTGCCTGGCTGAATCCCAAGCCCAGTCTTGGCCACTAACATGGAGCTGCCTGGCTGAATCCCAAGCCCAGTCTTGGCCACTAACATGGAGCTGCCTGGCTGAATCCCAAGCCCAGTCTTGGTCACTGATTAGTCTGCACTTTTAGATCATAGACTCTGACTCATCCAGCCCCTGCATTCAGTCAATGTCTGAACCCAGAGGAAGAGAACGTCTGCTCAGCTCCAAGCATAGATCCTGGCCAAGGACAATATTTGCATTAACATATGACTGTGGTCATGCTAAGCATAGTGTGCATTGTCAAAAAGTTACAGGCACCAGCTGTCATAGTAGGCATGTACTAATGTATACCCCAAAATATTTAAAAAACATATTCCAAGGTATAACCATAAACTGAATACAGCGCCATACAATATCCAACGGAATGAATCCCTCGATACAAAATGGTCATTATTAAGGGCATGATTACGTAATTCCCATTTCAACATTTCATCTCTATCTCGACTGTTAACTGTGTGTTCTGCGTTACGATGTACACTTTCCTTTGACATGCGAATACTGTCACAGCTAATGCCTCAGGCCCTCCCATTGGGACGTCACTGGTGGAGGGGACACGCTGTTCTTGACTTTAATTCCAGGGTGTCATGTGCTTAGCTCTGTGACAGGCTGGCTGTCAGCTGATGGACCGTGCTAAACTGTGGTACTGTACTGTGAGATATGGGTGGGGTATTTAGTCAAGAAAGCGGTATACGCTATGAATGTACCGTTTGGGCCAGAGGCCATTGGAAGATGTATGATAAGGGAATTCAATTCATATGGAAAGGTTGTATTGAGATGTGTCTCAATAGTATAGTGAGTGGATGGTGGTTTGGTGTGTGAGAGAAGACGATAGAGGGGAATGGTAGGGAGCTGGGTGGTAAGAGATTGTGTGGAGAGAAGGAATAGAGAGGAGGAGAGAGCACAGTAATGAGAATCAGTAGTGTGTGTTTGTGTACGTGTATGTTTGTGTGTGTGTGTGTGTGCGGGCATATATCTGTGTGTGCATGCGTTTGACGTGTACGCGTGTATGTGTGTGTGGAGGACATTGGGTTTTCATGGTGAGATGTTTATCTCTGGCAGAACCAATTCCCCCTGCTTGGAGCACAGGGACACACTCAAATGATATATTTATGTTAAAGCACCAATATATTTCAATATTTTGTCATCTTCATTATGCTGAATAATACATGCACACAAACACGACTGTCTGCAATTAATGACAGATTTGTTTCAATATCCTGTGCAATATCCCAGCACCCAAAACATTTATCATCTAATGGTTAGCATGTCAAACCCTTCATTCCCATTGACTAGAATTAACCAATGGAGAGAGTAGAGTTCAAGTCACTTTGTGTTCCGGTGCTTAACAGAGCTGTCTCTCATGCTCTTCCATCGGCCAGTAGCCAAGCTCTTCACAAACCGGATGAGAAGAGCTAACTGTTGGGTGTAAGGAAGCAGTGTTTCCTTAGCCCGGTCCAAGATCTGTTTGTGCTGTCTTGCAAACGTCTGGGATGACAGTGATCATACTGTAGGAGTTGACAAGACAGCGCAGACAGACCTGGGACCAGGCTAGTTTGTCCATGGTTCAGTAAGGCCATTTTTGAGTGGATGGTGTCAGAAATTGGTGATGGCAATCGAGTTGTGAAAGTAATATGACTGACATCAGTGACCAACTGAGAGAGGGAGTAAAGGAAGGAAGTTGGGAAGGATAGGGAGGAAGGTGGTTAGGAGGAAAGGAAGGAAATAAGTGATGAAGTTAAGGAGGGAAGAAGCTAGGAAATAATTTTAGTAGAACTTGGCCAGAGCATGAACTTGCCATTCCCAGAGCTGAGCAGAAATAATCAGGTGTCAGATTGACGAAATCATAAAAATACAAATAAAAACGGCCTCTGTCACACCCCCGTGTCAGCGGCGTCCAAGATTGTTGTGTTCGCCCCATAATGAGAAATGTTTGGCCACAGCCTTGAGACAATCCATTTGGAATGTGTCCATGCTCCAGGTTGGCTGAAGTATAACGCCGCCGGGCAATGTCTATCACTCACAGGGTTTTAAGTTCCGCTTGAACTCTAATGAACACTAGCGCCGATGATAAATCCTCGGCCGCCTCGCAAAAGAGCAGGAGGGAGGGAGGGAGGGAGGGAGGGAGGGAGGGAGGAATGAGGGTGAGAAATGGCCTCCTCCTACAGTGACAAAGTTGACATAAAAGACTCTGCAGTGTAAATAGGAAAAATTTTAAGGATGTTTGTCACCAGCATTAATAGTGTAATCAACTCTCCCATAACGTTTCTAATGATGGGACCTGTGTTAGAGGTGACAGGTCATTAAGAATCCTACTGCTGTGAGTTATACTGCCAGGGTAGAAAAGCATTGGGAGATACAGGGTTCCTTGTGTATAGATGGATTCAACTGGTTTCATTGAAAATGTCATTGTTATAGTAATATCATTGAATATAAAATTCAACTGATACGTCATCTATTTACATGACGTCATCACTTTAGAATATAACGTACTATATTGTCCAATCGATGTGTAAACACGCCTTTGGCTTCACAAATGTTCCATTATAAAACCTTCAGCCCCCGAATAGATTTTCCCTGTCTCCTCTAACAGATCTCTGCTGTCATGGCTGCATCATGGAATCCCTGCATCCCTCCCCTACTCTGAAACCAAGTGATATCAAACCCTGTGAAACGCATTATCACCGTTTTTGCTCTGTACTGAAAGAGCTCAATCTGGAAAACTTGACCTCTGACATGCACGATTTTTGTGGTTTTGTGGATTAATGAAGAAAATACTAAAATAGCGTTTTTAAGTGAACTATCCCTTTAAACTGGGTGCAGGACACAAGTTCAGCCCAGACAATGCAGTAACAGTGACTGTATTACCCTGAGAATATCTGTGTCGGTCGGAGAGCTTTAACAACTGTGTTGCTGTGGCTTTCTAACCTCGAGATAATCACACATAGAGCTGCCCATCCACAAGTAATGGACCTAAACTGCAGAAAATCAATATGGATCCCTCTATCAGTGCAGCCATAAGACGTGATTTACTGTATGGATTCAATACCGTCAGCTGTTTAACTTCTGTAAGACCTACTTACGGAAACAGAAAGGACTGCAACAGTGAATGGTCAACAGCTGATGTTGCATTAGGCGTAATGTAAGCATTACATTTTTAAATAATGCATTGATGCTTGCACGGTTATGGTTCACTATCGTATATGATGCTGACCATTCTCTCCTTTATTTATTAGTTTGCTGTTGGACTGTACTTGGAGACTTCAACCTCCCGACGTTTGCCTTCGATTCATTTCTTTCCAACTCTCTCTTTCCCCTCTTTGTCTCTTTTGACCTCACCCTTTCGCCAACTTTTATCGCCGCTTTATCCGGAGTTACAGCACCTTGGCTTCCCCCCTGTCTGCACTCACCTCTCCCAAGGTTCCGTTCACATGGTCCCCAGCTGCTGACCGAGCGTTCCGGGACCTCAAACACCATTTCACCACTGCTCCCATCTTAGATTCATCCTGACCCGTCCCCCCGGTTTATCGGCCCTTTCCCCATCTTTAAAATCATTAGCCCCTCTGATGTTCGTCTTCTGTCGCCCTGTACCCTCCGTATACATCCCCTTTTTCATGTGTCTAGAATCAAACCCATGTCTCACAGCCCTTTGTCTCCTGTTTCCAGGCCCACCTCTCTCCCCCGTCTCATCGACGGACAACCGTCATACACGGTGAGGCGTCTCCTGAAGGTTCGACCTCGGGCAGGGGATTCCAATACCTGGTTGACTGGGAGGGTTATGGCCCGGAGGAGAGCTGCTGGGTTCCCACTAGGGACTTCCTGGACCTAGGCCTCGTCGCCGAGTTCCAACACCGGCACCCAGGTCAACCAGGTATGCGCCCAGGTGGGACGCCAGGTGGCGCCCCTAGGGGCGGGGGGAGGTTCTGTCACACTTGTGTTCTCTGTTCGTCTGTTGCCAGTTCGTTTTGTTCGTCAAGCCTACCAGCATTTTCCCGCTTGCGCCTGTCTTTTCTAAAGTTCCTGTTTTCTAGTTTTCCCGGTTTTGACCATTCTGCCTGCCCTGACCCTGAGCCTGCCTGCCGTTCTGTACCTTGTCACACCACCCTGGATTACTGGCCTCTGCCTGCCTGCCATTCTGTACATTTCGGACTCTGCTCTGGACTACTGACCTCTGCCTGCCCTTGACCTGTCGTTTGCCTGCCCCCTGTTTCTGTAATAAACTTTTGTTACTTCGACACTGTCTGCATCTGGGTCTTCCCTGAAACGTGATACACAGGCTCCTTTCCCTCGCTCTCTCTCTCTCTCTCTCTCGGTCTCTCTCTCTCGCTCTGTCTCTCTCTCTGTCTCTCTCTCGGTCTCTCTCTCTCTCTCTCTTTCTCTCTCATGATCTGTCAGTCTGGTAATGCCTAGCCAGCAGATCTAGTCACTATTGTCTTTCTGAAAAGGGGCATTCGCTGGGTTTTTCCTAGGGAGCTCATTTAGCTCCTTTAGTGTCAGTCCTTGATCAATTTATTCAAGTTATCTCCATGGCCTCAAGCTTGTGCTATGACATACTCCCTAAAGGAGGAACAGCTCACATCCAATCATGGCTTCTGACACAGAATGGTCCTGACATTCATGAGTGCTGTCATCTCCAAGATTTGGGACTTCACCCTGTGACAGTAGTGTCGCCTTGACTGTTGTGGGATTTAGCAAATGCTGCAGCTGTTTGAGGCCATGGATATAAATTGATGGGTGTGTGTGTGGAGGGATGGGGTTAAGTGTGTGTGTGTGTGTGTGTGTGTGTGTGTGTGTGTGTGTGTGTGTGTGTGTGTGTGTGTGTGTGTGTGTGTGTGTGTGTGTGTGTGTGTGTGTGTGTGTGTGTGTGCACACCTTAAGGAGAGTGAGATTTACTTGACTCTGGAATGTCATTATATAGAGCAGGATCATGTACTCAGGTCATAGTATTAAGATATTCCTGTTTCACCATCTCCTCCCACGAACACATACTGTAACATACACCAATATTGTCAGGATGCCATTTAACTTTAGGGAAATCTAATATTAAGTCTGAGATATAACATTTTTTATTAATTCCCCTGTATAACATTTTTTATTAATTCCCCTGTATAACCATCACAGCACATTTTCTTATCTTTCCCTTCCTCTCTCTGCTTAACCCCTGACCCCACGTTCCCTCATCTTTGACCCCTCCAGGTCGGGAGAGAAGAAAGGGTCACATGATCTCCACTGGGGATGCAGAGTTCCCGTGTGAGTACCACACCCTGGGCCACGGCGGCACGCGCCGTTTCCCTCACCACAACAACAACAACGGCGGGCTGGCGCCAACCTCTGGGAGCCGCCAACGCCACAACGCCATCGCTGCCAAGAGTCTGGAGGCCCTTACGAACCTTCACAAGGCTGACATAAAGCGCCAGCACGAAGCCTTTATGGACCTCCAGAAAAATCAGAAGTACCCGGCCAGCCCCTGTATGTCTCAAGGCCAGAGATCACCTAACTTTGGCCGCCAACAGCAGGTAACATCTTAATACCCTTAAGTACCCATCCCTGGTACAAAAACAGTTGAGAACCACAGGAGTATCCAGGCTACATGTCAATGAATCAGTTTATTATGACATCGTTGGCTGATAATAATCAGAAGGTGTTAGAGGAAGATGGAAACAGAGATTTGAGATAGGAAGGAAATAGACACATTGATCCATACATGAAAGGTTGGCCTCTTCCACCCATAAAATCCCCCTCTCTATCTCTCTCTTTTTCCTCTCATCCTCCACGTGCTTTGCAGTCAATGCCTGCATGCCAAAGCTGTTAGAGATGCAAAGCACCATGACTTTGCTGTGTAGACTGTTTATTCTCCCCTACCCTCATCCCTCTATCCTGATCCCTCCGTCCCTCTACCCCAATCACCTGCCTGTGAATACCACCATTCATCATAGACTCCCGTCTCTCCACACTCTCTCCTCCATCGGCCAAGTATCACTCCATCCCCTCCTCTGTTTCCTCCCTTTTGCTTTTATTTGCTCAGTGTATTTACCCTGGCGCAGCCATCTATTTCTGCACACAAGTGTGCGAGAGAGAGAAAAAGAGGGAGAGACGGAGGGGCAGATAGAGGGAGAAACAGGTGGAGTCCACGGTTGCCACGGCAACCCCCGCGCCGCCCCCCCCCCCCCCCCCCCCCCATTCCCATATAAGGCAGTCAATGATATCATATGGCTGGCAATGCCTAGGCAAAGAGAGAGAGTGGAGAGGGCGGATGGCAGCAGTAGCAGCAGCGAGAGAGAGAAACAAAGAGGGAGAGATGAGGAGTGAGAGAATGACTGAAACTGCGATTGGGCTGTAACGGTTTAGGGACAGAGAGAGAGAGAGAGAGAGGAAGTTCCACTGGTTCTACTTCAGATATCCAGACCAACACCGCCTGGGATTTTGTGTTTCCTCTGGGCTCGCGGGAGAGCAAGAGGACAGAGCCGCCGCAGTCAGAAAATGGAGAGGGGGGAGGAGGAAGGGGAGGGAGGCATGTGGAGCATCATGTGAACCAGCACACCACCACCAGTCAGCCAGCGGCAGCAGCAGGCTCGTTGAGTAGCAGCAACGGTACCAGTTCTCCCTTTCATTCATTCATCAATGGAGACGTGCAGAATCCTGTGTGTTCTGGTGTTACTGTGGAATAGATGTGTTTCTGCCGCTGCATGTGGGGCAGAGAGAGAGGAGAAAGGGAGAGCGAGAAAGAGAGTGATGTATGCATGTATGGAAGAGAGCTGTTTCGGTACCTGACTGCGTGTGTGCATGTGACTATGACCAGCCAGTGTGTGCTCGTTTGTGTGAGTGTGTGTGAGTGTGTAGCTGAGACCAGTGCAGGTAAGACAAGATGCAATGGGTATGCCTCTCCTCTACTCCCTCCTTTCTGCAGGCATAAGAGGAGGGGTGTGTGTATGATCTGTGTGTCTGGGCTGGCTCATGCCAGGTTTTACCAGTGTGCAGGTGTTGGCCAGGTGTGGTTGTGGTGCCGCAGTGTCTGAAAGAACAGGAGGGGGCTGGTGAGTGAGTGAGTGAGTGAGTGTGTGTGTGTGTGTGTGTGTGTGTGAGAGGGAGAGAGAGAGAGAGAGAGAGAGAGAGAGCGAGAGAGAGAGAGAGAGAGAGAGAGAGAGAGGAGAGAGAGAGAGAGAGAGAGAGAGAGAGAGAGAGAGAGAGAGAGAGAGAGGGTGGGTGGGTGGGTGGGTGGGTACAGGGATGACTACTTGGCATGCAGGTCAGGCATCCGTTGCTCCACTCATATCATCCCTGTACCCACCCACCCTCTCTCTCTCTCTCTCTCTCTCTCTCTCTCTCTCTCTCTCTCTCTCTCTCTCTCTCTCTCTCTCTCTCTCTCTCTCTCTCTCTCTCTCTCTCTCTCTCTCTCTCTCTCTCTCTCTTTCTCTCTCTCTCTGTACACATAGGTCCATCGTGGGATTTTCAGCTTGTGTAATTGAGATATATGGCAGGGCATTGAATTCCTTCATGGTGCATAGGGGGACGGTTTATTTTGTGTGGGGCAGATTTTATGTTCTGAAACGCCCTCTTGTTAGTGCACATTGGAGGAGAGGTGGGCAGGGGAAACTGAAGTAAGCGGAATGAAGAGGGAAAGGTGGATGAATACATGAATAGAGAGCGGGGGGGACGTGGGAAAATGTGTTTAATGCATATGCATATGCATAAGTCTACTGGTATGTTAGTGGGTGGAGTTATGCGAGTACAAAGTTGAGGAGAGATTGACTGCATCACTATTGCTCTTTGTGCGAGGTGTTGATGTGTTGAAGGTACCGACCTTTATATTTAAGTAGTTGGCACACAGTTCGGACACTCATTGGTACAACACAAGACATGCAACCAGAGGTCTCTTCACAGTCCCCAGGTCCAGAACAGAACAGAGGCTGGGAAACACACTGTATTAAACACCACCCCAGGTAACTCAAGCTAGGAATAAAACCAGTTTTAAAAAACAGATGAACACCTTACTGCACAACGGGAACTGTGAAGAGACACAGCCATTTTATATATCTTGTATTATCATTTCATCTGCGCTATGTACAGTACCAGTCAAAAGTTTGGACACACCTACAGCGGTTCAAGGGTTTTTCTTTATTTTTACTATTTTTTACATTGTAGAATAATAGTGAAGACATCACAACTATGAAATAACACATATGGAATCATGAAGGAACCAAAAAACTGTTAAACAAAATATATTTTATATTGTCACGTGTGCTCCCTGTCCGGCCTCTAAGTCACCAGGCTGCTCAATATGGCGCACACCTGTCACCATCGTTACGTGCACCTGCGAGTCGTCAGACTCACCTGGACTTCATCACTTCCCTGATTACCTTCCTTATATATGTCACTCCCTTTGGTTCCTTCCCTAGGAGTCATTGTTTCTGTTTCTTGTCTGTGTGCTGTTTGAGTTTCTTGTTTTGTATTATGTTCCGTTTATTTATGAAAACACTCTGCTCCCTGAACCTGCTTCCCGACTCTCAGCGCACATCGTTACATATATTTTAGATTCTTCAAAGTAGCCACCCTTTGCCTTGATGACAGCTTTGCACACTCTTGGCATTCTCTCAGCCAGCTTCACCTGGAATGCTTTTCCAACAGTCTTGAAGGAGTTCCCACATATGATGAGCACTTGTTGGCTGCTTTTCCTTCTCTCTGCGGTGCAACTCATCCCAAACCATCTCAATTGGGTTGACGTTGGGTGATTGTGGAAGCCAGGTCATCTGATACAGCACTCCATCACTCTCCTTCTTGGTCAAATAGCCCTTACACAGCCTGGAGGTGTGTTGGGTCATTGTCCTGTTGAAAAACAAATGATAGTCCCACTAAGCGCAAACCAGGTGGGATGGCATAGCGCTGCAGAATGCTGTGGTAACCATGCTGTTTAAGTGTTCCTTGAATTCTAAATAAATCACTGACAGTGTCACCAGCAAAGCACCCCCACACCATCACACCTCCTCCTCCATGCTTCACGGTGGGAACCACATATGCAGAGATCCTCCGTTCACCTACTCTGCATCTCACAAAGACACGGCGGTTGGAACCAAAAATCTCAAATTTGGACCCATCAGACCAAAGGACAGATTTCCACCAGTCTAATGTCCATTGCTTGTGTTTCTGTCCCAAGCAAGTCTCTTCTTATTATTGGTGTCCTTTAGTAGTGGTTTCTTTGCAGCAATTTGACCATGAAGGCCTGATTCACACAGTCTCCTCTGAACAGTTGATGTTGAGATGTATCTGTTACTTGAACTCTGTGAACCATTTATTTGGGCTGCAATTTCTGAGGATGGTGACTCTAATGAACTTATCCTCTGCAGCAGAGATAACTCTGGGTCTTCCTTTCCTGTGGTGTTCTTTATGAGACCCAGTTTCATCATAGCGCTTGATGGTTTTTGCGACTGGACTTGAAGAAACTTTCAAAGGTCTTGAAATGTGCGTATTGACTGACCTTCGTGTCTTAAAGTAATGATGGACTGTCGTTTCTCTAAGCTTTTTTGAATTGTTCTTGACATAATATAGACTTGGTCTTCTACCAAATAGGGCTATCTTCTGTATACCACCCCTACCTTGTCACTACACAACTGATTGGCATTAAGAAGGACAGAAATTGCACAAATGAACTTTCATCAAGGCACAGTCTCAATGCATTCCAGATGACTACCTCATGAAGCTGGTTGAGAGAATGCCAAGAGTGTGCAAAGCTGTCAAGTTAAAGGGTGTCTACTTTGACACTTTTTGTTTAACACTTTTTTGTGTTATTGTGTTATTTCATAGTTTTGATGTCTTCACTATTATTCTACAATGTAGAAAATAGTAAAAACAAAGAAAAACCCTTGAATGAGTAGGTGTGTCCAAAGTTTTGACTGGTACGGTATTAGATCTAGATATTGTGTGTACAGTATGTACTGATATGTAGACAATGTGTGACATTTTAAGTGTATGTATTTCAGTCCTTGACTTTTAATGTTCTGTACTATGTATTATGTCATATTTCATGTAGACCCCTGGAAGAGTAGCTGATGCTTTTTTAGGGATTCTAATAAATACCAATAAATACCAAATATTAATATGTTGAGTTGACATAGGCACGTTTGCTGAATTCCAAATCCGACCCTAGCAACTTCTCCTAGGCACTTCTTTGTATCTTAAATAACTGAATATATTTAAGCAAGCCTCAACCTTGAGGGGTTATGGGTTGATTTGGTATTCATCATAGGATTATGGGTGTGCAAGATAGTGTATATCTGCTTCAAGATTCTATTAGGGTCGATACAGACCGTAGAAGACATACATGACATTTAATACAAATAATATGTGCAACCATTCTCAACTTCATATTTCAATTTAAAGTTAAAGTTAGCACATTTGATTATACCCATACGGCGTTCATAGACACTTTACACACTGTAGGTATAGGCTAACAGGAATAAATGGCTAGGAAAATGGCTAGGAAAAGCTCCCTAGAAAGGCAGGAACCTAGGAAGAAACCTAGAGAGGAACCAGGATCTGAGGGGTGGCCAGTCCTCATCTGGCTGTGCCGGGTGGAGATTATAACAGTACATGGCCAAGGTGTTCAAACGTTCATAGATGACCAGCAGGGTCAACTAATAATAATCACAGTGGTTGTAGAGGGTGCAACAGGTCAGCACATCAGGAGTAAATGTCAGTTGGCTTTTCATCATCGATCATTCAGAGTTAGAGACAGCAGGTGTGGTGAGGAGAGAGAGTCAAAAACAGCAGGTCCGGGACAAGGTAGCACGGTGAACAGGTCAGGGTTCCATAGCCGCAGGCAGAACAGTTGAAACTGGAGCAGCAGCACGGCCAGGTGGACTGGGGACAGCAAGGAGTCATCAGGCCAGGTAGTCCTGAGGCATGGTCCTAGGGCTCAGGTCCTCCGAGAGAAGAGTAAGAGAGAGAGAGAGGGGGGGGGGGGGGGAGAGAATTAGAGGGAGCATACTTTAATTCACACAGGACACTGGATAAGACAGGAGAAATACTCCATATATAACAGACTGACCCTAGCCCCCCGACACATAAACTATTGCAGCATAATACTGGACACTGAGACAGGAGGGGTCGGGAGACACTGTGGCCCCATCCAACTATACCCCCGGACAGGGCCAACCAACCAACCATAGTATCAGTAGTCAAGTCCTAGTTATAGTGAGCAATAACAGTCTTGTGACTGTGTGGAGGCCTGACCAGTAAAAGGGGGTCTGATTGGAGGTAATATGTCATGGGGTCTGATTGGTGGTAATATGCCATGGGGTCTGACTGGTGGTGATATGTCATGGTGTCTGATTGGTTGTAATATGTCATTGGGTCTGATTGGTGGTGATATTGCATGGGGTCTGATTGGTGGTAATATGGCCATGCAGGCAGACACATGATCACTAGCGCTGACTCGGACAGCAGCCTGCAGGACGCACAAAGCTCTCTGTATCTGGGTCACAGGAGCCCACAGGCCTCTGTTCTCTTCTTCTCCTGCCTCTGCTCTGTCTTTCTTCATCCAGCTTCTCTCCTCCACATACTCTCTCAACAGAGGGTTGGAACTCATTGAATATTTCCTTTCAAACCAGGGTAGGAATGGAAGGTTCTTTCTTAACAGAGGGCAGGACTGAACCTTCTATCTCAAAAGAGGGTAGGAATTGAGAGTGAGGGAGTTTAAAGGTCTAGCTCTGAGCTAATGGAATAGAATAATATATCTGAATGTAGCTGGGTCATTCTAGCTCGTCCGTCCATCTTGTTCGTCCAAGGTGGCTTAGCAGTTCAGACGTCTTTTTCTGTTCCGTATTGTCGTGTCCTGTATATATATATATTTACACCTTTCTTCGCATATCTTTTATTTATTTTATTATCCAAGAACTCAACTACAAAAGCTTTCCTGCAAAAGCTTTCCTGCAACCCGCTTCACCAATTACAAAAAGTATTATTTATCTCAATCTGAAAATCCATCGTGGAAGCTAACCAGGGGCTAATTCAGAAGCTAGCCTGAAAGCTAACCAGAAGCTACTCCGATAGCTAGCCAGAAGCTAATCTGTAGCTGCCCCGAAATTAGCCGGTTTGCTGGCTAGCGTTGGTGTTTCAGCTGCCCACGTTTAGTGGTCATCAGCTATTCCTTTAGCTCGATAATCTACCGGCACTTTTGTGCAACGCGACTCGGACCGGAGCATTCTGGGACTCTTTTTCTCTCAGTTTCCCCGGATTCCAGCCGCAGGCTCTGGACACTTGCACCTTGATTTCGCAGCTAGCTAGCTGCAAACCGTGTGACTATTGGCTTACGTCGACCCCGGAGCAAACTCAAATCATTCTGGAGCTAGCCAGCTGAGGAGTTCCATCACCATCCGGACCCGTTTCTTTTGTTGCTGCTGCAGATACGGAACCCCACCGGGCCTTCACGACTGACTGCCGCGACTGACTGCTGACGTTATCTGCCCGAGGGATTTATCCAACTGGCACCTCCGTCCCGACGTTACCTGAACGCTCATCTGAGGCCCGCTAATCGTTAGCTGTCATATCGGCTGCTATTTGAACAAGTATATCGGACAACTATTATTATTATTATTATTTATTTATTTAATTTTTTTCCTTGGGTCACTATATCTATTTTGCCAATTCGGATTGATCCCCTCTACCACACGGAACCCCACTACACGGAACCCCACTAACCTACCGACGGAAACGCACGAGGTATCTACAAACAGACCTCCATCCTATGCTGCTACCGATAGCCATATACCGGGCCAGCTGTCTGGATCGCCACGACCCCAACCAACCTCTACTCACTGGACCCTTATTGATCACTCGATTAGCATGCCTCTCCTTAATGTAAATATGCCTTGTCCATTGCTGTTCTGGTTAGTGTTTATTGGCTTATTTCACTGTAGAGATTCTAGCCCTGCTCTCTATACCATATCCAACCTCTCAGTTCCACCACCCACATATGCGATGACATCACCTGGTTTCAATGATGTTTCTAGAGACAATATCTCTCTCATCATCACTCAATACCTAGGTTTACCTCCACTGTATTCACATCCTACCATACCTTTGTCTGTACATTATTCCTTTAAACTATTTTATCGCCCCCAGAAACCTCCTTTTACTCTCTGCTCTAGTAGCTCTAGGCGACCAATTCTCATAGCTTTTAGCCGTACCCTTATCCTACTCCTACTCTGTTCCTCTGGTGATGTAGAGGTGAATCCAGGCCCTGCAGTACCTGGCTCCACTCCTATTCCCCAGGCGCTCTCTTTTGATGACTTCTGTAACCGTAATAGCCTTGGGTTCATGCATGTTAACATTAGAAGCCTCCTCCCTAAGTTTGTTTTGTTCACTGCTTTAGCACACTCTGCCAACCCGGATGTTTTAGCCGTGTCTGAATCCTGGCTTAGAAAGACCACCAAAAATTCAGACATTTTCATCCCCAATTACAAGATCTTCAGACAAGATAGAACGGCCAAAGGGGGCGGTGTTGCAATCTACTGCAAAGACTGCCTGCAGAGTTCTGTTATACTATCCAGGTCTGTTCCCAAACAATTTGAACTTCTACTTTTAAAAATCCACCTCTCTAAAAACAAGTCTCTCACCGTTGCCGCCTGCTATAGACCACCCTCTGCCCCCAGCTGTGCTCTGGACACTATATGTGAACTGATTGCCCCCCATCTATCTTCAGAGCTCGTGCTGCTAGGCGACCTAAATTTGAACATGCTCAACACCCCAGCCACCCTACAAACTAAGCTTGATGCCCTCAATCTCACACAAATGATCAATGAACCTACCAGGTACCACCCCAATTCCGTAAACACGGGTATCCTCATAGATATCATCCTAACAAACTTGCCCTCCAAATACACCTCTGCTGTTTTCAACCAAGATCTCAGCGATCACTGCCTCATTGCCTGCATCCGTAATGGGTCAGCGGTCAAACGACCTCCACTCATCACTGTCAAACGCTCACTGAAACACTTCAGCGAGCAGGCCTTTCTAATCGACCTGGCCGGGGTATCCTGGAAGGATATTGATCTCATCCCGTCAGTAGAGGATGCCTGGTCATTTTTTAAAAATGCCTTCCTCACCATCTTGAATAAGCATGCCCCATTCAAGAAATTTAAAACCAGGAACAGATATAGCCCTTGGTTCTCTCCTGACCTGACTGCCCTTAACGAACAGAAAAACATCCTATGGCGTTCTGCATTAGCATCGAACAGCCCCCGTGATATGCAACTTTTCAGGGAAGCCAGAAACCAATACACACAGGCAGTTAGAACAGCCAAGGCTAGCTTTTTCAAGCAGAAATTTGCTTCCTGCAACACAAATTCAAAAAAGTTCTGGGACACCGTAAAGTCCATGGAGAATAAGAACACCTCCTTCCAGCTTCCAACCGCTCTGAAGATAGGAAACACTATCACCACCGACAAATCCACTATAATTGAGAATTTCAATAAGCATTTTTCTACGGCTGGCCATGCTTTCCACCTGGCTACCCCTACCCCGGACAACAGCACTGCCCTCCCCTCTGCTACTCGCCCAAGCCTTCCCCATTTCTCTTTCTCCCAAATACAGTCAGCTGATGTTCTAAATGAGCTGCAAAATCTGGACCCTTACAAATCAGCCGGGCTAGATAATCTGGACCCTTTCTTTCTAAAACTATCTGCTGAAATTGTTGCCACCCCTATTACTAGCCTCTTCAACCTCTCTTTCGTGTCGTCTGAGATCCCCAAAGATTGGAAAGCAGCTGCGGTTATCCCCCTCTTCAAAGGGGGGGACACCCTTGACCCTAACTGCTACAGACCTATATCTATCCTACCCTGCCTTTTTAAGGTCTTCGAAAGCCAAGTCAACAAACAGATTACCGACCATTTCGAATCCCACCACACCTTCTCCGCTATGCAATCTGGTTTCAGAGCTGGTCATGGGTGCACCTCAGCCACGCTCAAGGTCATAAACGATATCGTAACCGCCATCGATAGGAAACAATACTGTGCAGCCGTATTCATTGACCTGGCCAAGGCCTTTGACTCTGTCAATCACCACATCCTCATTGGCAGACTCGACAGCCTTGGTTTCTCTAATGATTGCCTCGCCTGGTTCACCAACTACTTCTCTGATCGAGTTCAGTGTGTCAAATCGGAGGGTCTGTTGTCCGGGCCTCTGGCAGTCTCTATGGGGGTGCCACAGGGTTCAATTCTTGGACCGACTCTCTTCTCTGTTTACATCAATGATGTCGCTCTTGCTGCTGGTGATTCTCTGATCCACCTCTACGCAGACGACACTATTCTGTATACTTCTGGCCCTTCTTTTGACACTGTGTTAACAACCCTCCAGGCGAGCTTCAATGCCATACAACTCTCCTTCCGTGGCCTCCAACTGCTCTTAAATACAAGTAAAACCAAATGCATGCTCTTCAACCGATCGCTGCCTGCTCCTGCCCGCCTGTCCAACATCACTACTTTGGACGGCTCTGACTTAGAATATGTGGACAACTACAAATACCTAGGTGTCTGGTTAGACTGTAAACTCTCCTTCCAGACTCACATCAAACATCTCCAATCCAAAGTCAAATCTAGAATTGGCTTCCTATTCCGCAACAAAGCATCCTTTACTCATGCTGCCAAACATACCCTTGTAAAACTGACCATCCTACCAATCCTCGACTTCGGTGATGTCATTTACAAAATAGCCTCCAAAACCCTACTCAATAAATTGGATGCAGTCTATCACAGTGCCATCCGTTTTGTCACCAAAGCCCCATATACTACCCACCACTGCGACCTGTACACTCTCGTTGGCTGGCCCTCGCTTCATACTCGTCGCCAAACCCACTGGTTCCGGGTCATCTACAAGACCCTGCTAGGTAAAGTCCCCCCTTATCTCAGCTCGCTGGTCACCATAGCAGCACCTACCTGTAGCACGCGCTCCAGCAGGTATATCTCTCTAGTCACCCCCAAAACCAATTCTTCCTTTGGACGCCTCTCCTTCCAGTTCTCTGCTGCCAATGACTGGAACGAACTACAAAAATCTCTGAAACTGGAAACACCGATCTCCCTCACTAGCTTTAAGCAACAGCTGTCAGAGCAGCTCATAGATTACTGCACCTGTACATAACCCATCTACAATTTAGCCCAAACAACTACCTCTTTACCTACTGTATTTATTTATTAATTTATTTTGCTCCTTTGCACCCCATTATTTCTGTCTCTACTTTGCACTTTCTTCCACTGCAAACCAACCATTCCAGTGTTTTTTTAGTTTTTATTTGACTTGCTGTGTTGTACTCACTTCGCCTCCATGGCCTTTTATATATTTATATTTTTATTTATTTATACATATATTTGTTTGCCTTCACCTCCCTTATCTCACCTCACTTGCTCACATTGTATATAGACTTATTTTCTTTTCACTGTATTTTTGACTATATGTTTGTTTTACTCCATGTGTAACTATGTGTTGTTGTATGTGTCGAACTGCTTTGCTTTATCTTGGCCAGGTCGCAATTGTAAATGAGAACGTGTTCTCAATTTGCCTACCTGGTTAAATAAAGGTTAAATAAAAAAAATAATAAAAAAAATAAAAATTCTTGCATTTGCGTCCCGTGCCATGGCAAACCATAAAAAAACACTTTAAAATGAAAATAGATATTCATCTTTTGTTTATACTGAAATGGTTATCAATCACAAAACATAATGTAAGTCCTTCATACTGCAACACTTTATGGCAGGGATCATCAACTAGACTAGATTTTTTTCCTTAACCGGATTTTCGGAACATTTACTAATAATTTGTAGACTGTAAATTGACTGCAAGAAGCCCAAACAGTTATAATTTTTTACTAAAACCTAATCATTTCACACCTTGCTTACATTTGTATACAATCATATGCCTCTCTATTATGCGTGGGAACACTTGGGAACAGATTTCCAAAATCATTTGGAGCTGATTTCCTGGTGTTTTCATTGTCTTTTATGTCCAACAATGAAACTTAAAAAAATGATAATATATCCAAAGTATTCAGGCCCCTTTACTTCTTTCACATTACAGCCTTATTCTAAAATGTATTCAATTGTTTTATATCCTTATAAATCTGCATACAATACTGCATAATGACAAAGCAAAAGCAGGTTTTTAAACATTTTTGTAAGTGTTTAAAAAAAGAAATGGAAATATCACATTTACATAGGTATTCAGACCCTTCACTCAGTATTTAGTTGAAACACCTTTGGCAGCGATTACAGCCTCGAGTCTTCTTGGGTATGACGCTACAAGCTTGGCACACTTGTATTTGGGGAGTTTCTCCCATTCTTCTCTCCAGATCCTCTCAAGCTTTGTCAGGTTGGATGGGGAGCGTTGCCACACATTCTCTCCAGACATGTTTGATCGGGTTCAAGTCTGGGCCCTGGCTGGGCCACTCAAGGACATTCAGAGACTTGTCCTAAAGCCACTCCTGCGTTGTCTTGGCTGTGTGCTTAGGGTCGTTGTCCTATTGGAAGGTGAATCTTCGCGCCAGTCTGAGGTCCTGAGTGCTCTGGAGCAGGTTTTCATCAAGGATTTCTCTGTACTTTGCTTCGTTCATCTTTCCCTCGATCCTGACTAGTCTCCCAGTCCCTGTTTTGGTACCCCTTCCAAGATCTGTACCACGACACAATCCTGTCTCGGAGCTCTATGGACAATTCCTTCGACCTCATGGCTTGGTTTTTTTGCTCTGACATGCACTGTCAACTGTGAGACCTTATATAGACAGGTGTGTGCCTTTGCAAATTATGTCCAATCAATTGAATTTACCACAGATGGACTCCAATAAAGTGGTAGAAACATCTCAAGTGTCACGATCGTCTTGTGAAGAGAGTGAGGACCAACATGCAGCGCGTGGAAAATACATCTTCTTTTTATTTTGAAGAAGGTAAAACGAAACAAAACACTTACAAACTAACAAAACAACAAACGACCGTGAAGCTACAAAACGAAAGTGCACACACAAGCTACTAACGTTTAGACATAGACAATTCCCCACAAACAGCTAAAGCCTATGGTTACCTTAAATATAGCTCCCAATCAGAGACAACAATAACCAGCTGTCTCTAATTGAGACCCAATTCAGGCAACCATAGACTTTCCTAAACACCTACACTCAACCATAGACACAGCTAGACAACTATACTAAACATAAACCCAACTCCTCTAAATAAACCCCCCTAAACCTTACAACCACCCTAGACACTACAAAACCCACATAAATTACCCATGTCACACCCTGACCTAACTAAAATAATAAAGAAAACAAAGAATACTAAGGCCAGGGCGTGACATCAAGGATGATCAATGGAAACAGGATGCACCTGAGCTC
Source organism: Salvelinus fontinalis (assembly GCF_029448725.1). Lineage (NCBI taxonomy): Eukaryota > Metazoa > Chordata > Actinopteri > Salmoniformes > Salmonidae > Salvelinus > Salvelinus fontinalis. Next base: position 22,560,924 of record NC_074665.1, read on the forward strand.
AATTTCGAGTCTCATAGCAAAGGTTCTAAATACTTATGTAAATAAGGTATTTCTGTATTTCTGACATTTTTAATACATTTGCAAAAATGTCTAAAAACCTCTTTTCACTTCGTCATTATGGAGTATTGTTTGTAGGTTGACGAGAAAATTATTTTACTGAATCAATTTTAGAATAAGGCTGAAACTTAACGGAATGTGGAAAAAGTCAAGGGGTCTGAATACTTTCCGAAGGCACTGTATATATTTTTTTGTTGGGGGGGTGGGGGGGGGGGGGGGTAAATAAAACCACCAGCGGACCAAATTCACGAGTTGCCAGTTGGCAAACCCTGTTTTAAGTTTATGCATTGTTTAAAGTACTTAGGGCAAGCAAATTGGGCTATCCCAGTAGTGATGATGTTTTGGGGATTTAGGGATATCTACCTATGATTATGAAAACTAGAAAGTAAACAAAGCTTTTAATACATTGTATCGATCAATAAAAACAAAGGCTATTAAAATAAAATGTTCTTTCAACAATAATACCTTCAATTTGTCATTGGTCTTTCTGTCATTGTTGTTACTGCTCCTATTGGTGGCACAATGTCATAATAATGTTAGAAATGATTTCAAGACTGCAATATTAGTTCATTTAGAATGGGAAGACGTACCCAAAAATATAAATGTTGTTAATTTTCTCCAAAACGCCATGCCCAAATGCCACCACAATTCAAGATCGACCAAGCTGTTTAGGCTTCAAATAGCCTAGGGGTTAAGAGCATTGGGCCAGTAACCAAAAGGTCACTGGTTCGAAAATCCCTGAGCCGACTTTGTGAATAATCTGTCAATGTGCCCTTGAGCAAGGCACTTTACCCTAATTTCTCCTGTAGGTCGCTCTGGATAATAGCGTCTGTTGAATCACTCATATGTAAATGTTTAGATGAGTGATAAGATAGTCAGGTTTCATCCCTAATTTAGATGGAACCAAAATTGAACTGTGCACTTGACACCCCTGGCACAAGTCCTACATAATCTTGTCACAGTGTCTTGGTTATAGCCCATCATTGTCACTGTGACTCAAGGACACTACACACAGTCACAATAGCCTAACACAACCTAATAGGTTTAATGAACTTTGTCCTCTCCGTTGGAGGCTGCCCAAATTCCCTTAAAAAGCCAAGCTTCTTTAATCCAGTGTCGGTGTATTGCTTTAATCCACTCCTGAATTTGAGCCAGCTAATTGTGTGAACAGTAGGTGTTCAGTTGGATTGCTAGCTAGCCGGTGTGTGTTTGTCATTACTATGGATGTAGTGTCTGTAAACATTTGATTCATTGTTGGGAAGCAATTACAAGCAATTAAAAGGCTATTAGGATGGCACTGAAGGACATCGGAAGTTAATCTGGTCTATCATCACAATAATTAGCCCCTCACTTTCCGATTGGATCTGACGGAGAGAGAAATATGATGGTATCATACCCCTCCTTTTTTTTGTCTTGAGAAAGTCTTCAACTCCTCTCTCTCTGTCTCTCCATCTCTCTCCTCAGATAAAGTATACATTCAAATCTTCCCAATTGTATTCGCCACGTCTGCCTTTTCTTACAAACGCCTGACTGGAAGCGGATAGATGGATCTTTCTCACTCACATCCCCTTTTCTCCGTTCCCCACGTCTCTCCATCCATCTCGCTCTCTGACTAGCGGCGGTTGTCAGGGAGAGAAGACAGTTGTCCGGCTTAAGGGATGGGAACTTATCTAACTCCCTATCCTTTTCTCTCTCTCTCTCTCTCCCTCTTCCCTCTCTCTTTCTCCCCCTAGCAACAGCCAAACTACTGGAGTTTCAAGGTCAGTGCTAAGACTGTTTGTGTTTTAGTGTGAATATGTCTCTCTGTCTCTGTGGATTTGTCTATAATGGGATCAACATTCATCGTGTCTGTGTGTGCATCTGTGTGCTTCTCTACTCCTCATTGTGAGTGTTGCAGTGTTGGCACACACCTCTGAGACTTGTTACTGGTGTAGGAATGCATCTGCTGCTGTATTTTGAGTCCCTCATAGTGGGGCCAAATCCCAATTTGAGATCTGTGTGCTGAAATTGGACATCACCTAAGTTATTGTCACGGCCGTGGAAAGAAGTGGACCAAGGTGCAGCGTGGTGAGCGTACATATTCCTTTTATTTACGAAAATGTCGCCAACAAAACAACAAACGAAGAAAACAACCGTGAAGCTTACAAGGCTAAGTGCCACTAACAAAGATGACTTCCCACACAGAAAGGAGGGAAAAGGGCTACCTAAGTATGGTTCCCAATCAGAGACAACGATAGACAGCTGTCCCTGATTGAGAACCATACCCGGCCAAAACAAAGAAATACAAAAACATAGAAAATAGAACATAGAATGCCCACCCAAATCACACCCTGACCAAACCCAAAATAGAGACATAAAAAGCTCTCTAAGGTCAGGGCGTGACAGTTATGCCTTGATGTCAATGGGAGATTTGTGCGAAAACGTACTTTGCCTGGATCTCAGGTTAGAATTTGGGCCAAAGAGACTTAAAATATATGTAACATGTAAATAATTTGCCTGATTCGCAACAGTTGTGGTTTACATTCCGTGTACATGAACCAACACGACTGTAGAACAGTTCTGTCTGCAAGGTTTAGGTACTCTTAGTGGACAAAATAAGCATTCTGGCTCAATATGGCTGCTGTGCATCCCCCATGTGGGCGCTACATATTGGTTCCCACATATTCTGTAATGCCACTATGTAAAGTTGACACAGAGAATGTAGAATGGAAGGGCTACTGATTCAGTTGAGATTTATTTTTTATTTATTTATTTGCAAAACGCTATATATGCATTGTTTAGCTGGAATGGAATGTTTGTATCCTTTATATTTGTCTGTGATATGTGGTAGTCCCACCTAAATATCTTAAGATGAATGCACTAACTGTAAGTCACTCTGGATAAGGCAATCTGCTAAATGTTCACATACAGATCTCATATTACTCTATGGGATTTTGTTTTCTAAACATTGATGTCACAAATGTAGAATTTGTACATTTCTTCACATTTGACTGTAAAACCTAGCAGTGCTACTTATATATCTGAAACACACCAATCTCTTTCATCATTTCTTTAAACAATATACGCTAATTTACCCCCCCGAAATGAAAATGGATATAAAGCGTTTTGGAATTCAACTCTTCATATTAAAAATTCCATATGACAGAGATGTGACTGTTGTGTGTTGCTGACCAAAGAACAAGGCAGGAGAGGAGAACAGAGGAAGGAACAAAGGATGGAAGGGTGTTTGAAGCCCAAGTTTCTAAATTTGCATCAAGGGAAGAGTTGGTGCTTTCAGAATTAATAGATGGCCAACAAAAGTCTACAGTGTAGAATGGCAGTGTTTGGTATCTTTGTAGCATCTAGACAGAAGCATTCTACACACAGAAGCATTCCATTAGTGTAGTAGTCTCTCCGCTACATTTCCACGGTAAATATACAGAATATTTCATAACTTAGTCACAAATGTACATTTCCTATTTGGATTTTCAATCCCTGCATTCCTGATTTGTATGTCATATAATACCTCCCTACTAATTACATAACTGGTGGTTTCCTCATATGCCAGCAGTCCATTTCCCTCTTATCTCGTTCAATGTCACACACACTAGCTTTATTGAATCCCCCGTTCGCAGTTGGCTCCCAGTTCTAACGGGATTGCTTATCACTCGCCCTCCCTTCCTCTCAGGGAGGCTGCTGTTCTCACTATTCTGATGCAAGAGAAATCCCTTCAGCAGTGCTCTTAGCTCGCTCGCTGTGCGTGCGTGTGTTTGTGTCGATGTGTGTGTCTGTATCGGCCCCTTGCTAGTTTCTTTTGATGTTTCATTGGCTTGCTAGCACTTTACAAGTGCACGTGCATGCACACGTGCACACTGTAGATTAGCATACAAACACGTCTACATTTACACGGAAGGTCGTTGACGTAAATGTAAATGCATACAGTCACAAGCTATGCACACAGAAACTCACACACACATCCGCGCCAGCAAAATCACAAAATCATTTTGAAGACTCGCCTCCTTCTCACATTCTCTCAGATCCTCCGACAAAACGGAGGGATTGTCTGTCTGTTTAAACTACTCTCCGTGGGGAGGCCATACCATGGATTAATATGCTTGCAGTGCTATCTCTTCTCTCTTTCTGACTGCAAAGACTGCTAGGCAACAACAGAGGAACCGAGAACCTCTGCTGTATAATTCCCTCCCTTTTGCGGATCCCAGCCCCACTAATACAAACATTAATACCATTGTCTGTCCCTCATAGGCCTCGGTCTGTCTGTCTATCTGGAGTGGGAAAGTAATCAGAGTCCATTGTCTCCTCTTCCCCGCCTTACTGTTGAATCAGGCCAGAAAGTCTATACTATAGTTAAAGTGTGTTCCAAATGGCACCCTATTCCTTACATAGTGCACTACTTGTAACCAGAGTCCGATGGGCCCCGGTCAAAAGTAGTGTACTACGAAGGGAATAGGGTGCCATTTGGAACGCAGCCTTAGAGCCATGTAAAGGCGCTAGCCGTATTCACATGGACAATGACTCATTCATCCGATCCAGGTGAAGTCATCATGTCTCCTACAGTGCATGGATTCCTTGGGCTTGACTCCTTTTATTCAGAGCTACTCACAACAGAAAATGGATTTCATGCAGGGGCTATTGTTAGGTGTTCTGTAAGTGGCGTAGCAAAAAAGTGCAGCTTGAATGTTCTTTGATTGATTGGTTGGATGATTCATTGGTAGGATGAGTGCTTGATTGATTATTGCACATGATAGGAGGTGAACAGAGGCGGCATCCAGGTAACTGCTAAAATAAAGGAAGCACCAACATAAAGTGTCAATAGGGCATTGGGGCACCACGAGCCGCCAGAGTCGCCAGGAACACATTCAATGTGCCTTGGCAATGACACAAGTGTCTGGAGGGATGTGACAATCTTCTTCCATGAGAAATTCATAATTTGGTGTTTTGAAAACAATGTCTCATGCACCGCTCCAGAATCTCCCAAAAGTGTTAAATTGGGTTGAGATCTAGTGACAGACACCCCCCCCCCCCTTTAAATCCCCTATGCTCCATTGAGATCCCTCTTTCAAAGTCACTGAGACCTCTCCTTCTAGCCATGGGAGCCAAAATACGGGTCAACTGGGCATGACCCTAAGCGTGATGGGATGTTTTCATTTCTTAATCAACTCAGGAACCACACACATGTGGCACCACCTGCTTTCATTATACTTTGTGTCCCTCATCTACTCAAGTGTTTCCTTTATTTTGGCAGTTACCTGTCTGTAACAGAGACTGTCGATATACTGTAGAGGACAATGGCACCATAAATAGTATATTCTACAAAAAACTAGGCTAAAATCACTATGCTGTTGTTCAGTGTCCTGGTTGAATGCACTGGTAAGAGTTACTGCCAAAGGACTGAAATGTAGAAGCAGCATAGTTAGTATATAGTATTTTGACAAGACATTGTCGCGCTTCAGAAACTCTCGATGTCTAAGTGGGGAATATCTGTGATATATTTTGGTCATTTAGCAGACGTTCTTATCCAGAGTGGCTCACAGTAGGAGTTAGTACTTACATTTTCATACAAACACACACACACACACACACACACACACAC